>NC_090647.1:541844934-542144934 GCF_040937935.1 Hyperolius riggenbachi | reverse complement strand
ACGATGCGCCGCTGACAGACGGCGCTGAGAGGCAGGGCTGCAGCCGTTAGCTCTGCCTCAACAGCAGCAAAATCTACGACCAAGTTGGTCGTAGATTTTGCGGGGGGGTTTGGGGGTAAGGGACCCCCGTTTAGCCGCGGGATAGCGACGCTTTAGCAGGGGCACACGTGCCCCTGCTAACTATGAGCTCTGAAGCGAGTTTTATTCTCGCTTCAGTGTCTCTTTAAGGGCTCGTTTCCACTAGGAGCGGTGCGATGCGGCTACATAGCCGCATCGCACCGCAGGTGTCCTGAAACACATGCACGCCAGTGGAACAGTTTCTACTGCGTGCATAGTGTGCGGAGCGGTGCGATCCGATAATCTGCAGCATGCTGCAGATTTTCGCACGGCCGCATCCGCCCGCAGCCGAGTCCCATCTGCTGGATACACTTCGCATCGGAGATACGGAAGTGATGCGGCCGGCGACGGAAGTGATGCGATGCGGCTGCGTAGCCACACTCGCATCACTTTTCAAATGGAAACACGGCCTTAGGCCATTACACAGTAAAGTTGTGTCCTAGTGATATGAGAGGTTTTGACCCCAGATTAACTAGGCACCAATATAAAATTCATATTCATTCTAACAGAAAGAAGTAATTAGGAAAAGTTACTCACAATTTCATAGAATACACATTCAACTTGGATTTTGCCATCCCGCAAGATGAATACTTTTGATCCATGGCTACCAGTGCAAACGGCAGAATCAAGCGTAGCTGGCCAAAACAAAAGCATATTACTAGCAAAGCATCAATAGTTTACTTTATATGTTCAATATTCAGAGAACGTTGCAGAACTGCAAGTTGGTGTGTGTAATACCAAAATGAAGCAGAATCGACTCCATACATTACCCATATTAATACTGCATTGCACAAAAACGAGGCAGAGAAAACAAACATCACTTCCTGTTTTGATGGAACTGGATTAGGACTGGTTCACGTTGGCATTATATACGGTCCGCTATACTGGATCCTAACGGATGTGAACGTATCATATGTCATTCAATAGGATCAGTGGCAATAGAGGAAGCAGCCCTCGCAGATCGGGACCTAGGGCGGTGAATGGAGGCATGTAGAGCTGTTGCCGCTGCTGCTAGTAAGAGATGGAGGAAGGAGGAAACAAAGCGCCGGCACTGCTGTCAAACACATTTATTCATGGCAAGATGGATAAAAACGCATATGTCCATGCAAGGATTTGTATAAAAAACACATACCGTTAGTATCAATTGGAAGGAGCGGTGGGTGCAAAAGGTGGTGGTGGTGCAGTGCCTGACGGCCGTTTCGCGCTATTTGCGCTTCTACGTAGGCTGCATATAGGTGCTGGCGCGGGCAGGCTTATATAATAACCTTAAGTCTGCCTGCGGTGATTCGCCGCCATTCGCGCCGCCCCCCTGAGCATCACTACAAGCCTCCGCATTGGCTGCATTAGCCGCTCATGTAAGCGGAAGCAGCTGGAGGCTTAGTGACGTCGGATATTCTCCTGCTACGGTGGCCTGCATGGGAGAC
This sequence comes from Hyperolius riggenbachi, assembly GCF_040937935.1. Lineage (NCBI taxonomy): Eukaryota > Metazoa > Chordata > Amphibia > Anura > Hyperoliidae > Hyperolius > Hyperolius riggenbachi. The sequence goes on along the minus strand of NC_090647.1, from coordinate 542,143,393 downwards.
ACTCTATTAGGTCTCCCAGGCAACGTTTGCGAAGCCAGGCCAATAATGTAGTCAAGGAGATTATTCTGCCATCTTGTGGCCAAAATAAGTAATGCAGCTGAAAGCTGCAAAGTGCATATTTGTGCAAAAATAAAGCCAATTAAGAGACTACAGAGTCATATTGGAGTTGCAAAAACAACTTATGCTAATTATTAAAGTGCAAACACTAGTGTCCCTTGATAAAGTGCAAAGTGCATTTTTTGTGAACCTGATTTGTGTTAAAAAAATTAGGTATCAAAATCTGAAATTGGACCTCAGAATCAAAAATTAGAAAAATTGGGTGGATGTGACAAAATTAGTGATAACAGCGTCATCATATATAATATAGTGCATCAAACAGGGACCCTGTTCTTAGTGCAAATATGCTCTATTACATTGGTACCGACTTAAGTGATGGAAGGGGTATGGGAAACTATTAAAAACAGAAAATCAAGGGGGAGCAATGTGCGTATTGCTACATGTTCACCCCTCTTGGAAAGGCCATACCGAGGAAAAAGGAGGCAATATATCTCGGTACTTATATATTACACATTGCTAATAAGTGGCTCTAAGGAGCATGAGGGCCAGTCGTTGAAGGGCACAAACCAAGTGGATAACCTAGGTGCCAATGCTGCCAAAAGCATTATAAAGGCAGCAGCAGGGCACATCAAGGAAATTGGCATAAATAGGGGACCTTAATGCAACATGGATTCCTCAGGGACTGGGTATAGGGTGAGGGGGAAGACAGGGACGGGAGGGAAAAAGGGGGGAGGGACGGAAACACAGGGGAAGGGGGAGGTTAGGAAAATAGGGTGGGAAGGGATGGGAAGGTGACGGGACTGGGGAAAGGGAGGGAAGGGGGAGGAAAAGAGCCAACCACCTAACATGGCGGATGGAACGGGAAGGGGAAAGGGGATGGACGGAAGGAGGAATTGCCTTGTTGCATGTATACAGAGGAATAAATAATCATCTAATACACTTTATGTATGTATCTCATGCCCTTGAAAAGGAAAGAAGCAGCACAAATGATCAGGGATCCAAGAAACATGAGAGGTCTGTGTGGTCGTTCATTCCAAGTGGGCCCATGGCATCAGTCCTCAATATCATGCGGGCCTCTTCTCTTTTCAACTTTCTCTCCCTGTTTCCTCCACGTCTTGAAGGTGGTACTTGTAACAATCCAGCAAAGGTTAACTTCGTGGGGTCTGCCTGATGGGCCTCTCTCATGTGCGCAATCACCCGAGTAGAGCCTTTACCTGACTCAATCGAGTGAAAATGTTCACGGAACCTCCTATTGAGAGATCTGGTTGTTTCCCCTATGTAAAACCTACCGCAGGGGCACCACAATGCATATACGGAAAAAGACGTCTGGCAAGTAAAAAAGTCTCGCACACTACGGCGCAATGGGCCCACCTGATACTGTGAGCCAATAGCCATGAGTTCACACGATACGCACCGTCCACATCTGTGGTTCCCCTGTGGTAAATGGCCACTCAACCAATTACTGCCACTACTCTGCGATACAAACTCGCTTCTGCTTATCTTAGAGCCAATGGTTGGAGCCCTCTTAAAAGAAAACAAAGGTCCATTTTCCACCAGTGGCTTCAAGACGGGGTCCCTCAAAAGGAGATCCCAATGCTTCTTGGTGATCTCCTTGATCTTGCCAGACATAGGGGTAAATTCAAAAGTAAATGGGACCTGCCCTCTTTTTAAATTTTTAGCTTTGTCCCGATGCCGTCTCTCCAGAAGCTGTTTCCTATCTGTTCTATAAGCTTTTCTAAAAGCCTTCTGGATAACTTCTTGTTCATATCCTCTACTCATGAGTCTGTTGCCCAGTTCTTCAGATTGGGATATGAAGCTTGCATCATCTGCATTATTCCTACGTAGCCTGAGAAACTGGCTATAGGGGATTGATAAGGTGACATGGTCAGGGTGGAAACTCGATCTGTGCAAAAGTGCATTGGAGGCAGTTGGTTTCCGGAAGCCCCTAGGAATCAAGTTGTTACCTTGTATCACCAGCTCCAGGTCTAGGAAGGCAACCCTACTCTGGTTAATTGTGGCAGTGAAAGCCATATTCATGGTATTGTTGTTAAGGTACACTAAAAATTCATCAAAGGTTGCACAAGTCCCAGACCAGAAAATAAGGACGTCGTCCACATACCTGGACCACATCCTGAGCTGGCCGCGAAACGGGTTGGTTTTAGAATGAACATATTGTTCCTCAAACCATGCAAGAAAAATATTGGCATAGGTGCATGAGACCGCAGTGCCCATGGCGGTCCCAGACACCTGCCAATACCACGACCCGTCGAATAAAAAAGCATTATGGGAAAGGACAAACATCAAGCAGTTGCATATGAAGTTTTTACAATCCTCACTTTTATTTGTTCTGTCAAGGAAAGCTCTCACAGCCTGTACCCCCAATTCATGGGGGATGCGGCTGTAGAGACTCTCGACGTCTTTCAGCTGCATTACTTATTTTGGCCACAAGATGGCAGTATAATCTCCTTGACTACATTATTGGCCTGGCTTCGCAAACGTTGCCTGGGAGACCTAATAGAGTGTCTCCCATGCAGGCCACCGTAGCAGGAGAATATCCGACGTCACTAAGCCTCCAGCTGCTTCCGCTTACATGAGCGGCTAATGCAGCCAATGCGGAGGCTTGTAGTGATGCTCAGGGGGGCGGCGCGAATGGCGGCGAATCACCGCAGGCAGACTTAAGGTTATTATATAAGCCTGCCCGCGCCAGCACCTATATGCAGCCTCCGTAGAAGCGCAAATAGCGCGAAACGGCCGTCAGGCACTGCACCACCACCACCTTTTGCACCCACCGCTCCTTCCAATTGATACTAACGGTATGTGTTTTTTATACAAATCCTTGCATGGACATATGCGTTTTTATCCATCTTGCCATGAATAAATGTGTTTGACAGCAGTGCCGGCGCTTTGTTTCCTCCTTCCTCCATGTTTGCAAATCACTTTGGCCTGAGCACGCTAAGAATGCATGGCGCTTGACTCATACCCTTCTCATACCCCCCTCCTCCCTGGATGGTAGACGGCTTGCTGTGCCAGCACCTCTTCTTTCTCTTTTTACCTTCATAATGCTAGTAAGAGATGCAGGAGGGGAGCGCAGAGGGGAGAGCCCGAGGTGAGGGGGGGGGGGGGGGGGGAGGACTGTCCCCCCACCCCGCCGATGTGCAAAGCTCTCCTCATCTTGCGCCCCTACCTGCCCCCCCCCCCCAAAACAGCCCTGAGTGGGCACTCAAATTCTTGCGGGGGGGCCTATTGACTTCTAGTTACGCCCCTGAATAGGATCCATTTGGCCCGTTCTGCCAAATGGACGGCAAGTTTGGTGGAGGAAGCAATTTTTACAAATGGACGGATGCATCACATTGACCGATCGGTAACGTAATGGAAGGTCACGGATGAAAACCTTGCGCCCAATAGAAATGGATCTGTTTGACGGATCAGTTTTTCACCCGTTGCAGTGAACCGGCCCTTAATTAAAATAAATATTTTCCCAGTGGAACCACTAATGTGCAGGAATCGGGTTTCGGAAATACAGATCAACTAACTGGCAATTCCCAATGCTGATTATCCACAGAGAGCATTTCTAGTTCCAGAGGATTCTAGAAATGTGCATAGTGAGCACATTTTTGCACATAAGGGCCTATTTCCACTATGCCTGAATCTGCAGTGTTTCCAGGCAACCAAGAGGGGCGGGGAAACGCTGCCTATCTATTTCATGGACTGCCGTCAAGATCGTACTTCGGTGTGAACCTGGACGGCATGCTGCAGGTTTATGCAACACGCAGCCGAATCTAGGAACAAATACCACATGGATCAGTATTTACAGAATACTTTAGAGTTACTACCTTACCTAATGGATTTAGACCTATTTTACCAAACATCACCCCCCCATTTGTAAAATCTTAAGCAAAATAAAAAAACAAGAATCAGAAATACCGAATGCAGTATTTTCTTGAATGGATTTGATTGACTGAATGTCCCTTAGTGAATGGAGGCCTTGCTCTATTCTTTGTAAATTTACATTTATGAAGAATTTAGTGCGTAATTTACCTCACTAGTCGGTAATTACAGTTATCCAGGCAGCATTAGTGAATTGACATTTTACAGAACATTCAGTTGTTTTTTGCTTTACCGCATGCGGAGATGCTTGGTGAATTGAAGCCATGGACCCTAATACCTCAACAGAATGAGGCCACCGCTATTGCTATACTTCTCTCATTACGTGGCTGTCTATACCCGCTGCACTGCATCCATCTGCACAGGTACACCAACATTATGAACCACATCTCTGTTCCAGCCCTCCTTGCCCTTTTGGGTCTTCCATAGGATGTCACCACTGTCACTGCAAACTCCCCACCCCCTCCCCAAACATCATTCATACAGCTATCTTCCCCCATATTGCTTACATAAGAGCTGTACCATGCTCAACAGGCTTTTATTTGCTAGTAAGATGGACACAAGTATGTGTACGGCCATTATGAGATGAACCCTTGTTCATTTGAATGTCTCGGGCGTCACTAAGCATGGTACAGCCGTGCCTAATGATGTCTATTCTCACCAAGCATTGAGCACTAATTAAGGAATATCTGTACTCTGAAACCTCTCCGCACAGAAGGCTTTACAAGTAGCCAGTGGTCAATGATGCATTTATACTGTTATTGATGCTGCATCTATAAAGGGATATAAAGAACTCAGCTTCAGAACAAAATGTAGCCTGAGCAACGTTTCAGCTCGAGTCTCGACATAGGGCAGGGATTGCTCAAATGTTCCGCTATATTTGCTTGTGTTTGCTGATGTGCTCCAACCCTTTTGTTTTGTTTTTTTGCATAAAGAAGTGGAGGCAGCCAACCTTCTTAACTACTTTAGGACCGCGGTGATTGAAATCTACGCCCTGGTTTGGTGGGCTCCTTGCTGGCAGGGCGTAGTTTTCAATCACCGCTGCAGAGCGCATCCGCCGTTTCCGTCTCTCCCCGTCAATCGTGCCGCTCAAACCTGACGTCTCGCTGCAGTTTACTAGCTCTGTCTGTCTCTATGACGGCAGAGCCATGTGAGTCAGTCAGCCGCTCCCATTGGCTTACATTGATAGACACGGCCAGGAGCCAATGAAAGCGGCTCCTGACCAGCTCACATGACTGCCGTCATAGAGACGACAGAGTCTATGTGAGGAGGATCCCAGCGTGCGGCGGTTGTGGCGGGTATGCGCAGCGATTCGTCTGGATTCCGTCGGTATTGTACCAGCAGTCTCTGGTCCTTGAGGGGGCAGAGGCTGCTGGTACTTAAGTGGTTAAACAGGAACTTTACTGAATGTAATTTAAAGTGTACCCAAGGCCTCATGTGATATGATGACATAAACATGTGTATGTACAGTACAATACATATTAAAAACCATGCTGCTATTGCGGCTAGGAGGCCGCAATAGCAGCATAGGGGGCGATATTGTGGCTGTGAACGCGAAGAATCACTCGCGTTCCCATGCCTGTCGGGTCCCGACAGCGAAACCGGAAGTGGTCGCCGGCGGGGACGGGAGCATCGCAGAGACACGGCGAGGGCACCGATCGGCTGCAGGGACTGAGGGAAGCCCCAGGTGAGTAAAACTCATTTTTTTAGGAGACTTAAAGTGAACCTAAAGGCAAGTAAAAAAATGAGATTAACTCACCTGGGGCTTCCCTCAGCCCCCTGCAGCCGATCGGTGCCCTCGCAGCCCCGCTCCAATGGTCCAGGACCCGCCGGCGAACACTTCCGGTTTGGCTGTCAACGGCCGACAGGCATGGGAACGCGAGTGATTGTTCGCGTTCCCAGTCTGTATATCGCCCCCTATGCTGCTATTGCGGCCAGGAGGCATTAGGCGGTCCTGTGGGAGCCAATCTGTGGCCGCCATCGGCGTTAGGCGGTCGCAGAGTGGTTAACTTGCTTGCATTCTTACTGAGGATGCATAAGTCCCAATTTTGCCACCAAAATATCTGACCCACTAAGGTGTCCTTTAATACCAAAATGTTAGCAGCAGCATCTTTTAAAGGAAAACTGAAGCGAGAGAGAGAGATATGGAGGCTGCCATATTTACTGTATTTCCATTACTGGCAGATCTGACAAGATTAGCTGCATGCTTGTTTCTGGTGTTATTCAAACACTACTGCAGCCAAACAGATCAGCAGGGCATTGTTTAAATAGAAATGAATATGGCAGTCTCTTCTAACTTCCATTGTCCTTTAAATCCTCTGCCATCAGCAAATACCAATGCACTATTGTGGTGATCATCCGCTTTATTTTACATATTTTACCAGCTCTTTTGTATGTTGTGATCCTGAAGATTGCATTGCACACAAGAAGAGTGGTACGTTTCTTACAACAGTGGTGAGTAATGTTGTTCTTTGGACATTTATGGTAATGGTACACATGGACAATGTCCTCCAGCACCCAAGGCTGAGACACCAAAGTGCGCCCCTCCCTCCCACCCCACCATCACACACTGATTGCTATTAGACTAAAGGTCCATACTCACGGGGGACGGCCGTCGCCGCAACCACGTGGCACGCGCGTGTTGCGGCGACAGTTCCGTGTGTATTACGCGCGCGCCCCGAACCGTCGCCCGTCGGAGCTGTCGCCAGGTGATTGACATGTTCAATCGCCGGCTACAGCTGTCGCCGCAACCTCGCCGGAATTGTCGCTACTCCCGCATGTGTACGCGGGATAGCGACAGGAGACCTACGCAAGTGAATGGAGCATCCGGCCGGGGGATGCTCCATTCACAAACAGCTTACGCCGCGTCTCTGCCTTTCTGGCGAGACGTGTGGACAGCTGTCGCTGGCAGGGAGCTTTCGCTCCCTGTTCACGTGCACACATGCAACGGGGGACATTTAGCTTAAGAAGCGGCACAGGGCCCCAACACCTTAATCTCTAGCTATCTGGCTTGCAGTCACTGCCATGTAAATGACCATGCAAATGCTTGTTCAGGGTCTATGGTTGGAAGTACAAGAGGCAGAGGATAAGCACGACAGCCAGGCAACTGGTATTGTTTAAAAGGAAATACATGTCAGCCTCCATATCCCTTGTTACAATTCCTTTAAAGGAAACCAGAGACGGGATAATGAAAAATATTTATACATACCTGGGGCTTCCTTCAGCCCCATGCGCCTGGATCACTCCCACTCCGCCATCCTCCGATGTCTGCAACTACGAGAACCGGCTCCCGTCACTGAAGTCATCGGAGCCAGCTACCGGAGAGATACGTAAACAGCGCACTTCACTTATGCTTAGACTGGCGGCAGTGCGGGTATCCGGTTCCCGTAGTTGCAGACATCGGAGGATGGCGGTGTGGGAGTGATCCAGGCGCATGGGGCTGGAGGAAGCCCCAGCAGGTATGTATAAATCTTTTTCATTATCCCGTCTCTGGTTCACTTTAAAAGGAAATACAGTAAATACAGTAAATATGTCAGCCTCCATATCCCTCTCATGTGTACTTTAGGCTTTCATTTCTTTAATTTTCCAAGTATAGTTTGCAAGCATACTCTACCAAATTGCATACCTATTAGTTCAAATAACAGGGGGACTTTGTCGCTGTGCTGACTCCAATGCTTCATGCTTTCAATGGACGCAGTTATGATGCGCAAGGTTTTGCGTTTTTTAAGTGTCTCTTTTACTTTAACCTGACTACGGGATACAGCCTTAAAAATGAAGGAAAGAAAGCATTACTACATCACAATACTTTAAAGCCCTAGCTCTGGATTATGGTGTGTTTTATGCATATTACTGTATGTGGAATGTATAATCATTTTCAGTTACTCCCACAGTGACAATCGTTGCACACTATGTCACAGTGTGCCACATACTGAAAGGAGCATAAATGAACTGTAAACCTAAAAATGTCCACAAACTGCTAACCCACTTTACCCCTACCCCATGAACACCCCCACCCCCCTGCTTTGGCAATGCCTTTATGAATCTTGGTCATGCTAATAAAGCTAACTTTGGTGTAATTTGTAAGCTTTCCATACTAGATCATGCCGATAGTGCAAACTTAGGCAGAAGATTGGTAGGTAAAGCGCTGTGGAAGCTACCAGTTCTATAGAAATACACAATCATAGTACCTGCACCAATTCCTCCTCTGGCATGTCAGCAAACGCATCATCTTTGCTCATTTTAGCGGTTTTATAGGCATAGGGTGTTGTAGCGGTCTTTGATCCTGATGGTGCAGCGACGGTGTACCACCTATTAGATGACCCGGGTGTTTGCTTTGTAGGATGTTGTGAAGAATGAACTTGTGGAGAGTAGATTTGATGAACGGCCTGCCCTTTTACATTGCCTGACTTCTGCATCGGGCTGTAGTAGCTTGTAGAGCTCGAATTTTCAGCATAGGAGTGTAAAACATTTGTATCTCCAAATCGCACTCTGTTTTTCTTGTCTGTGGACCTGTAAGTGTGGTACATATTATTTACGGTACATACCGACATCTATCAACCAAACAGACCATTTTTTTTAATGTGCACCACAGGAAACTGTGTTGTAGCTATAGCATCAAAATACACAAATTCTCTTGTCAATCACAAACATATATACATTCAGCGTGCACCAAAAGGACATGACCTTGTCATCGGAGATGTCCAAACTATTTAATCTAATATTCACAATGCCAGCTCTCTTATAATCACGAAGATATTTAATTTATTCTTTAAACAGAAAAAACAAAACAAAAAGTGACTGTCACATGCCCCCTACTGACCAGACCGCCTAGGGTCCTTTTAGACTATTTCCGTTGCTGTCAGTTGTAACTGAAAGGCCAACTGATGTCTAGTCCACTGTATATGTTTCCCTATGGCCTTTTTCGCACTATACACTGAAAAACTGAAGCTTTTTCACAATGCACTGCTATGGAGGAAAAAAAAAAAAACCAAATTAAACCGCAATGCAACAAAATTCTTTGAAGTGCACCAGAGCTCAAGAAAAGAAAAAGTTTTAAACATACCTGGGGCTTCCTCCAGCCCCATCCGCTCTGATCGCTCCCATGTCGCCGTCCTCCGTTGCCTGCAGCTTCGGCATCTGGTCCCGTCACTTCAGCCAGTCGGGTCCCGTCTACGCAGGAGAAGTGCGCCATCTCTGTATCTCTCCAGCTGCTGCTGGAGAGATATGCAAAGAGCGCACTTCTCTTACGTCAGACTGGCCGCGATTGACAGAAGCGACAGGACCCGGTACTAAAGCTGCAAAAGACTGAGGACGTCGGCGTGGGAGCTTATGGGGCTGGAGGAAGCCCTGGGTATGAATAAAACTTTTTCTTTTTTTGAGCTCTGGTTTCCTTTAAGTGTAAAACGTCCCTTAGTGCCTACCTTCAGCCCACAGACCACCCAATCTCATGGATGCAATTGATGTGCAGGAGTAGCTGGAATTGGGCAAACAGACAGGCCAGGAGGGAACACATGAAAACACCAACAATCAACCATGCACAATTTTACAGTAAAAAGGCTGCTACCACCTCCTTTGTTCAGGAAATGAGAGGAACCCGCTATCCAATCTGAGCTAAGAGAGAAAGGGTAAACACAATCTATTCTTTCTAACACAATACAGTTTTCTGGGTAGCGTCTCTCCGGGGTGGCAAGGGTATATTCTGCGGTACTCAAACCAGGCGAATAGCCGTATAAATGACAATGGTCTCAATTCACTAAGATCATGCTGGAGATAATAAGGCAAGAGAAAACTTCCACACAGTAAGAGAGTTATCTTATCTCTTCATTCCTTACGTTACCTCTTCTGTAGTTAAGTTACCTCCTCTGTAGTTAAGTTACCTCCTCTGTAGTTAAGTTACCTCCTCTGTAGTTATTTTCACACGCAGTTAATGAACAGCCTGTCTTTAACTCTGGAGTTATTTTAAGGATTAAAGAGTTAACTTAAAGACAGAAGAGTTAACTTTAGGTTTGCCTGAGGTAAAATGTTTCATGAATACTACATGCCTTATCACCATGGTAACAACTCTAGAAGAGTTATTAAAGACAGGAGATAAGCTTAGTGAATTGAGGCCTTTGTACTTTTATTAAAAATATGCAATATAATTACTAATGTTTACAAAAATGTATTATAGATAGCAATTCTGAGAATGGTAGCCACAGTATTAGCATAAAAAGTGGAAAATTAATAAATGAATACTTAAAGTGTACCTGTGTCTCTCAGGTACCATTTTTACCTGGGGCTTCCTTAAGCCCCCTTGAGGGCACTCAGTCCCTCTCTGTCTCCCTGGGTGGCTCCGGTCACCTGCAATATTGCCTGAAAGCCTGGCCAAGTTGCATTTAGTTGCACATGTGCGGCCCGTCCAGGCACGTTTTATTGCGCAGGTGCAGAACACTCCCAGGGACAGTAGCGTGACGGGGTAGCGCAACTAGATGTGCCGTGCATGTGCGATGAAGTGCAACTCAGCCAGGCTTTCAGGCAGTATTGCTGGTGTCAGGAGCCACCCGGGGAGATGGTGAGCGACGAGCAGCCTCAAGGGGGCTTAAAGCGGAACTGAAATGTGTTCAATTAAAATAATAAAAAAACATATTACCCAAATGTCTCTCTGATGACACTCATCGGTTTTTGGCCACTCCCCGCTGCCGTGATCAGCGGATTTTTTAACTTTTTCATGCTTCCGCCCTCCTGTAATATGACCGCGGCCCAGAAGTACTTCCGGGGCATTGCTGGTAACCAGCGCACGTGCACTTTCGTCCTGCGGGAGAGGACTCCAGCACTAGTTTCTCCTCTCCACTCAGAAATGTTAGCCTGCTTGCACGGTGCCGACTCAAGGAACCGCAGGAGTGACGGACGATGCCAGCTCCTGCGCGTCCAGGATCAGAGAGCCGGCTCCTGCTCTGTCCAGGCTGATGAACAAGAGAAAGAACGAACACAGAGAGGACGCAGAGGGGCGGAGAAAAGAGAAAGATGCAGGGGACGGAAGTCAGACAGACAGAAGAGCACTGTCTATTCCTCATCAACTTCTAAGTCTATGATTTTAACGGGACAAATCAGGGACCGGTAGAGCCTGCATCATCTGAACTACACAGCGCTGAGGTATGTCAGCATTAAAGGCACATACCTACTGTGACGGTTCCGAGACCACAGAGCCCAGAGACACAGTGTATAGCGGCAGATTAAACGAAACCCGACTGGCAGGGCATTTATTGGTCACACAGTTCACACAAAAAGTTCACAATATTACTATATAATCCACAAGGGAGTGTCCCAGATTCCCCTACCAAGCAGTCACAATTCCCAGCTTCGCAGGCAAAGCAACATAAGTCCCAAAGTTCTAGTAACTCCACCAATAGAAGGTGTCCAAGAGGTGCACAACAGATCCCAACAGTCCCAATAGATGCAGTTCTCATCAGTCCCAATATCCAGTAGACATCCGACAAGTCTACACGACCAGATGCAGGTGAGATACACCAGTCCACAGTCCAGGGCCTCAGGACACTTAGTTCAGCACATCCTATCTGTGTCCTGGCCGCATGGGGAATTCTCCTGGCTCACAACAGATCCAGTGAGCTGCTCTCCCTTCCCCAGACACAATCCAACTGCTTTCCATGAGGTACAAACATGAAACCAGCTCTGCTCTCAGGTGCCTAGCTGTCTGCCTCCTGTGGAGAGCCAACCACTCAGCAGCCTAAATAGTGAATGGCCTGAGGCTGATAAGGTGTATCTCTGATGTCTCCAGAGCTTGGGGGGAAGGTGAGTTTTCTATGGGACAACAAATACAGTACTGTACATTAGAGTCTGCAGTCCTAATCCAATCACCTATTGTCACAACTTCTCCCCCTCCCCACATAGGCATGTACCAGGTAAGACCTTCACAGGTCTTAATGCTGGTACATGTCCCTCCTGATATGTAAATGTTTATGGGTCCCCCTGACGGGATAGCCCATCTGCATTTTGGTGTTGTCTACCTCTTCTGTATTGTATAGAAAAATTAAAAGGTTGGAGGACAAGACTCCAGCGTAGTAGACGGCCATTGTCTCCTGCCATCCTGTTCAGCCAGATTAAAGGATTGTGATCAGTTACTACAGTAAACTCACGTCCATACAAGTAGGGCTGGAGCTTTTTTAGGGCCCAAACAATGGCTAGACATTCCTTTTCTATTGTGGCATATGCCACTTCCTGATCCATCAGTTTTCTGCTGAGAAATGCAACAGGGTGTTCTTCCCCATCCTGGTTTACCTGGCTCAGAACAGCTCCAAGTCCATAGGTAGATGCATCAGTCTGGACAATGAACCGCCGTTTGTAGTCTGGTGCTGCCAATACTGGGTTGCTGCTGAGGGCTGCTTTTAACTGTTCAAACGCTTGTTGGCAGGATGAAGTCCAATTCACTAAACGTGGCATATTCTTCTTGGTGAGATCTGTCAGTGGTGCTGAAATGAAGAACAAATTTGCGATAATAGTTTGCAGTGCCTAAAAATGCCATTACTTGTTTCTTGGTTTGAGGACGCGGCCAGTTTTGGATAGCTTCTACTTTAGCAGGTTCTGGTCTCAGTTTTCCCCCTCCCACTCTGTGTCCCAGGTATTGCACTTCAGCCATGCCCATCTGACATTTGTCTGGCCGAATGGTAAGTCCAGCCTTAGCAATCCTTTCTAAAACAGTGCTTATGTGGTGCAGATGTTCCTCCCAGGTTTTACTAAATATAGCTATGTCATCTAGATAGGCACAGGCAAAGTCATGACAGTTCTGTAACAGCTTGTCCACAGTGCGCTGGAAGGTGGCAGGAGCGTTTTTCATTCCAAAGGGCATGTTAAGGAACTCATATAGGCCAAAAGGAGTAATGAAGGCTGATCGTTCTTGAGCTTGGGTTGTTAGGGGAATTTGCCAATATCCCTTGCTAAGGTCTACTGTAGTGACATATCGAGCCCCTGCCAGGCGGTCTAGCAGCTCATCAATGTGTGGCATGGGGTAGGCATCATTGACTGTTTGGTCATTAATACGTCTGTAGTCCACACAAAATCGGGTGCTGCCATCTTTTTTAAGGACAAGTACAACAGGGGATGCCCAGGGGCTGTTGGAGGGTTGAATTACCCCCAGCTGCAGCATTTCTTGTATTTCCCTCCGCATAGTGTCACGGACAGACTCAGGGACTCGATAGGGTGGCTGTTGTATGGGGTGTGCCCCTAGGGTTTCTACATGGTGAGTACCGTGTGTGGTTCTCCCAGGCTGGGAGGAAAAGGTAGAGGCATAGCACTGAATCACAGCACGCATTTCTCTTTGTTGTTTACAATTTAGGTGATCCCCCAGGGAAACTTGTTCTGCAGTCATCTGGATTCGGGTGCTGTCCAGTAAGTCAATTAAGGGGTCTTCCCCAGTTTCCTCAGGGGAAAGGTGACACAGGGCAAGGATAGGGATAGAACGATCATGATATTCCTTTAGCATGTTCACATGCACTGTCTTTTGTCTTTGCCCCTGGTCATCCAGGGAAATAATGTAATTGGTTTCATTAAGTCTCTTTAAAACTCGAAATGGCCCTTCCCAAATAGTTTGCAGTTTATTTTGGGGATGAGGCATGATCATAAGCACCCGCTGCCCTTCCACGAAGTCACGGAGGCGGGCTTTACGATCATACCAAGTCTTTTGGCGAGTTTGGGCAGCCTTGAGATGTGATTTTGCAAAGCCAGCTAGCTGGCTCATTCTTTCTCGCAACTCAAGAACATAGGGGACTACAGGAGTTCCAGTGTCTTCTAGACATCCCTCCCAGTGTTCCTTTATAAGGGTAAGGGGGCCCCTCACCTTCCGACCATACAGTAGCTCGAAAGGAGAGAATCCAGTGGACTCCTGGGGTACCTCCCGGTAAGCAAAAAGAAGGTGGGGTAGATATCGTTCCCAATCAGGTTCAGTGTCAGCAAAGGCACGTAGCATGGTTTTCAGAGTCCCATTGAATCTCTCACACAGTCCATTTGTCTGAGGGTGATAAGGGGTGGTTCTAATGGCTCTCACCCCACAAGAACGCCAGAGGGATTGTACCAGGTCTGACATGAACTGTGTGCCCTGGTCTGAAAGAATCTCAGCTGGGAATCCAACTCTTGTGAATATGGTAACTAGGGCCTCTGCCACACGGGAAGCTGTAATACTGGGTAAAGCGACTGCTTCAGGGTATCGCGTAGCATAGTCCACAGCAGTTAATATATAGCGCTTCCCAGACTTGCTAGGGCGTGCTAAGGGTCCAATAATGTCTATGGCTACTCGCTGGAAGGGTTCCTCGATAATAGGAAGGGGTTGCAGGGGTGCCTTGGGGTGATCACCGGGTTTAGCTTTGCGTTGGCAGGTGTCACAGGTACGACAAAAGTAAGCAACTGACTGGGAGATCCCTGGCCAGTAGAATGCTTGTTCTAACCGCTTCTCTGTTCGCTTCTTTCCTTGATGACCAGACATGGGAATATTGTGTGCAAGATGCAATAAAGTGGCCCTGTACCTCTGAGGGACAATGAGCTGTCGGCTACCTGTCCAGGGTTGCTCAGGGGACCTAGCATCAACAACTCTATACAGCAAACCATTTTCTTTGATTATGTGCTCCCCTATCCTCCCAACCTCTTGTGATTCTGCACGTGCCCAGAAGCTTGTGAGCGTAGGGTCCACTTCTAATTCCCTTCTGAACTCATCCCTATCCCATGATACTGCATAGTTCTCAGAAACGGAAGGGTCACTCACCGTTGGCTGCTGCATCGCAAGTGGGGCTTGTTCCGCATCCAGCTCATCTTCTCCATTTGCTGTATTGCTGATAATCTGATTTCTTGTAACTGCACCCACAAAGTGGCATTGGAGATCACCAATATCATTTCCCAGGAGCACATCTGCAGGCAGGCCACTCATCACACCCACACTACAATTTTGGGGCCCAAAGCCATAGTCCAAAGTGACCCGAGCCCTTGGTATAGATTGTTGTGCGCCTCCAGCCAGTTGAATCACCAAGTTCTTCCCAGCCTGGATGGCCTCAGGCTGCACTAGTTTAGGATCCACAATTGTAAGAAATGCCCCAGAATCTCGAAAGCCAACAGCTCTATTACCATCCACAAAGACTTCCTGAAGGTACTTTTGGTGAACTGCAGTAGACTGAGGGACAAGAGGTTGCACCCCATAAAGTCCAGGGGTTGAGTCCGGGAGCCATTCAGCTGGGGGTGGTGGCAGATCCTCTGAATTCTGCTGTATGTCCACATAATGAATAGTCCTTGGGGCTCTAGATGGTGCATTTCTCCTTCCCAGGGGACATTTGGCCTGGAAGTGCCCTAGCTGTCCGCAGCCAAAGCAGTGCCGCTGTGGAGGGTTCTGGGTAGATCTGGGTCGTGGCATATATGGCAAATGAGGTGGAGCGGCCACAGGGTTTAAAGCTGAAGAAGGCTGTGATCGACGATGGGGTGGGCAATACACTTGGGCTCCCTGAGAAGGTGGGTTACCCGTTCTGGGCAGCTCTGCTGCAGTCTTTCTCCAGTGTGGCTTGATAGTCAGGGCCTCATCCGCTAGTGCTGCAGCCTCATCTAGGGTAGCTGGTTTCCTCTCTCGCACCCACTCACGCACTTCAGCTGGGCACTTGATGAAGAATTGCTCCATGAGAAACACTTGGATTATCTGCTCTGCAGTAAAGGCTTGCTCTCCTTCCAGCCAACGGCGGCATGCTTGGGAGATCTTATGAGCAAAAACTTTAAAAGAGTTCTCCATGTTGCAGGGGGTGCGCCGAAATTGGCTCCTGTGAGCATCAGGTGTTATAGCATAATAGTCCAATACTGCCTGTTTGATAGCCCCATAATTGCGCTTGTCTCCTTGATCCAACATTCGGTATGCCTCTGCAGCACCCCCCTCCAGCAACCCCACAACATGACGGGGCCAGTCCATAGCGGGGACATCCAGTAGCTCACATTGCAATTCAAAGTCCTGAAAAAACCCATCAACATCTCCTGATACCTCAACAAATGGCTTAAAGTCTTTGCGAGAGATTTTTGGGGTATCTCGGAGAGCTGGGGTGGACACAGTGGCTCGCTCATGGTTCCGAGTAGCCTCGAGCTCCTGTCTCTGTTGGGCCTTACGGATAGCAGCAGTTTTCATTTCTAGCGTTGCATCATCTCCTAGAATTGCCATCTCCTCCTCATACCATATGACCCACTGACTTTTTCCAGTCTGTGGAGGTGCCTCTGACCTGCTGATCGATGGTGCTGCTAGGGATGTCTCTGTAGCCTCACATCTCTGCTGTTCAGCTTTCTCCAGACTGGCCATCAGCTGGCCCTTAGGGAGTCCTCTATAGCTCAGTCCCAGCTCTCTGGCTCGCTCTTGTAGACTGGCGACTGTCCAGTTTTGGTATTCAGATAAGCAATTATCCTCCATGATGGTCAAGTCTTCGTCTGCCAACTACTGTGCTCTGACCCCACCACTGCCGACCAGTTGTGACGGTTCCGAGACCACAGAGCCCAGAGACACAGTGTATAGCGGCAGATTAAACGAAACCCGACTGGCGGGGCATTTATTGGTCACACAGTTCACACAAAAAGTTCACAATATTACTATATAATCCACAAGGGAGTGTCCCAGATTCCCCTACCAAGCAGTCACAATTCCCAGCTTCGCAGGCAAAGCAACATAAGTCCCAAAGTTCTAGTAACTCCACCAATAGAAGGTGTCCAAGAGGTGCACAACAGATCCCAACAGTCCCAATAGATGCAGTTCTCATCAGTCCCAATATCCAGTAGACATCCGACAAGTCTACACGACCAGATGCAGGTGAGATACACCAGTCCACAGTCCAGGGCCTCAGGACACTTAGTTCAGCACATCCTATCTGTGTCCTGGCCGCATGGGGAATTCTCCTGGCTCACAACAGATCCAGTGAGCTGCTCTCCCTTCCCCAGACACAATCCAACTGCTTTCCATGAGGTACAAACATGAAACCAGCTCTGCTCTCAGGTGCCTAGCTGTCTGCCTCCTGTGGAGAGCCAACCACTCAGCAGCCTAAATAGTGAATGGCCTGAGGCTGATAAGGTGTATCTCTGATGTCTCCAGAGCTTGGGGGGAAGGTGAGTTTTCTATGGGACAACAAATACAGTACTGTACATTAGAGTCTGCAGTCCTAATCCAATCACCTATTGTCACACCTACCTTAACAGTTAATTGAAAAAAACACTTTTTTCAGTTCCGCTTTAAGGAAACCCCAGGTAAGTATTAACCTGAGACCCTTCTCGTCTCAGGTTCTCTTTAAGATTTTGGAAGAAGTCTGATTTCCTTGTTTGTAGAAGTCCATTCATAATGGAAGGCAGCCTTGGGCTCTCTGCTAGCTTCAGGTTCCATAAGTGACGTTATAAAATTGAGAGCTGAGGCTGGATTTTCAGCCCCTTTCTTTTACTCAACACTGCTTTGAGGGCGGTACTCAGAGTCTGCCCCTGTGATAAAGACTGGGAGACTTTTAGTTTCCAATTTCCAGAGCGGAAAAATTGTTCTTGAATGCATTACTTGTCCATATTTTGGGCATCGCTCACTGAACTTGATATATCAAAGTATATAGAGCAACCTCCTGTTGCTTGCGCTAATAAATCAGCACGACTTAATTTTATACCCCTGCACACTACGAGCACTAGTAGCAGTGTAAGGTGCGTAACTAAGCAACGGCCGCTGCTTACAGAAGCCACGCGGTAGTGATATGTATCACCACCGCGATACTTCACTAGTGCGGCCGCTACTATGTGGCAACAAATAAACATTGATCACCTGTGGCTGTGTACATATGCAAATGACCAACTGAAATAATATGACACAAGCATGTAACCTGTCAGAGGTCATTAGTAACAAAATATCCCATGTAAGAGTCACTGTACAACACACATGCTTCAAATTGTAATTCTGTACAATTGATTATCAATCAGAAAATTGACCAGAGCAGTCAGATTGCTAAAAAGTTTGACTGGGGATCACCACCTACATATAAGACAGACACAGAACATTTATATTGCGCTTTTCTCCTGGCGGACTCAAAGCGCCAGAGCTGCAGCCACTAGGGGACACGCTCTTTAGGTTGTAGCAGCGTCTTGCCCAAGGTCTATTTCTGAAGAGGTGCTGGTTTACTGAACAGGAAAAGCTGAGATTCAAATACTGGTCTCCTGTGTCAGAGGCAGAGCCCAGTACACTACCCAGCCACAGTATAAGGCCTACTTTTGAGAAACCTTATTTACCTGCAATTATCTTTCCATAGGTGAAATCGAATGCTATATTAGTTAAAGAGGAACTCCAGTGAACATTTTACTGTTGGCAGGTGATGTAGCTGCTGCATGGTTTTTGGCAGTTGGAAACAGCTGTAAACAGCTATTTCCCACAAAAGTTCGAACTTTTCTTGTGGGAGGGATTACTTGTGGGAGGGGTTTCACCACAATATCAGTCATACAGCGCCCCCTGATGGTCTGTTTGTGAAACGGAATAGATTTCTCATGTAAAAGGGGGTATCAGCTACTGATTGGGATAAAGTTCAATTTTTGGTCTGAGTTTCTCTTTAACAAAGGAGCTGATGCACAAACTACCAGGAATATTGTTGTGCACAGGCAGTGCATGGCAATATTGCAGTTTCTACTGCCAGCAGTGTACCGTGCCTTACACAATAAGTGCGACCTGCAGTATGATTCACATAAACATGACTATGCTCTCGCTACCCATGTACCACAGGTCGTATCAATTGCATATTTTAGCAGTGTTCCCCAACCGTGTCCTCAATTCCCACCAACAGTGCATGTTTTATGGAAACCCACAGAGGTAGTTAGTCATCTCTGCTGAGACACTAATTACCTCACCTGTGAATGTTTGTGCTTTCCTGCAAAACATGTACTGTGGGTGGGCCTTGAAGACAGGGTTGGGGAACTGTTTTAATTAAAGGATACCAGAGCCGGAACACTCTGGTAAAAAGTGAAGGTGTAGTGCGGCATAATCAAATACTTACCGCACCTCCCGTTTCCCCTCCGTCACTTGTCGTTCTACTCTGCTCAGTCCACAGTTTCCAAACCTGGACATACTGCACCGTGCATGCACTGTATGTCTGTTCTGCTCCACTGTGGCCGCACAGTGATGTCACAGGACAGAAGCGCACTCGCTTCTGCGTCCCTTTGTGTGTGCTGATTGGAGATGCGGGGTCCAGTGACATCACTCTGCGCAGCCACAGGGGAGCAGAATGGACATACTGCACATGTGCGGCGCAGTATGTTCGGTTTGGAGTCGCCCAATTTGCAGAGGAGAAGGGTGTGGGATGGGAGGTATGGTGAGTATTTGATTATGCCCCCCCCCCCTACCCAGTACAGCTTCCCTTTTTACTACAGCCTTTAGGCTCTGGAATCCTTTAAATATACGGTGGTGTAGTAGTTAGTGCTCTTGCCTTGCAGCGCTGGGTCCCCAGCTCGAATCCCAGCCAGGTAAACATCTGCAAGGTGTTTGTATGTTCTCCCTGTGTCTGCATGGGTTTCCTCCAGGCACTCCGGTTTCCTTCCACATCCCAAAAATATACAGATAAGATAATTGGCTTTCCCCCTAAATTGGCCCTAGACTACGATACACACACAACACGACATACGACTATGACAAGACAAATAACATTTATATCGCGCTTTTCTCCTGGCGGACTCAAAGCGCCAGAGCTGCAGCCACTAGGACGCGCTCTATAGGCAGTAGCAGTGTTGGGGAGACTTGCCTAAGGTCTCCTACTGAATAGGTGCTGGCTTACTGAACAGACAGAGCCGAGATTCGAACCCTGGTCTCCTGTGTCAGAGGCAGAGCCCTTAACCATTACACCATCCAGCCACACTAACTATGGTAGGGACTACATTGTGAGCCCCTCTGAGGGACAGTTAGTGGCAAGACAATATACTCTGTACAGTGCTGCGTAAGATGTTGGCGCTATATAAATACTAAAATAAATAAATAAAATATTAAATTAATAAAACAGTCGGCTATACTTACTTGCCAGCTGTATTGGGCTCAAGCTGTTGGGCAGAAGAGGCATAAGGCCAAGGAGTAGAAGGGGCAACCTGTGGGCTGCATATAAACATATTACAGTGGTCCTGCAATCATTATTAAGGGCCTGAGCCCACTGCTGCATTTTTAGAAATGCATGCTTTTTTTAAGCGTTTTAAAACGCATTAAAATGCATTTCAAAACGCTTTAAAAACGCATGCGTTTCTATGGGCCCATTTCCACTAGAGTGCTGAAACACATGCATGGCAATGGAAGAGTTTCCACTGTATGCATGTGGTGCGGAACGATCCGAGAATCTGCAGCATGCTACGGATTCTCGCACGCCCACATCCGACCGCAGCCGCGTCCCATCCCTTCAACTGACTTCCGCATCAGGAGATGCGGAAGTGACGCGGGCGCCGCCGAAAGTGATGCGTAGCTGCAACGCATCTCTTTCGCCAATGGAAAAGGGCCCTATGCGGTTTTTTAAAACGCAGCAGTGGGCTCAGGCCCTATGTGAAATGAAAAATGACAGTAAAAGCAATCCTTGTGTCATTTATGCAAATTAATGCTAATTTACCAGTCTAGATTCTTCAGCATGACTCTCACATCCTAATTTTTCCAACTAACGATTCTAGGACATGAAAGTCTCGTCATGCACTTGCACTCGTGTGCATGTTCCCACCTGTGCATGTGTGCACCGATGTTATTCTCGCTCATGCACATGCAAGTGTGTGCACAAGTGATTGCTGCTATAAAAAAAAAAAAAAAAAAAAAAAAAAGTTTAAAGTGACAGTGCTACATTAATCAATAAAGTGTTTTTTTTCCCCCAGTTGTGGTTACCCAACTAATTAACCCCCTTATTCCACCTATACTTGGCCTTAAAGTAATCCAGAGCTGGTGAATAATCAAGAATCAATACTTACCTTGGGCTTCCTCCAGCCCCAGAAGCAGGTCTGAGTTCCTTGCCATGCTCCCGCTGTCTGCTATTCAGCTGCGATCAGCCCCGGTAACTCTTTCAGTTGCGTCAGTCTGAGCATGTGTGGAAGGTCTGAGCATGCACAGAAGACCCAACTGAAGGGGTTACCGGGGCTGATCGCGGCTGAACGGCAGACAGCGGAAGCACGGCGTGGGACTCACAAGTGCTTATGGGGCTGGAGGAAGCCCTGGGTAAGTATTGATTCTTGATTATTTACAAGCTCTGGTTTACTTTAAAGAGGAACTGTAACGACAAAACGGCCCCTGGGGGGTACTCACCTCGGGTGGGGGAAGCCTCAGGATCCTAATGAGGCTTCCCACGCCGTCCTGCGTCCCTCGGGGGTCTCGCTGTAGCCCTCCGTACAGCCGTGACGCAATATTTACCTTCCTGGCTCCTGCGCAGGCGCTCTGATGGCTGTCGGCGCCAAAGTAGGCGGAAATACCTGATCGCCGTTGGGTCTGCTCTACTGCGCAGGCGCAAGTTTCCGGCGCCTGCGCAGTAGAGCGGACCCGACGGAGATCGGGTATTTCCGTCTATTTCCGTGCCGAAAGTCGCCACAGCGCCCCCGCTGGAGCCAGCAAAGGTAAATATTGAAGCTACAGTCGGCTCTGTCGCCGGCTGTTCGGAGGGCTGCAGCGAGACCCCCGTGGGACAGAGGACGGCGTGGGAAGCCTCATTAGGATCCGGAGACTTTCCCCACCCGAGGCGAGTACCCCCCAGGGGAGGTTTTTGTTGTTACAGAGTCTCTTTAACAGGGCCCTTTTACACCTGCAATCGCTAGCGTTCACGCTGAACGCTAGCGATTGCTGAATCGCAAAACCGGCGATTCCCCCGACGTTTGCGGCCGCGATTTTGCTATGCTATGCACTGCATAGCAAAATCGCGGCAATTATCGCTCCGCCGCGCGTTCGCGTTCCCGACAAAAGCGAATCGCGGTAGTGGGAATGACCTACCGCGATTCCTATGTTAAAAAGCAAACCGTAGCGATTGTAAAATCGCTAGCGGTTTGCGGTTTTGCGATTCAGCCAGCGCAAACGCGCTGGTGGAAAAGGGCCCTAAGATTCAGGTACACCTGTAATGGTTTGCTGTTGCCTATCAGTGTATCTGTACAGCATTGGGGGTCCACAAACTGTGCATCATAGCAATCGCCTCCAGTTGCTACAGACACACAAATTGGCCAGAATGGTGCGCTACGTGAAAGACTAGTGATGAAATACGGTACATGTGGCAACATTTTAATTGATGTGTTTTATTATTGTGGCACTAGTCATATGAAAATTAAGAAGGGTAAAACATGAGGAAAACAAAAATTGTATTTTCTGCATTTATGCCTTTCCCTCCACCCTGTAAAATGCTTATAAAATGAAAACATTCTTGGAAACAAATATATCCCCAAAAAAGCCTAGATGTTGCCCCAAAACAATTTACTGTATCTATCACTTAGGCGAATCCCTGATGACGCAAGATTGCAAAACCAGTGAGGAAGAGACACACGCGCAAACTTATACCAGGGTTCCCATGTTCTCGGCCCCATATGTAAGCGCTTTTTTATGTTTTTACTTATTTGGTACAGTATTTTGGTTTTTTTTACACAATAAAGCAGTTTGCACTTAAAGCTGTTGTTTGTTTTTTCAGTTTTATTCATTCATATTCTCGGATGGCACACCAACCGTGATTGGAAGAAATCGCTAGAGGATTCACCAATAATAGGTGCACGTGTGGCGACGTTTGTGTTAAAGCGTGATGGCGATCTCAAATGCAGTAAGGTATCAATTGAAGGCAGAGAGAGCAGTGAAGTGAGAAGCTGTTGTTGTAGTGTCAGGG
The DNA here is from genome assembly GCF_040937935.1 of Hyperolius riggenbachi. NCBI lineage: Eukaryota > Metazoa > Chordata > Amphibia > Anura > Hyperoliidae > Hyperolius > Hyperolius riggenbachi. Next base: position 542,120,642 of record NC_090647.1, on the reverse strand, counting down.
AGACCTAGTGTAAGTACAGGGCATGCAGAGTAACAGGGTCTGGAGGTAAAGTTCAGCACCTTCAATAATGCAGATGTAGGGTAAGCAGGGTCACATCTTGCAATCCTGGATGCCTTCAAAGCCTCCCAGGGTCCCTCAAAGATGTCCAGCACCACCAGGAGGCAGTTCTAGACATTTGTAAATTTTGAGGCCTAGTTGCGCCAGTGAAGCAGTGGTCTCACATAGATCCGCAGGCCAAAAATCATGCTGGTCAGCACGGTGTACGGCAGGGGGTGATCTGCGGGGAAAACCGGAGCGTTTTGGCTATTATGGAGGGTCAGGGGGAGCTGCAGGACAAGGTCCCTCTCGAACAAAGTGTAGTAGTAGGTCCCTCTTGAAAAAAGTGCTTCAACATCCCAGAAGAGGGCCTTTAAACAAAGGCTAGGGAGAGAGCTGAGGGATAAGACATCCAACTCTACAGTGTCAGGGCACACCCCTCACACCAACCGATTGGAGGACCGGAGAACAATTCGGATTCAGGAGGGTCGATCCAACTTCCCTGGTTGCTATAGCTATACTCACAACCTTATAACATGAATGTGTGTGGCTGGTAAGCCTACTTTTTTTCCCTTAAAGGGGTACTATGGCGAAAAACTGTAAAATTTAAAATATGTGCAAACATAAACAAATAAGAAGTACGTTTTTTTCCAGAGTAAAATGAGCCATAAATTAATTTTCTCCCATAATGCTGTCACTTACAGTAGGCAGTTGAAATCTGACAGAAGTGACAGGTTTTGGACTAGTCCATCTCTTCATAGGGGATTCTCAGCAATGCTTTTATTCTTTATAAAGATATTCCCTAAAAAGGATTTAAACAATGATGCTGGCCAGCTTCCCTGCTCACTACACAGTTGTTTGGCAGTTGGACAGAGCAACTGCCATTCACTAAGTGCTTTTGAAAATAAATATATCCATGAGAATCCCCTATGAAGAGATGGTCTAGTCCAGGCATGGGCAAACTCTGCCCTCCAGCTGTTACGGAACTACAAATCCCACAATGCATTGTAGGACTCTGACAGCCATAGTCATGACTCATAAAGGCAAATCCATTGTGGGACTTGTAGTTCCGTAACAGTTGGAGGGCCGAGTTTGCCCATGCCTGGTCTAGTCCAAAACCTGTCACTTCTGTCAGATTTCTATAACCTACTGTAAGTGACAGCAAAATAAGAGAAAAGTAATTTATGGCTCATTTTACTCTGAAAGAAATGTACTTCTTATTTGTATATGTTTGCAAGTACTTTAAATTTTACAGGTTTTCGCTGTAGTGCCCCTTTAAATGGTGATGGTGGACACAAGATATATAAAGCCTAAAAATTAAACACAGTGGAGAGTCTATGCCCAGCCTCTGTTGCTATACTGTTTCCATCCAGGCCCTCCCTGCACTGTCCCCCATAAATCAAATGCCGTGCAGCGTGTCACCAGCCGGCTGTTTACCTCTGCACTGTCACTCTCGCCGCTCCCCCGCCTCCTCTATATCTCCACTCCCCGCCTGCGTCCCTTCCCTCCAATCAGCGGGGAGGGAAAGGACGCAGGCTGGGAGCGGCAACATAGAGGAGGCGGAGGAGCGACGAGAGTGACAGTGCCGATTTCGTCGATGTTGCTAGCACGGCTTTGGATTTATGGGGGACAGCAGAGTGCAGGGGGGAGACAGTATAGCAACAGAGGCTGAGTATTATATGCAGATCCAGCCTCTGTGTGCTAATAGGATTCTCAGAACCCACCTCGGGTTCTCTTTAAAAATAAGATTCTGCACTGATTGCTTTATGTATGTGATTTTTAACTTTGGACATTGTTCTTACTCAGCAGCGGTTGTCACTATATACCAATTGGAGCCTAGTGATGTTTTTTCTTTAATATATGATGTACGCTGGACTTCCGGCTCACCAATTCAATTCACACACACTACCCATATTTCACTTTGTGGCACAAAACATAATACACCTCACTTTCTTACCTACAGTCTGGTTTTCTCGTAAAATTAGTTATTGCAGGGGATCCGCTTGTCCACATTGAATCTGACAGAAACAGGATGTAAAAAAAAAAAAAAACTTTAATCAGAATATACGATATGAGTTGAATAGGCAGTGTTCTGTAATAAACATTCAGCCACACATCAAGACCGGATTTATGCACTTACCGCTCCAAGGCCAAATTTCCTTGGGTTGTAGGGTTGTTTTAGATAACAATTTATTTGTGGTGGTCATCAATCTCCATAACTAAATGCCCAAACCCAGGCAAGTAAGAGGAACACGTTAACCCATTCAGGTTCCGTCGTTTTCACGTGAGAAATGTTCACCTCCCATTCATTAGCCTATAACTTTATCACTACTTATCACAATGCACTGATCTATATCTTGTTTTTTCCGCCACCAATTAGGCGTTCTTTGGGGGGTACATTTTGCTAAGAGCCACTTTACTGTAAATGCATTTTAACAGGAAGAATAAGAAAAAAATGGAAAAATTCATTATTTCTCAGTTTTCAGCCATTATAGTTTTAAAATAATACATGCCTCCATAATTAAAACTCGCGTATTGTATTTGTCCATATGTCCCAGTTATTACACCGTTAAAATTATGTCCCTATCACAATGTATGGCGACAATATTTTATTTGGAAATAAAGGTGCATTTTTTCCATTTTGCATCTATCACTATTTACAAGTTTAAAATAAAAAAAATATAAAAATATTTCATCTTTACATTGATATTTAAAAAGTTTAGACCCTTAGGTAAATATTTGCATGTTTTTTTTTTTTTATTGTAATGTTTTTTTTTTTTTAATACTAAACATTTTATTTGGGTACTTTTGGGAGGGTGGGAGGTAAACAATAGATTTATAATGTAAATATGTGTTAATTCTTTTTTTTTTTTTTTTCAGGTGTAGTATTACTTTTTGGCCACAAGATGGCGGCCATGAGTTTGTTTACATGACGTCACTCTAAGCGTAGCACGCGCTTAGAGTGACGCATCGGGAAGGAGACGGCCAGAAAAAGCTCAACTTCCGAGAGAAGCTGTCGCTTTTTCAGCGGAGGAGAGGAATCAGTGATCGGGCTTCATAGCCCGATACATTGATTCCTTGGCTACCGAATCCGCGGCCGGGAGTGCGCGTGCACGCGCACGATCGGCCGCGGGGGCGCGCGGTAGCGCGCATGGTTCCTGGACGTAGAAACTACGTCCAGGAACCAAAATAGGTTAATGAACCTTAAGGCCTCATTCACACCTAAAATCGAAAACGCAAGCGGTTTGCGTTTTTATAGGCTTTTTTTCCCCACTTCCGTCACTCCACTGCGCGCTGCGTTTCTGGTAAAAGCACTTTTCTAAGCGCTTTTGTAATTCACTCCCTGATGCAAGTCAGGAAGTGAACTCTTTACCCGGAAAAGAATAAATACAATGGGGTTGACTCACTAAACCATGGTAACTCATAGCGATTTGCACGTTATAACGCGCGTAACGGTTTCTGCGCGCAAACGTGAAAACAGTTACGTGTGTTATAACGCTAGCACGGCCATGCTATGAGTTAGCACGGTTTAGTGAATCAACCCCTATGGCCTCGATTCATAAACAGCAGTGCGATAACAAAAATCTTGTCGGGAAAATACCGCACTCGGTATTTTCCCGGTCTGTGTGCTAATTCATAAACATTTCCCCAGCTGCCCTTGGAGGTCGGTAAATTACCGCAGCCCATTGAGCGGTAGAGTAGAGCAGTGTCCCGATTCCCTCTTTGCCCTGCAGAAATGAATCACACAGACGGCTCTCTCTGGCTCTCCCACTGATGACTCAGACAGATGAGTCACACAGTCTTTCCCTGCCTGCAGAAATTACTCACACAGCCGACTCTTTCCACTGATGACTCAGACAGATGAGTCACACAGTCTTTCCCTGCCTGCTGAAATGATTCACACAGACGTCTCTCCGGCTCTCTCCACAGATGAATCAAACAGACTTTCGGATCTCTGCACTTTGCATTAATCAGAGCTGTCAGAGCTGTCAGTAACTTGTTAAGACCTCACCAGAGGTGTCGGTAACTACCGCCAGGCTTACCGCATGTTGCAGGCTTTATGAATTGACATTTGCTGACAATTTACTGACATGTGTTGTCGGTAAGTGCAGCCAAGTCGGTAATTTAGCTCCCTCGTCGGTAATGTCAGCTTTTCATGCGGTAACAGCCTTTATGAATTGACATTTTGCTAAGTGGTCGGTAAAGTCTGCTGTTTTCAGCATTACCGCATGAGGTAATGCTTTATGAATCGAGGCCAATGTATTTATTTTAAAAAACGCGAACGCAATTGCTGCATAAAGTGCTTTTGTGAGCATTTAGCACTCTTCCTATACCTTCCATTATAGCAAAAACGCCCCAAAAATGGTCCAGGCACCGCTTTGCTGAACGTACAGAGCACAAACCGCGCTGATATAAACCTTCTCATAGAGATTCATTGCACAAGCCTTTTGTGGGCGATTTTAAAAATCACCCGCGCTTGAAAAAAGGCCAAAAACGCCCCTCGTGCGACAAGCTCTAACTGATCCTTTTTCTAAAGCAACACATTCCCCTTGTAATAAAGCAGACAGACACTTACAATAATCAATTATCTATCTCATCACACGATTACAGCTCTTCTGCATTTAAACTGGACATTTCTGAGATACTGTAAAAGTTGCCATTGCTGACTGTTAGGAATGAGATTTTTCAAACAGTGAAACCGTGGTAGGCATATATGGCGGCATAGAGGGTTAACTTACCTATATCGCCGCCTCTAGGCAATGGGTGCTGCTCTTCATCTTTCCGACACTCCCTCCTTCACAGCCAGAAGGACTAGGTCAGCAGTCTAGGAGGAGTGACAGCTGTGCTGTCATGTGATTTTAGTGTCTGCAAGCTGTCTTGTCGGTAAGTATGATGGGGGTCGGGTGGGTGTTGGGGGGTAGGCCGCTGTTATCAGCCTGCTATTACCTCAGGCAATTGCTGACAGGGGAGCTCTAGGTAATCAGGCACCAACCTTTTTATTTTTGGTAGAATTGCCCCTTCGCTGTGCACAGTAAGCTCTGTCTCCAGTCACAAGTAGCTTCAACCCCTCCCCAAGAAGCTCTGCCCCCAGTGACACCCCCATACCTCCCTCCCACCGTCTTCCTTTCTTAATGCAAAAGTTGGGAGGGATGAACTACAATGCCAAACAGAGGTTGCACTAGGTTACCATTACCGCTGCAGGGCCAGGGAGAATGCTATAGGGCGCAGGGTAACCACTGGCAGGGAGGGGTTAGTTTGGGCTGGGGAAGGAGCCCGGCCAAAAAGTTTACTATGAGGCCCAGCGAGTTGCAGCTATGTCCCTGACACAAAACCACAAATATATCCCAAAAAATGTTTTTTTTTTTTTACAAACCTGAATTCCTAGTAGATATTGGAGAAAATGTATATTTTTGAGAAACAAATCCGGCACCTTCTTCTGTTTGAGGAGCTGAGGTTAAGGGCTGCCGATTTATTTTCTTCTGGTTGAAGATGGGTACTGGAAGATAGGCTGTTAAGCAAAACAGTGTCAGTTTGAAAAGGGACTAATGAAGAAAATGAAATATTATTTATAGGTCCATGCTAAGAAATCATCACATGATGTGTGTCAAAATGGACCCAAAAACAAGCTGCCATGTTAACCGCTTCCAGACCACGTCGGTTGAAATCTACGACCTGCAGTTGGCTGTGCGGCTCTGACAGAATGTAGATTTCACCTTCCCCACCGCGCACTCCTGCTGATCTTGACGTTCTGCACCCGTCCTGCTGTGCTGTCTATATGATGGCAGAGCTCTGTGAGCGGGTCAGGAGCCGCCTTCATTGGTTCCTGACCGCGTGATCACTGTGAGCCAATGACATTGGCTCACATTGATGGACAGGGTCAGGAGCCAATTAAAGCGGCTCCTGACCGGTGCACAGAGCTCTACCATCATAGCAACAGCAAAGAGAAGGGCTTGTGACGATGGGAAAGTGTCGTGACCGGCGAGAGCTACAGGTATGTGCAGCGATTTGTCAATAAGCTCTGTTTTGTTGTACCAGCAGTCTCTGATCCTTAAGGGGTCAGATACTGCTAGTATGCAAGGGGTTAAATGGAATCTGAAGTGAGGAAACTCATGTCAGGTTTCATGCATACTCAAGTAGAGGGAAAGCTCTGGATACCATAGACTCTTCTTGGTCCTGAAAATTCAAATACAGTGGTTTGCAAAAGTAAAAAAATAACTGCAAAGTGGGGTGTGCGTAATTATTCAGCCCCCTTTGGTCTGAGTGCAGTCAGTTGCCCATAGACATTGCCTGATGAGTGCTAATGACTAATTAGAGTGCACCTGTGTGTAATCTAATGTCAGTACAAATACAGCTGTTCTGTGACGGCCTCAGAGGTTGTCTAAGACAATATTGGGAGCAACACCACCATGAAGTCCAAAGAACACACCAGACAGGTCAGGGATAAAGTTATTAAGAAATATAAAACAGGCCTAGGCTACAAAAAGATTTCCAAAGCCTTGAACATCCCACGGAGCACTGTTCAAGCGATCATTCAGAAATGGAAGGAGTATGGCACAACTGTAAACCTACCAAGACAAGGCCATCCACCTAAACTCACAAGGAGAGCTCTGATCAGAAATGCAGTCAAGAGGCCCATGGTGACTCTGGACGAGCTGCAGAGATCTACAGCTCAGGTGGGGGAATCTGTCCATAGGAAACTATTACTCATGCACTGCACAAAGTTGGCCTTTATGGAAGAGTGGCAAGAAGAAAGCCATTGTTAACAGAAAACAATGTCCCGTTTGCAGTTTGCCACAAGCCATGTGGGGGACACAGCAAACGTGGAAGAAGGTGCTCTGATCAGATGAGACCAAAATTGAACTTTTTGGCCAAAATGCAAAACGCTATGTGTGGCGGAAAACTAACACTGCACATCACTCTGAACACACCATCCCCACTGTCAAATATGGTGGTGGCAGCATCATGCTCTGGGGGCACTTCTCTTCAGCAGGGACAGGGAAGCTGGTCAGAGTTGATGGGAAGATGGATGGAGCCAAATACAGGGCAATCTTGGAAGAAAACCTCTTGGAGTCTGCAAAACACAAGAGACTGGGGCAGAGGTTCACCTTCCAGCAGGACAAAGACCCTAAACATAAAGCCAGGGCAACAATGGAATGGATTAAAACAAAACATATCCATGTGTTAGAATGGCCCAGTCAAAGTCCAGATCTAAATCCTATCAAGAATCTGTGGCAAGATCTGAAAACTGCTGTTCACAAACGCTGTCCATCTAATCTGACTGAGCTGGAGCTGTTTTGCAAAGAAGAACGGGCAAGGATTTCAGTCTCTAGATGTGCAAAGCTGGTAGAGACATACCCTAAAAGACTGGCAGCTGTAATTGCAGCAAAAGGTGGTTCCACAAAGTATTGACTCAGGGGGCTGAATAATTACGCACACCCCACTTTGCAGTTATTTTTTTTTTTTTTAAATGTTTGGAATCCTGTATGATTTTCGTTCCACTTCTCACGTGTACACCACTTTGTTTTAGTCTTTCACGTGGAATTCCAATAAAATTGATTCATGTTTGTGGCAGTAATGTGACAAAATGTGGAAAACTTCAAGGGGGCCGAATACTTTTGCAAACCACTGTAGCTCTTTAGTACTCCTGGGAAAGCCTTCGGAACTACTCATGTCCAAAATAGTTGCAAAGATGAGCAAGTCTTGGCTCATGCATGGGCAGGGTGTATGCGCTTGTTTTTAGAGCTACTCAGGGACATTAGAAAGAGTGGTTGCACGTGTCCACAAAGACTCGTTTATTTCTGGACGTATCCACATGAGTCACACGAGTCACACAGCTGACATGTTTCGGACAGTCTAGTCCTTAAAGCGAATGTAACCCCATGTCAAACAAAAAAAAGACAGATACTCACCTAAGGAGAGGGAAGGCTCTGAGTCCTAATGAGCCTACCCTCTCCTCTCCCGGTGAATCCTCCGTGCAAATCCGCCGCGGGGACTTCGGAAGTCTTTGGGAGCACTTGGGCTCCCGAAGGCCGGCGGCTCCATACTGCGCACGCGCGAGTGCGTCAGAGATGCGGCCGAGTACGTCATAGAGGGCACTCGAGCATGCGCAGTATGCAGCGGCCCATCTTCGGGAACCCAAGTGCTCCCGAAGACTTCCCAAACCTCCCTTCTGCGGCGGAAGTGGCAGTATTTGACCGAAACGGTCAAATACTGCTACGGGGGATCCTGCGCGGGACTGGGCACCGGGAGAGGAAAGGCTCATTAGGACCGAGCCTTCCCTCTCCTTAGGTGAGTATCTGACTTTTTTTTTTATATCGGGTTCCCATTAGCTTTAAAGGGATGGTGAGAGTGATATGGAGGCTGCCATATTTATTTCCTTGTAAACAATGCTAGTTGCCTGGCAGTCCTGTTGATCTTCTGGAATAAGTAGAGTCTAAGTCAAAGCCCTTGAACAAGCATGTGGCTAATCCAGAAAAACCTGAGTCAGCTGAGTCAGAGTGCTGATCTGCTGCATGCTTGTTCAGGGTCTATGGCTAAAAATATTATGGCCCATACTCACGGGCTACAATTGTCGCCGCAACACGCGGCGCGCGCATGTTGTGGGACAGGTCGCCCGTGAGTATGCGCCGTTGCACGGGCGCGCACCCCGAACTGTCGCCCGTCGCTGATGTCGCCAGGCGATTGAACTGCTCAACTCCGCCGCAACTGTCGCTAGTCCGCGTGAGTACGCGGACTAGCGACAGCAACCTCCATTGAGGTATACGGAGCTTCCGCGGCGGGAGGAGGAACGTCGGCGCGCCGCTGGTCCCTCTTCCGCGTGTACGCGGAGGGACCTGCCGAGGAGCTGTCGCCGGCCTGTCGCCCACGTGTGCTGGTGACAGGCCCAAAAAGTTGCCCGTGAGTACGGGCCATTAGAGACACAGGATCAGGAGGACTGCCAGCAACTGGTATTGTTTGAAAGGAAATAAATATGGCAGCTTCAATATCCCTCTCACCTCAGGTTTCCCATAAGTGATCTAAAAAAAAGAAAGGCAGGGTAACTGCAGGGGGCCGGTAGAAGCCCCAGGTAAGTAAAACAGCCTTTTTTTTAGATCACTTAAGTATCCCTTTAATCGTAGCTGATTTTGCACGGCTGTCCAAGCACATAATAGGTCTGGGGCCCATCCAGACCTACGGATTGGACCGCTCTTTCTTAAAGGGAAGGTTCAGGGAGGGTGGGTAAAAAATAAAAATCAATTTCCACTTACCTGGGGCTTCCTCCAGCCCGTGGCAGGCAGGAGGTGCCCTCGCCGCCGCTCCGCAGGCTCCCGGTGGTCTCCGGTGGCCGACCCGACCTGGCCAGCTGCCAGGTCGGGCTCTTCTGCGCTCCAAGGCCCGGAACTTCTGCGTCCCACGCCGGCGCTCTGACGTCATCGGACGTCCTCCGGGCTCTACTGCGCATGCCAGGTCGGGTCGGCCACCGGGAGCCTGCGGAGCGGCGGCGAGGGCACCTCCTGCCTGCCACGGGCTGGAGGAAGCCCCGGGTAAGTGGAAATTGATTTTTATTTTTTACCCACCCTCCCTGAACCTTCACTTTAAGAGGAACTTTAACCCAGGATTGAACTTCACTCCAATCAGTAGCTGATACCCCCTTTCCCACCAGGAATCTTTACTGTCTCAAACAGATAATCAGGGACGTCTGTATGGCTGATATTGTGTTGAAACTGCTCCCACAGAGTGATGTCATGTCCATGGTCCTGACAGTTTGCTGTCTGTGAAATTTGCTGCATTGTGGTAAACAGCTGATTCAAACTGCCAAGCAACCAGTTTCTCCCCCTGAGCATACAGTGGTTTACAAAAGTATTCGGCGCCCGTGAAGTTTTCCACATTTTGTCACATTACTGCTACAAACATGAATTTTCTTGGAATTCCACGTGAATGACCAATACAAAGTGGTGTACACATGAGAACTGGAACGAAAATCATACATGATTCCAAACATTAAAAAAAAAAAACTGCAATGTAGGGTGTGCGTATTCAGCCCCTGAGTCAATACTTTGTAGAACCACCTTTTGCTGCAATTACAGCTGCCAGTCTTTTAGGGTATGTCTCTACCAGCTTTGCACATCTAGAGACTGAAATCCTTGCCCATTCTTTTTGAAAAACAGCTCCAGCTCAGTCAGATTAGATGGACAGCGTTTGTGAACAGCAGTTTTCAGATCTTGCCACAGATTCTTAATTGGATTTAGATCTGGACTTTGACTGGGCCATTCTAACATATGGATATGTTTTGTTTTAAACCATTCCATTGTTGCCCTGGCTTTATGTTTAGGGTCATTGTCCTGCTGGAAGGTGAACCTCCGCCCCAGTCTCAAGTCTTTTGCAGACTCCAAGAGGTTTTCTTCCAAGATTGCCCTGTATTTGGCTCCATCCATCTTCCCATCAACTCTGACCAGCTTCCCTGTCCCTGCTGAAGAGAAGCACCCCAAGAGCATGATGCTACCACCACACTTGACAGTGGGGATAGTGTGTTCAGAGTGATGTGCAGTGTTAGTTTTCCGCCACACATAGCGTTTTGCATTTTGGCCAAAAAGTTCCATTTTGGTCCCATCTGAACAGAGCACCTTCTTCCACATGGTTGCTGTGTCCCCGACATGGCTTGTGGCAAACTGCAAACGGGACTTCTTATGCTTTTCTGTTAACAATGGCTTTCTTCTTGCCACTCTTCCATAAAGACCAACTTTGTGCAGTGCACGGCTAATAGTTGTCCTATGGACAGTCTCTCCCACCCGAGCTGTAGATCTCTGCAGCTCGTCCAGAGTCACCATTGGCTTCTTGACTGCATTTCTGATCAGAGCTCTCCTTGTTCGGCCTGAGTTTAGGTGGACGGCCTTGTCTTGGTAGGTTTACAGTTGTGCCATACTCCTTCCATTTCTAAATGATCGCTTAACTAGTGCTCCGTGGGATGTCAAGGCTTTGGAAATCTTTTTGTAGCCTAAGCCTGCTTTAAATTTATCAATAACTTTTTTCCCTGACCTGTCTGGTGTGTTCTTTGGACTTCATGGTGTTGTTGCTCCCAATATTCTCTTAAGACAACCTCGGAGGCCTTCACAGAGCAGCTGTATTTGTACTGACATTAGATTACACACAGGTGCACTCTATTTAGTCATTAGCACTCATCAGGCAATGTCTATGGGCAACTGACTGACTGAATAATTACGCACACCCTACTTTGCAGTTATTTATTTGTAAAAAATGTTTGGAATCATGTATGATTTTCGTTCCACTTCTCATATGTACACCACTTTGTATTGGTCTATCACGTGGAAATCCAATAAAAAAAGATTCATGTTTGTGGCAGTAATATGACAAAATGTGGAAAAAAACAGATTAAGGGGCGCTATATGTGAAAAAATACCCAAGTAGCGGGATAGAGAGATACAGATTATTTCCTGCTGCTGCCTTATATTGTGGGGGTACCTCCTTCCCCCACTAAACAAAATGAATCAATCTAAAAACTAAATAAGGAGCGCAAGATATAGGTTAAAAGTTTCCTATTTTATTATCAGTAAAAAAGTATATATATATACCAATATATTCGCCGTTACATATGCTCCCACAGGTCTGCAAGCAAATAAACATATGCGTTACACACATATATAACATTCCACCATGCATTCATTGGGACTCATACACATCTATTACACACTCTCTGGTGACCCTTTTGGGGGGGAAAAAAGGTGCATATATAAGTATAAAAAATCTCCTTAAAAAACCTTAAAAAAGGATAAATGCATAGATTTGTAGTTGCACTTCCAAAACAAGAACCACAATACAACCAATTCCTTTTTTAAGGTTTTTTAAGGAGATTTTTTATACTTATATATGCACCTTTTTTTCCCCCAAAAGGGTCACCAGAGAGTGTGTAATAGATGTGTATGAGTCCCAATGAATGCATGGTGGAATGTTATATATGTGTGTAACGCATATGTTTATTTGCTTGCAGACCTGTGGGAGCATATGTAACGGCGAATATATTGGTATATATATATACTTTTTTACTGATCATAAAATAGGAAACTTTTAACCTATATCTTGCGCTCCTTATTTAGTTTTTAAAATGTGGAAAACTTCAAGGGGGCCAAATACTTTTGCAAACCACTGTAGAACTCTCAGTAAACATTCTGTACAGATCACCTGACAGGACCCAAGATGCCACTCCCCTGTGATAGATTTCAGAATGTAAATCAGGGAGAGGAAAGATTTTACAAAAGGCAAAAATGTATAAATGAATATTGCAAAAAAATAAAAAGGAATTTTATTCAAGTTAATTTATTTTTTTATTACCGTTCCTCTTTAAGAACGGACACCTTTTTGCAATTTAAGAACTTTTGTGGGCAATAATAACTGACACAACACAAGAACCTTGGTTCTATCATAAAAGAGTTCAACACTGAACTGATAAGGTGGCCACACACAATACAATAAAATGATCCGATTTTACGGCACTTCGATAAATATGATCGGATCTCCTGAAAAAATTGAATGCTTTTTTTTTATTAGACTGAAAAATCTGATCAGATTTCCCTTTTTTCAATTTTTATTGATCCGGAATGCTGGAAATATTTCAATTTTTCTAAAGATTGTATGGTGTGTGTTAGATTGTCAATTTATTAAAGGGGAACTTCAGCCTAAACAAACATACTGTCATCAAGTTACATTAGTTATGTTAATTAGAATAGATAGGTAATATAATCTCTTACCCACACTGTTTTAAAATAACAAGCAAATGTTTGTGATTCATGGGGGCTGCCATCTTTGTCATGGGGGCAGCCATCTTTTTGGTTGAAAGGAGGTGACAAGGAGCAGGAGACACAGTTCCAACTGTCCTGTGTCCTGATGTCCCCTCCCAGCTGCACACGCTAGGCTTCAAATGTCAAATTCAAAATGTAAAAAAAAAAAAATTTTGCACCAAAACAGCAGAACGAGAACAACAAAATCAGAAATCCCATCATGCTTTGCACAGCAACAGGGGAAAAAAGCCCGGGCAGTTTTCTTCTGTGCAGCTAAAAATGAGGCTTGTATAAGAGAAACAAAGTTTTGATGCTGTGAAACTTAAAGAAACACAAAGCCTTTTCAGTGCTGCTGAGTCGATTTTTAGTCCGGAGGTTCACTTTAATATACACACCGTAGCAATTTTCTCAGTTTCCAATAATTTTTTTTATTGGGGAAAAATTGAACATGTGTGTGTGGTAATTATTGCAATTCTTGAATTGAACAGATATTTAAAAAATGGTATGGTGTGTGGCCACCTTTAGTGACAACTATGATGTGGGAGGGGGATAATGATAGGCACCAGGTTGGGCAGAAGAATAAACACCACATTGGGGGAAGGGATAAGGTTAGGCACAGAGAAGGCATAAGAACAGGCACCAGTTGGGTGAATGGATAAGGTTATGTACTGGGAGGGGATAAGAATAGTCACAAAGTGGAGGAGAGGGTTAAAGATAGGCACTGAGAGGGGATAAAAATAGGCACCAGGTTGGGGGGATAAAGTTAGGCACCCAGGGGCGGTAAGAATAGACACCAGATGGGTAAGGGATAGTTATGCACCGGGAGGCGATAAGAATAGGCACCAGGTTGGGGGGATAAAGTTAGGCACTGGTTGGCGGTAAGAATAGACACCAGATGGGTAAGGGATAGTTATGCACCGGGAGGCGATAATAATAGGCACCAGAATGGATAGTTAGGCACCGGGAGGTGATAAGAATAGGCACCAGGTTAAGGGAATGGATAGTTAGGCACCGGGAGGCGATAAGAATAGGCACCAGGTTAAGGGAATGGATAGTTAGGCACCGAAAGGAGATAAGAATATGCACCAGATTAGGGGAAAACATATGGTTAGGCATTGGGAGGGGATAAGAATAAGCACCTGGTTGGAGAAAGTAATAGGGATAGGCACCAGGAAGAGGATAATAGGCAAAAGTTGGGGGAAGGGATAAGGGTAGGAATCGGGATGGAATAATAATAGGCACAAGGTGGGGAAAGGAATAAGGTTAGGCACCTGGAGGAAATAATAGGCACAAAGGGGGGGGGGGGGGGGGAGGGATACGTTTCCGGGAGAGAAAAATAGGCAGAAGGTGGGCGAAGGGGATACGTTTAGGCACAAGGAGGGGATAACAAAAGGCGTAAGGTAGGGGAAGGAAAAGGTTAGGCACTGGGAGGGGTCAAGAATAAGCACCAGACGGGTGGAAGGGATAAGGTTAGACATCAGGAGGGAATAATAATAAGCACAAGGTAGGGGAAAGGATAAGGTTAGGCACCTGGATATAATATAATAGGCACAAAGTGGTGGTAGGGATAAGGTTAAGCATCAGGCGGAAATAATAAGAGGCACAAAGTCTGGGAAGGGATAAGGATATGCACCAGGAAGCTGACAAAAATAGGCAAAAGGTGAGGGAACGCATAAGGATAGGTACCAAGAAGAGGGGATACGAATAGGCTAAAGGTGAGGGAAGGGATAAGGATGGGTACCAAGAAGAGGGGATACGAATAGGCTAAAGGTGGGGGAAGGGATAAGGATGGGTACCAAGAAGAGGGGATACGAATAGGCTAAAGGTGAGGGAAGAGATAAGGATGGGTACCAAGAAGAGGGGATACGAATAGGCTAAAGGTGAGGGAAGGGATAAGGATGGGTACCAAGAAGAGGGGATACGAATAGGCTAAAGGTGAGGGAAGGGATAAGGATGGGTACCAAGAAGAGGGGATACGAATAGGCTAAAGGTGAGGGAAGGGATAAGAATGGGTACCAAGAAGAGGGGATAGGAATAGGCAAAAGGTGGAAGAAGGTAATGGTTAAGCACCAGGGGCAGAGGAAAGTACGTCCAGGAACCAGGTGGGGGCAGGGAGGAAGATAGACCTGAGGTGGAAGGCAGAGAAAAGTTTAAACACAACACAGAGAAGGGGATACGGTTCAGCACAACTTAGTTTATGGAATAAGGAGGTCAGGTGGAGACAAAGAGAAGGGATGAGGATAGGTAATAGGTGAGGTGACACAGTACAGTAGGGAACTTCTGAAGTATTTGATGTGCCTCAGCAGCCACAGCCCTGACACACTATGATAGGGTCAGATGGATGTACATGACAGCAGCTCCACCACACTGCAGGCTATGCTCCTCCCACTGACGCCTCAGGACAGCTCGTTAGGACATTACACGATGACAGGCGCAGCGCTTGAGCAGTCACACAGCAGCATTTCACTAAGGAGGCGTGTGCTGGTCACCTGGGTAGGTTCTCTTCATTGCTTCGCCGCCCTCCCGAGGTCACGTGACCCTCGGAATCTCTCACACACGCCTCGTCTTCGCCCGGCCTGTAGCCGCACAGCACTTCCGGTGACTGAGACGCGGAAAGGGATCCCCGCCCAGCGCGCGCGCCTTATTACACACACAGCCGCTTCCGCTGGGGATTGAATAGGGGTGATCTCGCTGCGACTGCCAGTGGGGGCGTGGCTGCTGCCGCTGTGTGGTGACTGAGAGATAACGCGCGCGCGCTGGGCGGGAAACATGAGGGGCGTGGCTGCTGGAGGCACTTTACAGTACAGATGGGAAGTTCGGATCTTTTCAATGATCCGGATGATTCGAATCGGATCATTGAAAAGATCCGGATCTTTGATCCGAATCTCGGATCATTTTACTACCGAAGCATTCGGGGTGAGATGACTAGCAGGACAGGTCTTTCCCTGCTGTGGACAGGAGAAGGGGAGGGGGGTGGACACACAGAGAGAAGGGGAGAAGATGGACAGAGGGCAGGGAGTGGACAGAGATGGGAGTAGGGACGAGCAGAGAGCAGAAATGTTTGTGCACACAATACCCACATGCTGCAATCATATGCTTTACATGTATTTATTTCACCTATATGCTCATCTGTGTACTTTCCATGCAAACGTCACACAGTGAAGGAAAGCATTCCCAGAAGATAAGTGCAGCTGTTTAGTGCCGAGTGGAGGAGGATCATTTTGCCCTGCAATCACAGTGCCTGCAAAGTTACTGAGCTGTGCTGAGCCAAAAGCTTCCAATGTGATCACTGTGCAGCACTACGGAACAGCCAGCCTATAATGGGCAGCACATTGCAGCCAGTATGTGTGCTCTACACATATCTGGCAGTGGCACCGATGTCCCCTCTCTCTTATCTACCTGCTGTCCCTGCAAGGCTGCCTCCCATCCAACAGAGCGATCCATCTCAGCTCTGCTTCCAGGACCCCGCTGCCCGCTGAGAGGGGGCGTGTCGCTCCTGGCCCCGCCCCTTTTGCGATCCGAATCGTTCATTTTGATGATTCGGATGATCGACTCATTAAATAGATTCGGATCAAAGATCCGAATCGTTCATGATCCGGACAACACTACTTTACAGTAGTGACATGACAGGAGGTGGTACAGCATTCATGTAATGTATTGTAGACTGCTGGTGATCAAATCCTGCTAAAATCTATGTGAAAAGTTGTTTGAAGACTAGCAGAAAATAAGCCACAGTCAGATTTTTTTTTTTTTTAATGTATATTCATTGCAAGAGTTCATAAACCTGCAGGAGAAGTTAGACTACAGGGGAGGGCTATTTCGGGTGCATATTAGTTCGGCGCGGTGAGAGACGAATGAGGGCTACTATGCCCCCGCCGAGTGGTCGCAACTCGGAGAGAGATGTAATTTGGGATCAGGCAGCCGCCAGAGCCCTGAATTACCGATACGCGGGGCGCGCATCATAGCATTGCTGCTATGGGGCGCCCAGTATCGGTGCTCGGCTCTCGGAGCCGCCAGCCGAAATCAGCTGATTCAGGCTATTTCTGGTCATTTATGTGCCCCGCGGAAGCACCTGTTGCCTCCTTGGTAAAGAAAACTGTAGCCTATGTAAAGTTAACGGGAACCTAAGGTGAAATGATAAAAAAGTGACTTGATTCCATCTGCACAATTTTAGCCAGGCTTTTGAAAATACAGTGCAATAAACAGTGATCATGGGGCCCCATAGCAAAACTTTCCTGGGGCCCTCAGATGTATGTAGGCACTCTTAAGTGATGCCACCTCTCTACACTGTGAATGTAAGTTATTTGGGCAATTTAGGACCCATTTCCGAAAGGGAGCCGAAGGGAATGCAATGTGGCTATGCATCACTTCCGCTCCCATTCGCGTCACTTCCCTATCCCCCAAACGGAGGAGATGGGGGCGGGTGTGGGTGGAATGCGAGCGTGTGAGAAACTGCAGCATGCTGCAGATTCTCAGATCGCACCGCTACGGAAAACAAGCACGCAATGGAAACTGTTCCATTGCCATGCTTTGGTTTCAGTTCGGCCGTGGTGCAATGCGGCTATGTAGCCGCATAGTGGAAATAAGCCCTTACATACCTCCCAACTTTTGGAGATGAGAAAGAGGGACACTTAAAGAGAAACTCCGACCAAGAATTGAACTTTATCCCAATCAGTAGCTGATACCCCCTTTAACCACTTGCCGACCGTCCACTGTAGATTGGCGGCGGCAAAGTGGCAGTCCCAGGACCACGTAACGCACATTGGTGTCGGGTCCTGGGACTCTTCCGGGCCGGGGATAGCACGCATTGATGCGCGCGCATCCGTCGGCATTAGGCTCCGCCCACCCGTGACGACATCCCGCCGGCCATACGGAAGTGCCGGCGGGATGTTAACCCTCGATCTGCCGCATACAATGCGTATAATACGCTTTGTATTGTATACAAAGCGTATTATACAGGCTGCCTCCAGCCCTGGTGGTCCCAGTGTCCGAGGGACCACCAGGGCAGGCTGCAGCCACCCTAGTTTGCACCCAAGCACACTGATCTCCCCCCCCCCTTCCCTCTGATCGCCCACAGCACCCCTCAGACCCCCCCCCCTGCCCACCTCCCAGACCATTGTTTGCACCCAATCACTCCCCTAATCACTAATTAATCAATCCCTGTCACTATCTGTCAACGCTATTTTTTTAATTAGGTCCCTAACTGCACCCTGGGGGCTCCTGATCACCCCCCCCCCCCTCTGATTCACCACAGATGGCATTTGGCATTTTAGGGGCCCTAAACCGTGAGGCGTAGTCTTGAAACCGAATGTCTCAAAATGACCTGTGAAATCCTAAAGGTACTCATTGGACTTTGGGCCCCTTAGCGCAGTTAGGGTGCAAAAAAGTGCCACACATGTGGTATCGCTGTACTCAGGAGAAGTAGTATAATGTGTTTTGGGGTGTATTTTTACACATACCCATGCTGGGTGGGAGAAATCTCTCTGTAAATGGACAATTGTGTGTAAAAAAAAAATCAAACAATTGTCATTTACAGTGATATTTATCCCACCCAGCATGGGTATGTGTAAAAATACACCCCAAAACACATTATACTACTTCTCCTGAGTACGGCAATACCACATGTGTGGCACTTTTTTGCAGTCTAGGTGCGCTAATGGGCCCTAAGTCCAATGAGCACCTTTAGGCTTTACAGGGGTGCTTACAATTTAGCACCCCCCAAAATGCCAGGACAGTAAACACATCCCACAAATGACCCCATTTTGGAAAGTAGACTCTTCAAGGTATTCAAAGAGGGGCATGGTGAGTCCGTGGCAGATTTCATTTTTTTTGTCACAAGTTAGCAGAAATGGAAACTTTTTTTTTTTTGTCTCAGGCTAGATTCACAGTGGGACGTTGCGTTTTGATGCCACGTTAAAGTCGCACCGCAAGCTTACAACGCAACGCGCCCAAAAAGTGGCAACGCAGCGTTACCGTCGCATACAGCAGATACAGTAAAAAATACAGGCAATGAAAAGTATGCATCCAAGTCATTACTGAGCATGTGCAAACAGTCCAACGCAGCTAATAACGTGTATAACGCACTGCATGCAGTACTTTTACTTAACGTGCAGCGTTAGTCACTAACGTAACGTGTGCACTGTAAACGGGGCATTGATTTTTCATTGCAGTGAGTTATTCTGCGTTAAATGCTGTTTTAACGCGCGACTTTAACGTCCCACTGTGAACTTAGCCTCAAAGTGTCATTTTCCGCTAACTTGTGACAAAAAATAAAATCTTCTATGAACTCACTATGCCTCTCAGTGAATACTGGGGGATGTATTCTTTCCAAAATGGGGTCATTTGGGGGGTATTTATACTATCCTGGAATTTTAGCACCTCATGAAACATGACAGGTGCTCAGAAAAGTCAGAGATGCTTCAAAATGGGAAAAATTCACTTTTTGCACCATAGTTTGTAAACGCTATAACTTTTACCCAAACCAATAAATATACACTGAATGTTTTTTTTTTTTTAATCAAAGACATGTAGCAGAATAACTTTCGCGCTCAAATGTATAGTAAATTTTACTTTATTTGAAAAATGTCAGCGCAGAAAGTTAGTCATTTTTTTGACAAAATTCATGTCATTTTTGATGAATATAATAAAAACTAAAAATCGCAGCAGCAATCAAATAGCACCAAAAGAAAGCTGTATTAGTGACAAGAAAAGGAGGTAAAATTCATTTAGGTGGTAGGTTGTATGAGCGAGCAATAAACCGTTAAAGCTGCAGTGGTCTGAATGGAAAAAAAGGCTCTGGTCCTTAAGGGATTTTATGACTGCAGTCCTTAAGTGGTTAAAGAGGAACTTAAGTCAGCCAAAAAAAATGAGATTTACTCACCGGGGGCTTCCCTCAGCCCCCTGCAGCTGATCGGTGCCCTCACCGTGTCTCGGAGATCCTCCCGTCCTCGCCGGCGACCACTTCCGGTTTCGCTGATCAAAAGTTTTGCGCTAGCAAAGTCTGGTGCACTTTGCATAAAGTTTAATGGCGCTGCTTTGCGTGCGGGACTTTGCAAGCGATCTAAACTTATCTAAACTTATCACGCCTAAACTTATCACACCTAAACTTATCACGCCTAAACCGGCTTTTCACCAGCGTGGTGCAATGGTTATCATGCCTAAAGTCTCTAACTGGGTTAGCACCGCTTTGTGAATCGAGCCCGTGGTCTAGATCTCTGGGAGCGTCAGTATTTAGATACATTTTGTATCCAAAACTGAGAAGGATTTTACAGCTGACAGGAACAGCTGTGTGAAGAATCAAATTGCTCCTAGTACTTGTCCTAATGTGTGCTACAACATACAGCATTTAAAAATAAATGTATACATCGATAGTATTCCTTTAATACAAAAAAACAAAAAACATTACAATAAAAAACATAAAATGTAAATATTTACCTAAGGGTCTAAACTTTTTAAATATCAATGTAAAGATGAAATATTTATATTTTTCTTTTATTTTAAACTTGTAAATAGTGATAGATGCAAAACAGAAAAAATGCACCTTTATTTCCAAATAAAATATTGTTGCCATACATTGTGATAGGGACATAATTTTAACGGTGTAATAACGGGGACATATGGGCAAATACAATACGTGAGTTTTAATTATGGAGGCATGTATTATTTTAAAACTATAAAGGCTGAAAACTGAGAAATAATGAATTTTTTCCGTTTTTTTCTTATTCTTCCAGTTAAAATGCATTTACAGTAAAGTGGCTCTTAGCAAAATGTACCCCCCAAAGAAAGCCTAATTGGTGGCGGAAAAAATAAGATATAGATCAGTTCATTGAGATAAGTAGTGATAAAGTTATAGGCTAATGAATGGGAGGTGAAAATTGCTCAGATGCATAAAGTGAAAACGACTGAAGGCTGAAGTGGTTAAAAAAAAAATGATTCAAATCGACCCAGTGGGGCCTGAGCGGTTACCTCCAGTGTGTCTGGACGAGCTCAGCTTGTCCAGAACGCTAGGGAGGTTAAGCCACACCACTGGTCAGGCATACCATAAAGATTTCATAAGAAAAATGTGTTGTTTTATAATTCAAAACACACTGGTCCTTTCTATCCTGGTTCATTTTCCTTCACATTAACATTATAAAATTAGTAATATATACATTTAAAGGGTGTGAAAAGAGTCAATCAAACCCATTTTTTAGTAGAGAAAAAAAAAAATATATATATATATATATATATATATATATATATATATATATATATATATATATATATATATATATATATATATATATATATATATATATATATATATATATATATATATATTTTTTTACATAGAAAGAGGGACAAAGCCCTAAAAGAGGGACAATTGAGGAGGAAAGAGGGACAGAGCTCCCAAAGAGGGACTTCCCTCTAAAAGAGGGACAGTTGGGAGCTATGAAACTATAGCCTGTGCAATGTTAACGGGAATCGAAGATGAAAAAAAGAAAGTGGCTTGTTTTTATGTGCATGATTTTAGCCATGCAATAAACAGTGGCGCAGCTAGAGATCATGGGCCCCATAGCAAAACTTTAATGGGGCACTCAGATGTAGGCACGGGCTATGCCGCCGGAAGGCACCGCTCAGGCCCCGCTGGGCTGATTTGCATAATTTTTTTTTTGCTATACGCAGCTAGAACTTTGCTAGCTGCGTGTGCAATCCGATCGCCGCCATCCATCGCGCCGCAGCCGCCCCCCCAGACCCCGTGCGCTGCCTGGCCAATCAGTGGCAGGCAGCGCTGTGGGGTTGGTTAGGAGTCCCCTTTGACGTCGGTGACGTCATCCCGCCCGTCGCCATTGCAACGGGGGAAGCCCTCCAGGAGATCCCGTTCTTTGAACGGGATCTCCTGATCTCTGAGGCGATCGGAGGGGCTGGGGGGATGCCGCTGAGCAGCGGCTATCATGTAGCGAGACCTTGTCTCGCTACATAAATTCTTTTTTTTTTTTAAATGGCTTTGCTGCCCCCTGGCGGATTTTAATAAACCGCCAGGAGGGTTAAGCAATGCCATTATCTACCTTATGAGTTATTTGGGCAATTTACATTCGCATGCAATTAACACTGCATGTACACTCACCTACAGGTTTATTAGGAAAACCATACTAATACGGTGTTTGACCCCCTTTCGCCTTCAGAACTGCCTTTATTCTACGTGGCATTGATTCAACAAGGTGCTGAAAGCATTCTTTAGAAATGTTGGCCCATATTGATAGGATAGCATCTTGCAGTTGATGGAGATTTGTGGGATGCACATCCAGGGCACGAAGCTCCCGTTCCATCACATCCCAAAGATGCTCTATTGGGTTGAGATCTGAGGACTGTGGGGGCCATTTTAGTACAGTGAACTCATTGTCATGTTCAAGAAACCAATTTGAAATGTTTGGATCTTTGTGACATGGTGCATTATCCTGCTGGAAGTAGCCATCAGAGGATGGGTACATAGTGGTCATAAAGGGAAGGACATGGTCAGAAACAATGCTCAGGTAGCCCATGGCATTTAAACAATGCCCAATTGGCACGGCCTAAAGTGTGCCAAGAAAACATCCAGCACACCAATACACCACTAGCCTGCACAATGGTAACAATGAATAATGGATCCATGTTCTCATTCTGTTTATGACTAATTCTGACTCTATCGAGACTCATCAGACCAGACAACATTTTTCCAGTCTTCAACTTTCCAATTTTTGTGAGCTTGTGCAAATTGTAGCCTCTTTTTCCTATTTGTAGTGGAGATGAGTGGTACCCGGTGGGGTCTTCTGCTGTTGTAGCCCATCCACCTCAAGGTTGTGCGTGTTGTGGCTTCACAAATGCTTTGCTGCATACCTTGGTTGTAACGAGTGGTTATTTCAGTCAGCTTGAATCAGTCGGCCTATTCTCCTCTGACCTCTAGCATCAACAAGGCATTTTTGCCCACAGGACTGCCGCATACTGGATGTTTTTCCCTTTTCACACCATTCTTTGTAAACCCTAGAAATGGTTGTGCGTGAAAATCCCAGTAACTGAGCAGATTGTGAACTACTCAGACTGGCCCGTCTGGCACCAACAACCATGCCACGCTCAAAATTGCTTAAATCACCTTTCTTTCCCATTCTGACATTCAGTTTGGAGTTCAGGAGATTGGTTAGACCACACCCCTAAATGCATTGAAGCACCTGCCAAGTGATTGGTTGATTAGATAACTGCATTAATGAGAAATTGAACAGGTGTTCCTAATAATCCTTTAGGTGAGTGTAGTACATGGGCACTGAGACAAAGGCTATCATTCATAACCGCATGCGGTAACGCTGAAAACAGCTGACTTTACCGAGCATTTAACAAAATGTTCATTCATAAAAGTTGTTACCGAAAAGATGACATTCCCGAGCAGAGCAATAAATTACCGTCTTGTGTGGTGATTATCTCAACACATGTCACTAAATGTCAATTCATAAAGATTAGAGCAGGCGGTATCAGGACAGAGAATACCGCTCCCTTGGAAGAGATGATAAAGGTTCTGATAAGAGCAAAGTTAATGGAGACAGACCTCCCAGGCAGCAGTTAGAGCAGAACAAAAAAGGCTTTCCAGAATACCCCAGGCTGTGTTTTTTAACCTCTTGGGTACCTGTTTTCAGATATATTTCACATCAGAAAGTCTGCATGTGTAACATTTCTTGAAATTCTTCTAAGCTGTGGCAATTAAATAGATTGTTTAGAAAGACTAATAGACAGATTCAGCGCAAACAGAGGCAATTTAAAAAAAAATGCACATCTAAAGGGAAGCTGGTGATGCCTCTTTTATTGTAAGGCTGTCTCTGCACGGAGAAAATGTAACAACTCAGGCAGCTTCTCTCGTTCCGCCAGCCCAGTTCGGGAGATCACTGCTATCCGCATCGCAACTGTAAACATTTTTATGAATGAGCACACAGAAGTCTAAAATACCGAATGCTGTATTTTCCCGCACAGATTTTTTTTTTACTGAAAACACTTTTATGAATGATAGCCAAAGTTAGAGGGTGGAGAAACTCAAGAAAGTTAATGGGAAATACAGGTCTTTCTAAAAAAATTAGCATATTGTGATAAAGTTCGTTATTTTCTGTAATGTACTGATAAACATTAGACTTACATATATTTTAGATTCATTACACACAACTGAAGTACTTCAAGCCGTTTATTGTTTTAATATTGATGATTTTGGCATACAGCTCATGAAAACCCCAAATTCCTATCTTAAAAAATTAGTATATCATGAAAAGGTTCTCTAAACGAGCTATTAACCTAATCATCTGAATCAATGAATTAACTCTAAACACCTGCAAAAGATTCCTGAGGCTTTTAAAAACTCCCAGCCTGGTTCATTACTCAAAACCTCGATTATGGGTAAGACTGACGACCTGACTGCTGTCCAGAAGGCCATCATTGACACCCTCAAGCAAGAGGGTAAGATACAGAAAGACATTTCTGAACGAATAGGCTGTTCCCAGAGTGCTGTATCAAGGCACCTCAGTGGTAAGTCTGTGGGAAGGAAAAAGTGTGGTAGAAAACGCTGCACGAGAAGAGGTGACCGGACCCTGAGGAAGATTGTGGAGAAGGACCGATTCCAGACCTTGGGGGACCTGCGGAAGAAGTGGACTGAGTCTGGAGTAGAAACATCCAGAGCCTCCATGTACAGGCGTGTGCAGGAAATGGGCTACAGGTGCCGCATTCCCCAGGTCAAGCCACTTTTGAACCAGAAACAGCGACAGAAGCGCCTGACCTGGGCTACAGAGAAGCAGCACTGGACTGTTGCTCAGTGGTCCAAAGTACTTTTTTTCGGATGAAAGCATCTTTTGCATGTCATTCGGAAATCAAGGTGCCAGAGTCTGTAGGAAGACTGGGGAGAGGGAAATGCCAAAATGCCTGAAGTCCAGTGTTAAGTACCCACAGTCAGTAATGGTCTGGGGTGCCATGTCAGCTGCTGGTGTTGGTACACTGTGTTTTATCAAGGGCAGGGTCAATGCAGCTAGCTATCAGGAGATTTTGGAGCACTTCATGCTTCCATCTGCTGAAAAGCTTTATGGAGATGAAGATTTCATTTTTCAGCATGACCTGGCACCTGCTCACAGTGCCAAAACCACTGGTAAATGGTTTACTGACCATGGTATTACTGTGCTCAATTGGCCTGTCAACTCTCCTGACCTGAACCCCATAGAGAATCTGTGGGATATTGTGAAGAGAAAGTTGAGAGACGCAAGACCCAACACTCTGGATGAGGTTAAGGCTGCTATTGAAGCATCCTGGCCCTCCATAACACCCAAGCAGTGCCACAGGCTGATTGCCTCCATGCCACGCCGCATTGAAGCAGTCATTTCTGCAAAAGGATTCCCGACCAAGTATTGAGTGCATAACTGAACATAATTATTTGAAGGTTGACTTTTTTTGATTTAAAACACTTTTATTTTATTGGTCAGATGAAATATGCTAATTTTTTGAGATAGGAATTTTGGGTTTTCATGAGCTGTTTGCCAAAATCATCAATATTACCCATTTCAGCCCACGGGGATTTTTCACCTTATGCATCAGAGCAATTTTCACCTCCCATTCATTCGCTAATAACTTTATCACTACTTATCACATTTTATTGATCTATATCTTGTTTTTTCCTCCACTAATTAGGCTTTCTTTGGGTGGTACATTTTGCTAAGAATTATTTATTTATAAATGCATTTTAACAGGATTAATAAGAAATCATTATTTCTCAGTTTTCGGCCATTATAGCTTTAAAATAATCCACGCTACCATAATTAAAACCTATGTATTTTATTTGCCCGTATGTCTCGATTATTATACCATTTAAATTTTGTCCCTATCACAATGTATGGCACCAATATTTTATTTGGAAATAAAGGTGTATTTTTTCCGTTTTGCGTCCATCACTATTTACAAGCTTATAATTTAAAAAATGTTTGTAGTATACCCCCTTCAAATGCATATTTAAAAAGTTCAGACCCTTAGGTAACTATTTATGTCTTTTTTTCTTTTTTTTTTAATTGTAATTTTTTTTTTTTACCATTAAACATTTTATTTGGGTAATATTTTGGTGTGGGACATAAACAGTTAATTTTTAATGTTGTTAAATGTGTAGAGTGTAAGGTAAAAAATATGTAGATGTAGTTTTACTATTTGGCCACAAGATGGCCACCTTAGTTTTTGTTTTCCCTCCTTGTACTTCTCGCTAAGCGGAAGTACAAGGGGGATGCGGAAATTTTTCCGGGCAGAAGAACTGAAGCGTTTCGGTTTTTCTGCAGGAGACAGGGATCGGTGATCGGGAACCATGTTCCCTTTCACTGACCCCATGGCTACCAGGGGATACCACGGGGGCGTGCCCGCGATAGCGCCGAAGCGCGGGAGCGCAAGTGAGCAGCCGACTGGACGTAAGCTAAACGTCTGGGCGGCTGAAATGGTTAAAACAATAAAAGGCTTGAACTACTTCAGCTGTGTGTAATGAATCTAAAATATATGAAAGTCTAATGTTTATCAGTACATTACAGAAAATAATGAACTTTATAACAATATGCTAATTTTTTGAGAAGGACCTGTACATTAACTACCTCCTGGGCCCCTATGCTCCAGGGCTGAGGGCTCCATAGCAGCTTGCCCTTGGCAATAAATGATTGCAGGGACATTAGACAGTGCATACTCTGCATGGTCAGATGTTTACATGCATGCGTAGCAATTCACTGCGGATTCACAATGTATGGTTGCATGCAATTAGAGCTGCAATTCCATTCATTATAAATGAATGGGATCACAAGCAGGGCTATGGAGTCGCAGTAACTTTTGGGTACCTGGAGTCAGAGGCGGGAGTAAATGCACGGACTCCGACTCCTAATGAATTTAAACTGTTATTAAAATAGAAAATATAAAATGTTCCAATTCTCAGATAATAGTCATCAAAAATAATATATAAATAAATAATCAGATGTATGTTGGTACAGTGGCTTGCAAAACTATTCGGCCCCCTTGAAGTTTCCCACATTTTGTCACATTACTGCCACAAACATGCATCAATTTTATTGGAATTCCACATGAAAGACCAATACAAAGTGGTGTACATGAGAGAAGTGGAACGAAAATCATACATCATTCCAAACATTTTTTACAAATAAATAACTGCAAAGTGGGGTGTGCATAATTATTCGGCCCCTAGTCAATACTTTGTAGAACCACCTTTTGCTGCAATTACAGCTGCCAGTCTTTTAGGGTATGTCTCTACCAGCTTTGCACATCTACAGACTGAAATCCTTGCCCATTCTTCTTTGCAAAACAGCTCAGTCAGATTAGATGGGCAGCGTTTGTGAACAGCAGTTTTCAGATCTTGCCACAGATTCTCGATTGGATTTAGATCTGGACTTTGACTGGGCCATTCTAACACAGATATGTTTTGTTTTAACCCATTCCATTGTTGCCCTGGCTTTATGTTTAGGGTCATTGTCCAGCTGGAAGGTGAACCTCCGCCCCAGTCTCGTCTTTTGAAGACTCCAAGTGGTTTTCTTCCAAGATTGCCCTGTATTTGGCTCCATCCATCTTCCCATCAACTCTGACCAGCTTCCCTGTCCCTGCTGAAGAGAAGCACCCCCAGAGCATGATGCTGCCACCACCATATTTGACAGTGGGGATGGTGTGTTCAGAGTGATGTGCAGTGTTAGTTTTCTGCCACACATAGCGTTTTGCATTTTGGCAAAAAGTTCCATTTTGGTCTCATCTGACCAGAGCACCTTCTTCCGCATGTTTGCTGTGTCCCCCACATGGCTTGTGGCAAACTGCAAACGGGACTTCTTATGCTTTCTGTTCACAATTGCTTTCTTCTTGCTACTCTGCCATAAAGGCCAACTTTGTACAGTGCACGACTAATTGTTATCCTATGGACAGATTCCCCCACTTGAGCTGTAGATCTCTACAGCTCGTCCAGAGTCACCATGGGCCTCTTGATTGCATTTCTGATCAGCGCTTTCCTTGTTTGGCCTGTGAGTTTAGGTGGACGGCCTTGTCTTGGTAGGTTTACAGTTGTGCCATACGCCTTCCATTTCTGATTGATCGCTTGAACAGTGCTCCGTGGGATGTTCAAGGTTTTGGAAATCTTTGTGTAGCCTAAGCCTGCTTTAAATTTCTCAATAACTTTGTCCCTGACCTGTCTGGTGTGTTCTTTGCACTTCACGGTGTTGTTGCTCCCAATATTCCCTTAGACAACCTCTGAGGCCGTCACAGAGCAGCTGTATTTGTACTGACATTAGATTACACACAGGTGCACTCTATTTAGTCATTAGCACTCATCAGGCAATGTCTATGGACAACTGACTGCACTCAGACCGAAGGGGGCTGAATAATTATGCACACCCCACTTTGCAATTATTTATTTGTAAACAAATGTTTGGAATCATGTATGATTTTCATTCCACTTCTCATGTGTACACCACTTTGTATTGGTATTTCACATGGAATTCCAATAAAATTGATTCATGTTTGTGGCAGTAATGACAAAATGTGGAAAACTTCAAGGGGGCCGAATACTTTTGCAAGCCACTGTATGCGTGTGTGGATGTGCCGCGATCACGCGAAAACGCATTGACCGTTTTGTACTAAACTTGGTATACAGATCCCTTACTACTTGGGATGATATGTTCTGGGGGTCTCGTGCCCCCCCTGCACATGTGGGCGGAGCTACAGACAGCAAATCAGATTTCACCCATTCAAGTCAATGGGAAAAATGTAAAAGGCTGCCATTCTCACAGTAATCAAGCCAGAGTCCCCACACTTGGCACAGTTGGTCGCTTGGTGACCGAGGTTACAAATCCAGGAAAAGTGGGCGGAGCATAAAACAGCCAATCAAATTTCAGCCGTTCATTTTAAATGGGAAAATGTAAACTGCAGCCATTCTTAGACTGTAAATCGCAGGGTTTTTAAACTTTGCACACTTGGTCACTTGGTGACTGGGATTAATATTCTGGAAAGTGGGTGGAGCTTACAACAGTCAATCAAGATTCACCTATTAATTTTCAAGGGGATTATTTAAACTGATGCCATTCTTGGCCTGAAACCTGCTACAGTCGTTCATTGGGTAACTGGGGTTCACATTCACTAAAGTGGCGGGCCACAAACAGCCAATCAGATTTCCTTGGTGGATAAACTGCTTCCATTCACACATTTGTGATGCCAGGAACCTGAAAGCTCACAAACTTGGTCATTGAGTGACTGTGTATCAAAGTTACAAAAAGTAGGCGGAGCCAAAACACATTTCACTGGGAAAATGTAAACTGCAGCCATTCTCACACTTTTAATGGCAGGGTTCATAAACTTTGCACAGATAGTCACTGCATGACTAGGATTAATATTCAATAAAGTGGGTGGAGAATACAACAGCCAATCAAAATTCACCTCTTGAATTTCAAGGGGTATATTGCAATTGTTGCCATTCTTACACTGTTAATAGCAGAGGCTTCAAACTTTGTACAGTCGTTCATTGAGTGTCTTCAGATTCAGAATAAGGGGCAGAGCCACAAACAGCCCATCAGATTTGTTTCATTTCTATGGAAAAATTTAAATTATTGATGTCGAGAAACTCAAAAGCTTATAAACTTGGTCATTGAGTCACTGAGGGTCAAGGTTAGAAAAAGTTGCTGGACAAAACAACAAAGGCCTCATTTAGCGCAGATGGCTGTGCGATCGGAACGCAACGCGTCCAATCGCACGCCATCTGCGCTCCTATGCGCTGCAGATCCCACTCATTACAATGAATGGGATCTGCGCTGCGATTCCCAAAAATGTGTGCAGTACGCGATAGCGCAATCGCGCTGCCACGCAGCGCATATGATGGGAACGGTAGAAGGGCTGTCTATGCCCTTCTACCGTTCTTGCGTGTCGCACACTATACGCGCTGCCAAAATGCGCACGGCAGCGCGTATAGTCTGAACGAGGCCAAACAAAGACCTAACCGGGCTGAGAAACAAAAACTGTTCACTATTTTTACAATTTGCAAGATGCGCTTTTACAAACCTGAAGGTGTTGTTCACTGGGTGATTGTGGTTTACAGATTAACAAAAAAATTAGGACCCACACACTGCGGTGCACATTAACTGCTCTGCGACTGCCTAACGCTGATGAGCTGTCGCAGAGTGACTTCCCCAGGACTGCCTAACTCCGATTGGCTTCAGGTCCTGGAGACCGGGATCAGCAAGAAATGCGTGCATGCATGAGGGCGCGTTCCCTGCCGTGACAGAGAGGCTATCCATTATCAGCCCACCAGCCACAATCAGAATCAACAATCAAACAATGCGTTTTATGCAGCGATGTTAGTCTGTGTGACGCAGAAGGACCAGCGTTTCACCTGCGATTTACAGTAAGCATTTTGCAGACGCTTGCAGAGTTGCATAATATGCAGGCTGGCTGCCAAGTCACACATAAGGAAAGTCTATGGAAACGCATATGCATTGCATTGTAAATGCGTTTTTTGATGCATTTTTCTTTAAAAGTTAAAGTTCTCTGACATATTTCCGCTTCCTGTTGTCTTCCTTATTATTTGCATATATTTAAATGTAAAAACGCATAAAATTGCATAGTTTTCTATTAGCAAACCACAGATGCACGCAAAACACTTGAAAAAACGCAGCTGCGCTACTAAAAAATACAAACGCACCGAAAACACAATACAAAAGCAAACGCACCTGTGGACAATGCTGGATTTTCACGCTATCTGTGAACCTAGCCTTAAGTCTTTCTAATTATTTGCATATATTTACATGTAAAAACGCATAAAAAAAATGCATAGTAAACGCGTTTTCTATTAGCAAACCACAAACGCATACAAAACGCTTGAAAAACGCATCTGAGCTGCAACGCAATACAAAACCGCAAACACACCAGTGGAAAACGCTGCATTTTCACGGTATGCTATATGTGAACCCCCCCAACAGCTGCATATATTTCTGGTGGAGATTTGTCGCCACCTACAGGATGCGCCCGGCTAACGGAAAAGAACCAAAAAAAAATTAAAGTTCAGCAAACACGGCACTCAAGGCTCCAGACTCTAAGTCAAGGGGAAGCGAAATTTATCACCAAGTACTAGTAGGTGATAAAAATTCGGTAGTTAAGTCAGAAATAAGGCGCCTCTTTTTTTGTGAATTTGGGGTACTTATCTGTTAGCCGGGCGCATCCTCTAGGTGGCGACAAAACTCCACCAGAGTTACATCTTTCCCTACTATCCATGTCGGCCTGGAGGGGGAATAGTAATTAGCGCCACCTGCCGGATGCGCCCGGCTAACGGATAAGCACCGAATTTGGTTATTTTCCGTTAGCCGGGCACATCCTGTAGGTGGCGACAAATCTCCACCAGAGTTACATCTTTCCCTACTATAAATGGCAGCCTGGAGGGGGAATAGTAATTAGCACCACCCGCCGGATGCGCCCGGCTAACGGATAAGTACCGTGAATTTTGATTGAAACTACCGACTTTTGCGGACTTTTACTGCATTTTTTACGCATGCGGGTAATTAATGCGTAAAATTTTACGCATGCGGTAAATGTTCATGCATAAACATTTGTGAATGTCAAGATGGAGCCCATTTTGTTAATAGTTTGTGGGAGTGCCTTAATTTATCCACAGCTATTAAAACACTTCACAGACAATTATATTATGGCTATCATTCATGAAAGGGTTGTCGGTAACAAACGTTCCTGCGGGAAAACACCGCTGTCGGTATTTTACACTTCTGGGTGTGCCGGGGAGGTAATTACTGTTGATGCTTCACACGCAAGGTCACCGGGGAGCAGTGGGGTAATGGCTGCAAAGGGGGGGGGGGGGCTTTTAGGCAGGGGGCCCCCTGCTTCAGTTTGCCCTGGAGCCCCCTTATCCAGGCCTGTCTGCTATCAGTGCTAAACTTGGGAGATAACCCTTCTCAGCACACCATCAGCATGGAGTTTGTTTTACATAGATTTGTGTGGGGTACACAATCTAGTTGTCTAAGGGCTGGTGCACACCAAGAGGAGTACATTTGAAATCGGCGCCGGTAGACTTGGGCGCAGGATACAGCGGTATATGGCTGATCCTGCTTCTGCACAAGTCCCGGAAGTTTTAATTACTACTAGCCGACCCGTGGTGTACCATACGCCGCATAAGAGGGTAGAGGGCAGGAAGGGGGGTTGGACCCCCCCTCACCTGGGTCCCCCATGTGCACTCCCCCTCCTGCTTAAGCACAGTAGCAGCCGCCACTATTAGTAAGAGGCAGCGGGCGGGGATGACTCACCTCTTCCGTGTTCCATCGTGCGTTCCACTGTCGTCACTTCCTGCAATGCCACACACTGTATTGGTGTAATTTGCCTTTTTAAAACAGAAGGAAATCTGCAATAATTCAGCTTTAAGTGAACATTTGTGGTTACCCACAATGCACTGCTACTAAATATGCAAATTACCCCTTTTCCCCCTTGGTAAGCCAAGCAAGCATCCAGAGCTGCTGGTGTATAGCAAGCATATAGCTTTAAATTTTACACAGTCATATCAAACCCACATGTAGACAGCCTGTTTCAGACTTTTGGTCCTCATCAGTACATGGCAGGGATTGATACAGCTGTATGAGATAGGGCTTGGACCAGTACAACAGAGTAACCAAGCAGCTCAGGGTGACCCAAACCACTCGGAATGTATAGGGGGATAAAAGGGACCAAAAAGACCTCCTACTAAAAAAAGCAAAGCTTGATGTAATTTGCCTTCCTAAAACAGAAGGAAATGTGCAATAATTCAGCTATAAGTGAACATTTGTGGTTACCCACAATGCACTGCTACTAAATATGCAAATAATTCCTTTTCACCCTTGATAAGTCAAGCAAGCCTATAGCTTTAAGTTTTACACAGTCATATCAAACCCACATGTGACAGCCTGTTTCAGACTTTTGGTCCTCATCAGTACATTGCTTAGTAAGCCAAGCAAGCATCCAGAGCCACTGGTGTATAGCAAGCATATAGCTTTAAATTTTACACAGTCATATCAAACCCACATGTAGACACCCTGTTTCAGACTTTTGGTCCTCATCAGTACATAGCAGGGATTGATACGGCTGTATGAGATAGGGCTTGGACCAGTACAACAGAGTAACCAAGCAGCTCAGGGTTACCCAAACTACTAAGAATGTATAGGATGATAAAAGAGACCAAAAAGCCCTCCTACTAAAAAAAGCAAAGCTTGGTGTAATTTTCCTTCTTAAAACAGAAGCAAATCTGCAATAATTCAGCTATAAGTGAACATTTGTGGTTACCCACAATGCACTGCTACTGAATATGCAAATTATCCCTCTTTGCCCTTGGTTTAATATGACACTACTTCTTGCTTGGACCAGCCCCTTCTTCTTGCTTGGACCAGCCCTGGGGGCAGGGCGCTACTTCTTCTTCTTGTTTGAAGGTTGAGGCACTTACTCTATTATATAATTACTATTCCCCCTCCAGGCCGCCATGGATAGTGGGGGAATGATATAATTCGGCTTCCAGCGATTGCTGGAGGTCGAATTATTGTGTTTTTTAAGCAACTTCGGCTCCGTCTTCTGACGGCGCCGACGTTACTCACTGAGCGCCGCTATAGACTGATTTCCATTACAGTCTATGGCGGCACTCACTGCGCCCAAATCTTGCAGTGCTGAAAAGCACTGCTCCACGACCGCTTTGCAGTATTGGTTTTTTGACCCTGCATAGTTTGACATGCGAAAGCAAATGCATATTTGCATGAGCATTGCCTCATGAATAGTCAATTAGGCCAGATTTGCAAAGCCAGACTTGCTAGGGTTAAGCCTCCTTTCCACAGACTGTTGATAGGCAGTGAAATGCCTCTCAAACTCTCTCAACTGCTCACTGCTGCCTAGTAACTGCTTGTTGCTGCCTGATAACTGCTTGTTGCTGCCTGATAACTTCTTACTTGTGCCTGGTAACTGCTTGCTGAGCACACAGCTCAACAGTCCGTGGAAAGGAGGCATCAAACTTGGTCTTTGAGCACGCATACATTTTCTCATGCAAAGTACTTCTTCTTCTTGCTGGAAGGTTGAGGCCCTTATTCAATTATGAATAGCCAATTAGGCCAGATTTGCAAACCCAGACTTGCTAGGGTTAGGCCTCCTTTCCACTGACTGTTAATAGGCAGTGAAATGCCTCTCAAACTTTCTCAACTGCTCACTGCTGCCTAGTAACTGCTCACTGCTGCCTGGTAACTGCTCACTGCTACCTAGTAACTGCTTGTTGCTGCCTGATAACTGCTTGTTGCTGCCTGATAACTTCTTACCTGTGCCTGGTAACTGCTTGCTGAGCACACAGCTCAACAGTCCGTGGAAAGGAGGCCTCAAACTTGGTCTTTGAGCACGCATACATTTTCTCATGCAAAGTACTTCTTCTTCTTGCTGGACGGTTGAGGCACTTACTGAATTATATATATAGATTCCCCCTCCAGGCCGCCATGAATAGGGGGGAAATGAAATAATTCGGCTTCCAGCGATTGCTGGAGGCCGAATTATTGTGTTTTTTAAAGGGAAGGTTTAAGCAAAATAAAAAAATGAGTTTCACTTACCTGGGGCTTCTACCAGCCCCATGCAGCCATCCTGTGCCCTCGTAGTCACTCACTGCTGCTCCAGTCCCCCGCTGGCAGCTTGCCGACCTCGGAGGTCGGCGCGGCGCATTGCGTACATTTTTACGCATTCCCGCTAGTGCAGGAACATTAACACATACATTTTTACGCGTTACTGGTTCAATGCGTAAAAATTTACGCATTGATCCAGTAACGCGTAAAAATGTATGTGTTAATGTTCCTGCACTAGCGGGAATGCGTAAAAATGTACGCAATGCGTCCCGCCGACCTCCGAGGTCGGCATGCTGCCAGCGGGAGACCGGAGCAGCAGTGAGTGACTACGAGGGCACAGGATGGCTGCATGGGGCTGGTAGAAGCCCCAGGTAAGTGAAACTCATTTTTTTATTTTGCTTGAACCTTCCCTTTAAGCAACCTTGGCTCCGTCTTCTGACGGAGCCGACGTTACTCACTGAGCGCTGCAATAGGAATGATTCCTATTGTAGTCTATGGAGGCGCCGGCTGCTCCCAAATCTAGCAGCGCTGAAAAGCACTGCTCCGCACCAAGAGCGCTTCTGAGTGATTTTTAAAAAGCGCTTGGCTGATGTATTTGAATGGGATGGAGCACACCACAGCAACGTGCTTTTTCTCACAAACACTAAAAATTACTTCAGAAAGCACTGTGCAATTACGCTAGCGCTTTTTAGTGTGCACTGGCTCTAAATCTGCTACAATATACTTATGTACCAGCACACCATGTCCATGGAGTTTGTATATGTTACATTTTTATGAGTTACACAATATTGCTCTTAGCCTGCTGAAATAGATTCATGTCACTTCTCTGCTCTCCCCCATCCCATTTCTGCTGTTTGTGCTGTGTCGGTTACGCTATTGCTGTTGTCATAGGCAAATGTAGGGGGGGGGGTTACAGCTGTCCAGAATCCACTCCCTCCCCACCCCTCAGACCAGGTATCCTGCAGCTCGCAGCACTGCCCCCTTTCTTTCCCTGCTACTTTCCCTGCTATAGTTGACTTTGTATAGAGCAGCAGTGTGTGTACAGAGCATGGAGCAGCTCTGGGGAACTTCGTAAAGTCAGGTATGAGCACAGCCCTGTGCCCTGCTGTTTGAACGCTTAACTTTCCCCTTCATTAGCAATGTTGGCTGTCCTCATTATTATCTGTATCCAAACTGCTCCTGATTGATTTTTTTTGTGGATCGGGAGCAGATCGGATATATTTAGGAAATAATTGTCAGTTGGACTGAAAATTGCATTGTGTACCCAGCATGATGTCCTACCATATTATTATACTGCATTGTGCGGAGACCTTTCAGGAATCCCCCCCCCCCCCCTTCCACCTTAAAAATCCTGGGTTTGCCCCTGCTTATAGCCTGCTGAAGTCGATTTCTTTCCCTTCCTTGTGCCCCACCACACTATTTCTACTATTTGTGCTATTCTTGGCAGACAGCCCTCCTTAGCACACTATCTGCATGGAGTTTGTGTATATAGATTTGTGTGAGTGACGCAATATTGCTATCATAGCCTGATGAAATACATTTATATCCCTTCCCTGTGCCCCACCCCACTATTTCTGTTTGTGCTGCAAACTACTTATTTCACATACAGTTGTGTGGGCTAAACAATATTGCTGTTTTAGCCAGTTGAAAATAAGTAATGTCCCTGCCCTGTGCTCACTAGCCATATTTCTGCTGTTTATCCCATAGATGGAAGACAGCCGCCTTAACACACCATCAGCATGGAGGTTGTATATTTTTTCATAGTTTAGTGTGGGTTACACAATATAGCTGCCTTACTCTGCTGCAATAAATATGTCCCTTCCTTGCACCCCACTAGTTATAATGCTGCTCTCTGTGCTACACATGGCCAACAGCCCACCTTAGCACACCATCAGCATGGAGGTTGTATGTTTTATATAGATTGGTGTGATTTACACAACAAAGCTGTGTTATGCTGCGTACACACTGGCGACTATGGTCGTTTGAAACAGCTCATTAACGACCGTTCCGCCGAGAATCGGGGAAAGAACTTTACCCAACGATCATTAACACAAACGACAAAAGAACGACATCGGGAAGATGGAAATATCCAACCTGACGGATCATATCTACCAACAATCGTTACAAAACTATAGTGTGTACAGACATCGGCCGAGAACGATCGGTACAAGGGCCAATGCTCCTGCGTTGAATTCTGCCCAGCTTCAGTACTTCCTTTGTAGCGCGGCCGTAAAGATTGTTACATTGCTCATTTCATTTAAACTTTGTTTTCAAGTTAACAATCATATATTTGTATCTATTGTAACTCCATGTCAGTGTTTTTTTTTTTTATTTTATATAAATATGTACGCAACATTTCCTACTGATCGTTCTTTTCTGCGAGAACTATCGTTAAAATGTGTATGATGATCGCTGCATCCCATCGTTGCATTCCAATCTTTCCAATATCGTTCGTCTGGTAACTATCGTTCTTTGCAAATGATAGTTATCGCAAGTGTGAAGCATTAGTCTGCTGCAATAAATGTATGTACCAGCCCCACCAACCACCAGACTGTTTCTGCTATTTGTGCTACAGATGGGTGACAGCCCTCGTTACCACACAATCTGCATGGAGTTTGTGTGTTTAATATATTTGTATGGGTTTCACAATGTTTCTTTCTCAGGCTACTGCAAGTAAGCTATGTGCCCCCCCCCCCCCCCATCCTGTTTTACCACTTTACCATGCCTTATTGCTACCATTCACACAATGTTTCAGCCCTCCTTAGCGTTCTAACTGCATGGAGTTTGTATGTTTAATCTCAGTTTGTCGCTTTTTCACAGACCAAGGAGAAGAGGATCACAACTGAATGATAAGAATAAACATACATATATCCAGGCACATCGCCTCTAGTTAGGACATTAAATAAATTATTAGGGAAAGGGAGGTGCTGAAGGGGGTGTGGCTAGAAAACAGCAAAAATCTATTAACCCTTCGCACACTCACATGCAAATGTTCACACAATTGCATTCACAGATTCACTCATCCAGGCACAACTGTTATCCCTACAGCTAAATTAAAAGCCAGGGTTTTAGTTCACAGAAGAATGCATTCTTATGCTTAATCACCTATACTGCGCAGAAGTGCGCATGTCTGCACTATGCATGTTACAGGGCCAGAGTTAGGACACCTATGTTTACCTGGGTACTTCTGCGCAGTATAGGTGATTAAGCATAAGAATGCATTCTTCTGTGAACTAAAACCCTGGCTTTTAATTTAGCTGTAGGGATAACAGTTGTGCCTGGATGAGTGAATCTGTGAATGCAATTGTGTGAACATTTGCATGTGAGTGTGCGAAGGGTTAATAGATTACAACTGAATGATAATGAGGACATAGACTGACTCAAGGCTCAACCTACTGCAAGTAAGTCATGTTCTCCCACCCTGTGCATCATCAGTCCTATTGCTGCTATTCATACTCCGAGTAGCCAGCAGCTCTCCTTAGTACTTCAAGTGTTTTTTGTACAAATTATATTTTCACTATTTGGCCATTGGCCAGTTACATGCTGTCTACAGATGACTAATAATCGCAGCCACATCACTTACGTGGACACGCCCACATTCCTTGAACATAATACCCTTGCAGCACTAACATTATAGGCTCAATTTTGGCTCTGGATACCATCTACATGGAGTTCATATATTTAACTAGATTTGTATGGGTTAGCAGATATTTCTGTTGGATGCATTGTTTACAGGCTAACATGAATAACACTAACCACTAGGGACACCGTTTTTATCCTAGCCCTGGACACCATACCTATGGGGCTCTATTCCTAAAACATTTGCGGGGGAAAAATCTTGGAGGGAAAATACCGCATGGTATTTTAGACTTTTGTGTGCTAATTCATAAAGTTTACACTTGCGATAATAGGTCGGGGAATTCCCGCACTAAACTAGCGGTGCTGCCTGAGTTGATACATTTTCTCTGTGCAGAGACAGAAAGTATAAAGGAGGCAGCCCCAGCATCCCTTTACATGTGCATTTTTTTTTTTTGTCTCTCCTTGCCCTGAATCTGCGCTGAATCTAATAGTCTTTCTAAACAATCTATTTAATTGCTGCAGCTTAGAAGAACTTCAAGAAATATTACACATGCAGGCTTTCTGATGTGAAATATATCTGAAAACCGGTACCCAAGGGGTTAAAAACACAGCCTTGGTATTCTGGGATGCAGTTTTTGTTCTGCTCTCACTGCAGCTGCCTGGGAGGTCTGTCTCTCCATTAGCTTGCCTGTTATCGCTGGCTTATCTCCTTCTCTAAACAGTCGGTGTTCTCTGGGCTGATTCCGCCTGTTCTAATCTTTGTGAATTAACCTTCAGTGACATGATGTGATAATCTCCGCACAAGGCGGTTTTTTCCCGCACTGCTCAGGAATTGTAGCTTTTCATGTGGAAACAGCTTTTATGAATGGACACTTTGCTAAATGGTAGGGAAAGTCAGCGGTTTTGAGCATTACCGCATGCGGGAATACTTTATGAATAGAGGCCATGGAGCCTGTATGTTCTCACTGTGTTTGTAACTGTTTCCTCCATGCACCACAGTTCATGATGTTATTACCTTCCATTACATGAATACTCACATGCTGAACTAGGAACACCGGTTCCATCCTGAGCCTGGAAAAAAACTGCATGGAGTTTCTGTTCAACCTGAGTTTCCACATATAGAGTTGTTTTAATCAATACTGATACTTCTGTTTATTTTTTATGTTGTGTATTCTCTAACTACAATATATTTGCTCACTGATGTATCTTTTGCTGATGTTTTTTACACAAATCTTTTTGGACTCTTTCACAGATTGTACTTCCACAAAAAAATGCCTACAAGAAAACGTAAGTCAGTTGCCCAACTGCAATCCAAAGCTAAAAAGATGAAAGAACAGCGTACTCGAGAAACTTCTGAAGAGAGGGATATTGTAATTTAACGATGGGTTGAATCATTGCAGCCCATCTCAGAAACACATTGATCTTATGATGGTCTACAGTATCCCCCTGATATTCCCTCGTGGTGAAGATGGTTATAATTTTAATGTGAGGCAAGTCAACCCAAGAACAGGTGAAACAACCAGCAAAAAAAGTTTCTGCAATGGATTTTTATGCCTACAGACTAATGATTAGAGATGAAGAGCAGAACCACATATTAAACTGCAGGCAATTGTTCCATCAATTCATGGTTGATATGTATGCTAAAATTGAGAGTGAGCGTCTTTTGTATATTCGTTTAAATCAACGTAAACTAAGAGTTGAACAATATATTCATATAGACGGCGAGCTGCAGAAGATAGAGGATTAAGGCAAAACTAAAGTTGTGCAGCAAAACAGAGATAGAAGTCGATAATAGATGGGTTGTGCCATATTTGCCATTGCTATCAAAATATTTCAGGCACACATCAACGGAGTACTGTAACAGTGTAAAATCAATCAAATATGTGTGCAAGTATATTAACAAAGGTAGTGATATGGCAGTTTTCAGCCTAAGGCCTCAATTCATGGAGCATTATCAAACACTTTATCAAACGTTTGATAATTTACCTCATGGGTAAAATCTCACTAAGGTGTTATATATTTGTTGAACGTTTTATCGGTAAAACATTCGATAAATATATAACACTTTAGTGAATTTAAAATGAGATTTTACCCATGAGGTAAATTATCAAACGTTTGATAAAGTGTTTGATAAACGTTTGATAATGCTCCGTGAATTGAGGCCTAAGCAATCAGAGTCCAAATGAAGAAGTGATGCGGTATTAATTGGGAAGATACAGTAACGAGGCAGTTTGGCGAATTCTTACATTTCCCATTCATCAAAGACATCCTGCTGTTCTTCACCTCAGTGTCCATTTAGAAAGTGGTCAGAGTGTATTTTACAATAGAGAGCGCATCTAGAATGGTTGATCAGCCACCAAATACAACCTTAACAGCATGCTTTCAACTTTGTCAGCAGGATGCTTTTGCAAAGGACTTTGTTGTATCCTGAAATTCCAAGATATTACACATGGAATATATCCAGGAAAGTTTTCTGTAGAAGAAAAGTTGGCAAGCTTGTCCCTGGACATGTGTTCACAAGTGATGACTTGGGGCGCGTTTACCCCAATAACGCAGAATGCTTTTTCCTTAGGATGCAACTTCACTCAGTTTGAGGACCCACATCTTTCACGGAAATAAGAACAGTGGGAAGTCTGCCAGACATTTAGAGAGGCATGTTAGAAGCTGGGTTTACTGGAAGGAGACCAGCACTGGGATGGCACACTGCGAGAAGCTGAATTAATCTCCCTACTACAGCAAATCAGAAACTTTTTTGCTATTATATTGACCACATACAGTCCATCCAATCCAAATAGTTTATGGGAAAAATATAAAGAGTTCCTAAGTGAGGATTTACTTGCCAAAGTCCAGAAGGAAAATCCGACATTAGAAATTACCTTCTGTCCTGACATTTTCAACAAGGCACTGATTATTCTTGAAGACAAGTGTGTGGCCATGATCAATAAAACATTACTGCAACTTGGCCTGCCTGCACCAGTCCGAGAACCACAAGACGTACTTTACACCGATTACATACGTGAAAAGAACTATAATATCAAAGACCTGAGTGCATATGTTGCCAAGCCACTTCTGAACAAAGATCAAAAAATAGCATACCAAATTATTATCATGAATCACATAGCAAAACAAGAAGATGCTATCCTTTTTCTGGATGCTTCTGGGGGTACAGGGAAAACATTTTTGAATAATTTAATTCTGGCCACAATCAGGGCTCAGGGAGAAGTTGCTCTTGCCATCGCCTCTTCAGGAATTGATGAAACATTAATGGAAGGAGGTAGGACAGCCCATTCAGCGCTCAAATTACCACTTGACATTATCAGGCAAGAAAATCCTACATGCAACATAAGTGAGGCTTCTTTTCCACAAACTGTTGAGCTCTGTGCTCAGCAAGCAATTGCCAGGTAGCAGTGAGCAGTTGTGAGAGTTTGAGAGGCATTTCACTGCCTAACAGTTCGTGGAAAAGAGGTCTATGGCAAGTGGCTGTGCACAAATTCTCAAAACCTTTAAATTGATTGTATGGGATAAATGCACCATGACTCACAAGAAAGCTCTTGAGGCACTTCATGTCACTGAGAGATCTGAGAGGAAATGACAACCTGATGGGAGGAGCTCTGGTACTTTTCTGTGGAGATTTTTGTCAAACTCTGCCTGTCATCCCAAAGTCGACACCAGCTGATGAGATACATGCATGTTTAAAACATTCATTTCT
This sequence comes from Hyperolius riggenbachi, assembly GCF_040937935.1. Taxonomy (NCBI): domain Eukaryota; kingdom Metazoa; phylum Chordata; class Amphibia; order Anura; family Hyperoliidae; genus Hyperolius; species Hyperolius riggenbachi. The sequence goes on along the minus strand of NC_090647.1, from coordinate 542,078,952 downwards.
GTGGAGACATGTGCAACAAATAACTTTTAAAGCAAAACCTGAGTAGATTTGGGGGATGAAAGTGCTCTAATTTTCTCAAATCAACTACTTGAAATTGGAGAAGGTAGGTAGGTTGAGTCTTCTGGCAAAATAAAATTGGCTTTCGATTTTTGTAATTTGGTGTCATCAGTTGCAGAGCTAATAGATGCAGTCTATCCAGCAATTAGAGAAAACTATAGCTATTTCAACTGGTTGTGAGAAAGGGCCATTCTTGCTTCTAAAAATGAAGATGTCCTGAAATAAACCATCAAATACTTGCCATGTTACCAGTGACTGAATACAAGTCTATTGATACAGTAGTAGATGCCGATTAGGTCAATTTCCCAATAGAATTCCTAAACTCACTTGATCCAGCCGGATTACCACCACACCGTCTTTTTTTTTACTTAAAGTGGGATCTCCAGTTATTTTAATTCGTCACCTCGACCCACCGAAACTTTGTAATGGCACAAGGCTTTGTGTAAAGAGGCTACTGGCCAATGTAATTGAAGCAACTATCTTAACTGGAAAGGGACAGGGTGAAACTGTATTTATCCCACGGATACCACTCATTCCAACAGATCTCCCTTTTCAGTTCAAGAGATAGCAAATTCCAGTGAGACTAGCATTCCCCATCACAATCAAGTCACAGGAACAGACTATTACATACTGTGGAGTGGATTTAAGATCTCCTCCCCCCCCCCCCCCCTCAAGGGTGGGTTCACCCAAGAATATATATATTCTTGCTCCTGGAGGTGAAACAAAAAATGTTGTTTATAATCACGTTTTGTGTTAGTTGTATTGTATTCATTTTGTCAAATATTTCATTATACTTTATTGTACTTTTTTTTTTTTTTTTTTTTTTAATAAAGCTGTAAAAAAAATTTTTTATTCACCACTATATAAAGTATCTTCATTTTATTCCTTTTACAGTATATTTATTGCTTTAAAAACCTGAGCAATGCCGGGTTATCAGCTAGTATACAATAGCTGTGAAATAAAGCAATCAAAAATAGTTACTTGTGCTGCTTCAATAAAGCAGTCCCCGTATTTTTAAAGTCAGATATACATATCTGATGGTGACTGTACAGTATATATGATGTCTACATAAATCTATGCTGTAAGAATAAAGCCTGATGTGTAGCCGTGTCACTAATAGAGATGGTCAATGAGAGGCTAATAATTCTGCGCTGATGCTGGTTTATGCAAATGTATGCACTCCCTTCGCTCATGAAATCAAATACCGTATATACTCGCATATAAGACGACCCCCCAACTTTTACCCGAAAAACCAGGGAAAAATAATTGACCCCCATATAAGCCGGGGGTAGGAAATGCTGGATTGGTGCAGGCCGTGTGATCCCCCCAGTGTGTCCCAGTATAGCTAGTATGGTGCCCAGTTTAGCCAGTATAGTGCCCAGTATAGCTAGGTAGTGTCCAGTATAGCTAGTATAGTGCCCAGTATAGCTAGTATAGTGCCCTGTATAGCTAGTATAGTGCCCAGTATAGGTAGGTAGTGCTCCAGTATAGCTAGTATAGTGGCCAGTATAGCTAATATAGTTCCAGTATAGCTAGTATAGTGCCCAGTTTAGCCAGTATAGGTAGGTAGTGTCCAGTATAGCTACTATAGTGCCCAGTATAGTTAGTATAGTGCCCAGTATAGGTAGGTAGTGTCCAGTATAGCTAGTATAGTGCCCAGTATAGGTAGGTAGTGCTCCAGTATAGCTAGTATAGTGGCCAGTATAGCTAATATAGTTCCAGTATAGTTAGTATAGTGCCTAGTTTAGCCAGTATAGGTAGGTAGTGTCTAGTATAGTGCCCAGTATAGTTAGTATAGTGCCCAGTATAGCTAGTATAGTGCCCCAGTATAGCTAGTAAAGTGCCTAGTATAGCTAGTATAGTGCCCAGTATAGGTAGGTAGTGGCCAGTATAGCTCCTCGCTGCTATTACCTGTTTAGGCAGCGGCTTCCTCTTCCCCGGCGCTTCCTCTGGGTAGGTAGTGCCCCAGTATAGCTAGTATAGTGCCCAGTTTAGCCAGTATAGTGCCCAGTATAGCTAGTATAGTGCCCAGTATAGCTAGTAAAGTGCCCAGTATAGGTAGGTAGTGCCCCAGTATAGCTAATATAGTGCCTAGTATAGTGCCCAGTTTAGCTAGTATAGTGCCCAGTATAGGTAGGTAGTGCCCAGCATAGGTAGGTAGTGGCCAGTATAGCTCCCCGCTGCTATTACCTGTTTAGACAGCGGCTTCCTCTTCCCCGGCGCTTCCTCTTCCCCGCTCTCATGCGCGTATGAAGTGATCACAGCAGCGCGCCCGGCGCTGCTGCTGTGACGATGCAGGGGGCAGGAAAGAGTGCGGCTCCCTGTAGCGGCGATCTGTGACACTGTTACCAGGGGAACCGCTCTTTCCTGCCCCCTGCATCCTCACAGCAGCAGCGCCGGGCGTGCTGCTGTGATCACGTCATACGTGCGTGAGAGCGGGGAAGAGGAAGCGCTGGGGAAGAGGAAGTCGCTGCCTAAACAAGTAATAGCAGCGGGTGCCGCGGACCTCCAACCACCAGGAAAGACTCGCATACAAGCCGACCCCCCAACTTTTGCCCCCCTTTTCGGCTTGTATGCGAGTATATACGGTAATTTGATATGTTAACATTTGGTGACTATGAATTAAAGGGTACCTGAGACGGATGAAAGGAAAAGTTTTATACATATCTGGGGCTTCCTCCAGCCCCCTTCAGGCTAATCCAGTCGCTGTCCTCCTCCATCACCTGGATCTTCTGCTATGAGTCCCGGTAATTCTGACAGTCAGCGCTGTCCGGCCGCATGCCGCTCCTACAGCCAGGAACATTCTGCACCTGCGCAATAGTGCTGCGCAGGTGTAGTATGCTCCCGGCGGCGGAGTGTGTGCATGCGCACTACGCCCGACTGGCTCAAGTACCTGTACCCATAGCAGAAGATCCAGGTGGCGGAAGGACAGCGAGGGTCTGATTAGCCTGAAGGGGGCTATAGGAAGCCCCATGTATGTATAAAACTTTAATTTCCCTCTCGGGTTTACTTTGTTACACAGTAGTACTATACTCTACATATGCACGCCCAACAGAACTGCAGGGAATCCACTGAGAATGTTGTGCACATTGAACATAGAGGTGTTGTCTATCACCCATAAACCTGGTTCAGATTGTAGATGAAGAATGTGTAATAGAGGAAGAATAGCCTTATTCTCCTGCAGAGTACCTGCACATCACTCTTTTAGGCCTGGTGCACACCGAGCGGTTTCTGAAGCAATCCGCAAACCGCTTCCGGCTTGGAAAACGATTGGCTAATGTATTTCAATGGGATGGTGCACACCGCTGGTTTGCGTTTTTTAGCAGCACTTTTGCGGTTTACAGAAGCGTTTCTGCATCAATGTAACGTATAGGAAAAGCTCAAACCGCTCTGAAAAACGCTAGATCAGAGTGGTTTTCCTGGTGTTTTTGTTACAGAAGCTGTTCAATAACCGCTTTACTGTAACAATATTTGCAATCTGCTACACAAAAACGCTCCAAAAAACGCTAGGCATGTTTAAAAAAAAGTCTCTAAACATGCTTAGAATCGCTCTGAAATCTGCTCCAAAAACCTCTAGCGTTTTGAGGATCTGCTAGCGGTTTTGGTGTGCACTGGGCCTTACATGTACCCACAGTTATATTGCCTAGGGACTAATCCATGTTCGGATTGTGCATGAAGAATGTGTAATAGAGGAAGAAGGCCCTTATTCCCCTGCAGAGAACCTGCACGTCACTTTTACATGTACACATAACATACCTCCCAACTTTGGAAGATGAAAAAGAGGGACACTTAAGCCACACCCCCTGTGCGGCCTTAAGCCACACCCTAGATTTTTCAGAAGGGTGGGAGCGGGTGACAATGGGCGGGATGAGGGTGGGGAGGAGGGTGCCACTCTGCCTGGGGAGTAGGGTGCCAGTAGGTGGGGAGGAGGGTGTCAGTGGTTGGGAAAGATGGTGCCACTCTGGGTGGCGAGGGGGCTGCCACTCTGGGTGGCGAGGGGGCTGCCACTTTGGATGGGTGGTTAGGAGGGTGCCACTATGGTTGGATAGGAGGGTGCCACTTTGGGTGGGTAGGAGGGTGCCACTCTGGGTGGGTGGTTAGCAGGGTGCCATGGTGGGTGCCACTTTGGATGGGTGGCTGGTTGGGTGGGTATTTAGGAGGGTGCCACTCTGGTAGTGGGGAGGAGGGTGCCCACTGGTAGTGGGGAGGAGGGTGTCACTGTGGGTGGGTAGGAGGGTGCCACACTGTAGGTGGGTAAGAAGGTGCCACTTTGGGTGGGTGATTGGGTAGGAGGGTGCCACTGTGGGTGGATTGGAGGCTGGCACTCTTTGGGGGTGGATTGTAGGGTGCCAGTGGGCAGAAGAGGAAAAAAAGATCAAGGCACCATCCGCAGATGTGTACTAATGCAGCAGGGAGCAGAGCCGACATCACTCCTTCCTCCCTCCCTCTCCATCATGGGCCCCCTCGTGAGTCCCCTATGAAATGCAGAGATCGTGCGCAGTGGGCGTTTAGCTTATATTACCGTTCCGGCGGCTGGCTTCCTACTTCCTGTTTTGCGTCATGGGAAACAGGAAGTAGAAAGCAGACGGTCACCGAATGGTAATGTAAACTAAACGCCCGCTGCACACGATCTCTGCATTTCATAGGGGACTCATGAGGGGGCCCATGATGGAGGGGGAGGGAGGGAGGAGTGATGTCAGCTTTACTGTAACAATATTTGTAATCTGCTACACAAAAACGCTCTAAAAACACTAGGCATGTTTAGAAAACCTCTCTAAACATGCCTAGAATAGCTCTGAAATCTGCTTCAAAAACCTCTAGCGTTTTGAGGATCTGCTAGCGGTTTTGGTGTGCACTGGGCCTTACCAAGGACTAGTTTTAGTCTATGACTAAAAGTATTAGAGGCAGAAGATCAGCTGGCTAACCAGGTAACTGGTATTGTTTAAAAAGGAATAAATATGGCAGCCTCCATATCCCTCTCAGTTCAGTTGCATTTTAAAATTTCTAAGCGTTTGCAGTTAAGAGATGCATTTTATGTTACATACTTTCAATTAACAAAATTGTAATACCGTATGCAAATTAGAGGAGTTGGAGTCGGTGGAATCCTAACCTGAGGAGTCAGAGGATTTTTGTACCGGCTCCACAGCCCTGATCACAAGCACGAGAATCCTCCTGCGCATGCACAGCCATATTCACGCAGATGGGTGGGCATGGCGACAAACTAAAAGAGGGTCCTGGGGCCCATTAGTGGTTGCGTTTCCGATCCAGAAATCACTGGGGTTTTCAAATCACAAAGTATTGCTATTCTCAGCACGATTTGAAGCATTTGCTATTTAGCTTTGAGGCCGGGTCCACACTATAAGCGCTTTTGTAAGCATTTGCGTTTAATTAGCTCTTGCTGAACGCTTGTTAAATCGCACCCATTCACTTTCATGAAAATCGCAATAAAAAATCGCCACGATCACGGCCTTTTTTCATGTACGCAATTGCGGCGATTTTTACCACGATTTTCATGAAAGCGAATGGGAGTGATTTTTTTAACAAGCGTTCAGCAAGGGCTAATTAACTACCTCAAGACCGCGTCACACCAATGAGCATGACCACTGCGGCAGCCCCAGGACCGCCTAACATCAATTGGCGTCAAGTCCTGGGGCCGGCTACTGCAAGAGATAACCTGCAGGCTGTGTGCGGATCTCCTGCTTGGGAGGCAGAGCTCCGCCCCGCCTTCAGTCTTTGAGCGCCCCTTGGGAGACTGTTTCGCCGTCTAATAATTGTGTACAGTGCTGCGATCTGCAGTCCCCCTGGTTCACTAGAGAGCGATTGGCTCTCATAGGCACAAGCTTATGACAGCTGATCGCCAGGATTGGCTGGCTGAGGGAAGGGAGGGGTTTGAAAAAAAATAAACAGTAAAAAATATTCACAAAATAATGACACAAATATTTGTTACTAACAAAAAACACTAGGGAGGCGATCAGACCACACGAACAGAGAGCACTGTTGGTGGGGAGGGGAGGGGGAAATCACTAGTGTGCTGTATTGTGCGTCATTAAAGCTGCAGTGGTCTATTTTGAAAAATAGCCTGGTCTTTAACCACTTAACGACAAACGTCAGCCGATAGGCGGACGCAGGTCGCAGTGGTGTTTCCATGGAAATGGCCGCTCGTTCGTGCGGCCGTTCCATGTCAGTTCAAGGAGGGTGTCTTCGTGAACAGCCTGCGAGCCTCCGATCGCGGCTCGCAGGCTAGATGTAAACATGTAGGGAAGAAATCCCCGGTACTTACATCGTACGGCGCAGCAGCGTCGTAAAGGAGTTCGGCGATCCCCGGCCTCTGATTGGCCGGGGATTGCCGGCATCTGATAGGCTGAAGCCTATTAGAGGCGGCGCAGGACAGATCGCCATCCTGTGCCGCCCACAGCTAGGAGGGGAGGGAAGGAGAGGGATGGCAGAATAGCGCTGCGGAGGGGGGCTTTGAGGAGCACCCCCTTGCTCGGCCATACAGCTCGGCGGCGATCAGACCGCCCCAGCAGGACATCCCCCTAGTGGGAAAAAAAAGGGGGGGGGGTCGGAGACTGGTCGCCCTGCGTGAAATCTGATCTATGCTGGGGGCTGAAGAGCCCACGCAGCACAGATCTGTGCAATATTCTGCGGTCATTATGTGGTTAAGGGGGTTTAGCACTGTGGTCCTGAAGTGGTTAAATGCAAACTCTCACAAAAGCGCTTCTAGTGTAGACCCAGCCTGAATGTGATCACTTTTAAAATGCTGCGTGCAGCATTTTTGCAATTTTTCCACGATCGCCACATTTGAATCATTCTCATAGGTTTCCATTGTAGTGGGTCCCAGCCCTTAAAGTAAACTGCAAGTATAAAAAAAACCAAACATGATACTTCAACACAAGCAATGTCTGGATCGGATACTTACCTCAGGAGGGGGGGGAAGCCTCTGGATCCTATTGAGGCTCCCTCCATCTTACTCCACTAACCCAAACCAGCGCTGGGACCCGCCCCACAAAAGTAAACCCAAGAACAAAATGAGCTGCTGCTAGCAGTGGCAGAAGCTGCTTTCCATTCGACTCAAGCTCCATTGGAAATAGCCGAGCTGGATCGGGGGCGCTCTACTGTGCAGGCGCAGATTGTGAAGCCACTACTGCGCCAGCACGCCGCAGCGACTTTCAGGGGTCCCAGTGCTGGATGACCTCGGCTGAGGAGGATGGGGGAAGCCTTTTTAGGGTTCAGAGGCTCTCCTCTCCCGAGGTAAGTACCCACTAGGGGCACTTTTTTCCCTTCAGGTTCACTTAGAGGGCACCTGAAGGCAAAATAAAGCTCAAAATTAGATGCTTACCTGAGTTAAAAAAAAAACCTCTGGATAATCCAAAGGCTTTCCTCAGGCCTCAGCCTAACCGATCTAGCGCTGTGACCCTGAACATATTTAAATAAGGGCTTGTTGAATAAGTTCACATGGCCGTGCTGCCCTCTGTTTATTAGCATGGTCATACTGCGCAGGCATAAGGACAACCGACACCGGCGCTCCTCTGTGCCATGGCACAGGCTCGGGCTTTCCTTGCACCCGCGCAGTGCTATTGTGCGCGTACTTAGAAGGGAGCATGGCCACGAAGGAGAGAGTTGAGGTTGATTGAGGATCAGAGAAGCTTCTGCATCATCCATAGCTTTACCTCTACTGAAATAAGTAATTAACTTTGGGATTGATTCATCAAATGCCGGTAGTACTGCGGTGCAAACGTAGCACACACTTCCGCATGAAGCACCTCAAGTTAGCCAGTAGTGGGACTCTACTCGAGTAGCCCTGCCATTGGCATAACTCACGGTGCTGCATGCGGAAGTGACGGTAATACTTCCGTGCACCCCAGTATTGCCAGCATTTGATGAATCAACCCCTTGGTTGATTCTTTTTCACCACGTTTGCTTTAAAGGGAAGGTTCACGGTGGTTAAAAAAAAATGCTAATCCACTTACCCAGGGGTTCCTCCAGCCCGTGGCAGGCAGGACGTGCCCTCGGCACTGCTCCGCAGGCTCCTGGTCTCCTCCGGTGTAGCACCCGACCTGGCCAGGCCGGCTGCCAGGTCGGGCTCTTCTGTGCTCCAACGCGCATCTCACGCGGTCGCGCTGACGTCATTGGATGTCCTCCGGGCTGTATTGCACAGGCGCAGAACCACGGTGCCTGCGCAGTACAGCACGGAGGACGTCCGATGATGTCAGCGCGCCCGCGTGAGGCGCATTTTGGAGCGCAGAAGAGCCCGACCTGGCAGCCGGCCTGCCACGTCGGGTGCGCCACTGGAGGAGACCGGGAGCCTGCGGAGCGGCGCTGAGGGCACGTCCTGCTTGCCACGGGCTGGAGGAAGCCCCGGGTAAGTGGATTAGCATTTTTATTTTTTTTTTAACCACAGTCAACCTTCCCTTTAATCCATTTTGCAGACACACATAAATTGATGGGTCATATACTGAAATGATGTTGCCTTTCAAAATAGTTCTGTACAGTATACACAAAATTATTACTTGGCCAAATCTAATCACACCTGCTGATATGCATGGAACCCATGTAAGAATCCGCCTCAAAAATTGTTATGAGGAATGTGTAGCCAACTTATAAAATTGCATAAAATAGATAAAAATTCTTATAACTCCACACGAAATGTTTTGTTCCTCCACTAGATGTCACCTCTGCATCATGGTATGTAGAGCTACATAAGGAGGGTTAGTTACAATTCTGAATATGTTGCTGACTGTTATGCTGGGCATACACGGCTTGATTTTGCCGCTCGATTCTTCCACTCGATCAATTCCCCGCTTGATTTTGCAGGCGATTCTTTTATCTTCCGCTTGTTTTTCTTATCTTTTTCCATTGTCAATGCAGAATTGAGCGTCGAAACGATCGTACGGAAGATCAGACATGTCGGAAATTATCTATCAAGCCATCAAAAGGACTCAGAATCGAGCCGTGTATTCCCAGCATTAGGGCCCATTCACACTTAAGTGATTAGTGGGAGATTCCTGCTAATCGCTAAAGCTCTATCGCTTTTTAAAGAGGCACTTATGTCAAAAAAAAAAAGTTTTACTCACCTGGGGCTTCCCTCAGCCCCCTGCAGCTGATCGGTGCCCTCGCCGTGTCTCTCCGATCCTCCCATCCCCGCCGGCGAACACTTCCGGTTTCGCCGTCAGGACCCGACAGGCTGGGACCGCGAGTGGTTCTTCGTGTTCCCAGCCACAATATCGCCCCCTATGCTGCTATTGCGGCAAGGAAGGCTGCAATAGCAGCATAAGGGGAGATATTGTGGCTGGGAACACGAAGAATCACTCGCGTTCCCAGCCTGTCGGGTCCTGACGGCAAAACCGAAAGTGTTCGCCGGCGGGGACGGGAGGATCAGAGAGACACGGCGAGGGCACTGATCAGCTGTAGGGGCTGGAGGGAGCCCCAGGTGAGTAAAACTCATTTTTTTTTTTAGACTTAAGGTTCACTTTAAAGCGCTAGTGCTTTGTTACCCTATGTCAGTGTTCTCACTGCCGCGATTGGCGCCAATCGCAAATGTGTTACCTGCAGCATTTTTGGGTGATTCTGGAGCGATCGGGGTACAGTGCTTATAAGCACTGACTAGGATCGCTCTGAAATCGCGGAAGTGTCCAGTGGTTTTTACCATACCAATCATGGTAAAATCACTTGCGTATAACGTTGTGCTTTTAAATGTGAATGGGGCCTCATGCATTGCTATGATAAATACATGTGTAATGAAGTCCAGGCACAAGGGTGAGTCATTAATGCTTCCACCAACAGGGATGCTCTCACGAGTAATAAGTATGTAAACACTCAAATTCGCAATTTAAATGAGTATCAATTAGCTAAGGTGTGCGGCGAGGAAATAAAGGGTTATTTATATATCCACGTCCTCCCTGTGCGCCAAATAGCTTGCACGCTTCCTATTGTATGCGTTGCAAGCCTCATCATCACTTCCTCCTGGCTTGAAGGAGGAAGTGCCCGCAGTGAGGCTTGCAATGTGTCCAATAGGAAGCGTGCAAGCTATTTGGAGCACAGGGAGGATGCAGAATTATGGGTAACTAACCACTTATGTCCTCGCCGCACACCTGAGCTAATGAATACGCATTTAAATCACGAATTTGAGTGTTTACACACTCGTTTTTACTTGTGAGAGCATCCCTGACCACCAATTCTGGCAGCATTAACAGAGAGCCGTACATTACAGGTTTGACATTTTTCACTCTTCATGGGAATTATGGCGATTAGTTTCAGTTGCAAGTGTTATCCTCTGGAATTGAATTTAAGTTTACAATGACAAGACATTTGTAAAGCACTTTTCGCCCTGAGGAAATCAAAGCGCATACGCATGTCTCAGATCTGTACACAGTGAATGGGTTACTGGGGAACAAGTTGTGTCATCAAAAATGCCAGACTAAACAGGTGGGTTTTGAGTTTTGAATTAAACGTGTCCAGGGTTGGATCAGTCTTGATTAAGTTTGGTGAGGCATTCCACAGGGTTGGGTCAGCATGACAAAGCTCTGGTTCCAAAGGTTTTTAGTTGGTCTCTGGGGGTGGTCAAGTTATTGGATCCTTTTGATCTGTGGTTGTTAGAGGTGTGACATAGTTGCAACAATTCCTTCAGATATCCAGGGCCTAAGTTGTGTAGGGATTTCAATGTTGGCATGCCAATTTTGAAAAGGATTCTCCATTTTATGGGTAGCCAGTGTAGTGAGCAAAGGATTGGCGTTATGTGGCAATGGCTGAGTCGGCATCATTCTTTACGAGCCGCAGATGATGTAGTTACAGTATTTGTAAGATCTGCATACAGGACATTGCAAATAGTCTAGCTGTGATGTGATGAAGGTGTAAACTAGGATTGTAAGATCCTCTGAAGGAATGAGGTGCTTAATTTTTGCAAAATTCCTTAGGTGAAAGAAGGAATATTTCATAACAGCCAACATTTGATTCGTGAAGTTGAATTTCCCATCAAACACCCAAGCTGTGCACAGTGTTGGAGCTAGTAATGTCTGAGTTCCCTTCCCTCAGCGGTTTTGACTGTGTCTGGAGATGCTTTGCTGTTAGGCGCTGATCTCCGATGACAACCAGTTTTGCGCAGTAGCCTCCAGAATATACTGTGAGGATGGAACAATCATTGTTGCAGTCAGCCTGGAAGGGTTGCTGTGGAGGATTCTAGGCATGTTGTTTCTACATAATGCTCAGCTGTCAATGTTTACATATGTGACAACACAGTCTACCTGAACATGGGTGTGACCACTCCTAGCACCAGTTGGGCCCACAGCAACTGCTTTTGTTGCCTTATGGTGAATCCAAACCTGGTCTCACCAGAAGCAACAATCTTCTAGAGGACAGCAGTGTTCCCTCTGCAGCACTCGTACTCCTGAACCAGTGGGAGAAGCCATAACCATTATTCCAGACTGCCAGGCAATTATAACTTTCAAGTATTAGCGTATCACAGGTTTTTTTTTTCTGTACAAAAGAGGTGCGCTTTAGAGAGGGAGAAAGGCCAGATCCGCCGCGGCCCATCAGAAAACTGACCACGGACAACCAGTGGGCCACGGCCCACAGGTTGGGGACCTACACTCTAGAGGATGTACTCTTTAAAATTGAAAAATAAAAATATGAGACTCTGTTCTATGTTACAAAATGTTCTGTTTAGTTATTAGTTTTCTACATACATAAAACACAGTTTATTTTAGTACTTTACATACATAATAAATACATACGTTTATTTTCAGTTTAGGTTTGCTTTAAAAGACTTTGCGAAGAGTAAAAGATTATTAAAAGACCACTAATGCAAAAAGTTGTAACATTTAAAAAAAAAAAAAACATACGTATAAAATGCACATTTTTCCCCAGAGTAAAATGAGCTATCAATTACTTTCTCTCATGTTGCTAAACCTATCACTCCAAGTAGGTAGAAAAAAGTTCACAGAACTGACACGGTTTTGACCAGTCCATCTATTCAAGGGAGATTCTTTACAAAAGCACTCTCTGGAAGAAAAATAACTGATTAGGAGGAGAAGATGGACTAGTCCTAAACCTGTCAGATTTTCACTACCTACTATAAGGCCTAGTGCACACCAGAGCGGTTCTGCTGCGGTTTGCAATCCGCTTGCGGGTGTGGATCCGCTTGGGTAATGTATTTCAATGGGCTGGTGCACACCGGAGCGGGAGGCGTTTTGCAGAAACGCATACTCCCGGGCTGCTGCAGACTTTGGATTGCGGATGCGTTTCTGCCTCAATGTTAAGTATAGGAAAAACGCAAACCGCTCTGAAAAACGACACTTCAGAGCGGTTTGCCAGGCGTTTCTTGTTACAGTAGCTGTTCAGTAACAGCTTTACTGTAACAATACATGAAATCTACTATACCAAAAAACGCTTCCCAAAACCGCAAAACGCTAGCTGAAACGCTACAGAAAAAGAAGAAAAAGCGTTTCAAAATCTGCTAGCATTTTGCTGATCTGCTAGCGGTTTTTGGTGTGCACCAGCCCTAAGTGACGGTGACACAGGAAAAGTAATTTACAATGCATTTTACACTGGGAGACTGTACATTTTATATATATGTATTTATGTGACTGCATGAATGCTTCCAAGCATAATCTTCCATTCAGCCTCATATTGAGCATGCACATACCATCCTGTGCAGGAACAGGTCAGGAACAGAAGTATGAAAACAAAAACCTGCATGCTTCCTGCTTTCTGATACCTGCAGGCTTCTGATAATGGCTACATCACCGCCAGCTGGCATACAGGCAGTCCAGCCACTACCTTACCAATTTACGTTGGGAATGAGGCCTGAAATCCACTAGAGTTCTTTGTTGAGGGTTTAGGGAGCACTTTACATTGCTAGTGATTTCCCTAGACGCTCTGCCAATGGAAATAAATGTAACAAATTCCACAATCGCAGGACATGCAGCATTTTGGGAGCGTTTGGCTGCCGGCGGGGCCAAGAGCATCTGATGGAGTCGGCGTGGGCACAATACAGCTGCAGGGGGCTGCTGGAAGCGCCAGGTGAGTAAAAAATGTTTCCACAGACTTAAGTGCCCCTTTAAATTACTGCGAACTTAAAAAAAATAATAATAATTTGAAAGGACCAATCAGAATTAAATTCACTAATCGCTACACAATCGCTGACAAAAAGCTTACACTTTTTGAAAATGCTCCCAAAACACTCATGAAGTCGCTTACAAAGCGCTAATTAAAAACGCTAGCGATTGCGCTAACGATTTGTGACTTGTAGTGAGTAAGGGATTAATCTGTGACTTTGGTGTACTTTCTTTTTGTAACACTGTTTTTATTGAAGAATATAGTATATTGAGTACAGTTTACAAAAAATGCATGAAACCGTTAATAGCTTATTATTATCCAAGGTATACAAGTAAAATGACTTGAGAATAATACATGAAGCGGAATGTAACATAGACCCATATATTAAGTCTGTCTAAAATCGGGACATTAAGATCTACATTTTTGCGGATATAGTCGGCTTCTACATATAGCTCAGATAATGATTTAGTTGTAGTTTAAATCAGATATAACAATATCTGAGATTCATGAGAAATACAAAAGAGAACTAAAAGAGAAAGAAAAACAAAAGAAAAAAGAAGAAAAATAAAAAACAAAAGAAGAGGAATGATAGGAACATAAAGAAAAATCGATATATATTTTATAGGTCTAGTGATAATTTGGGTTTGGTCTGGTCTGCCCTTGTTTATGTATAGTAATGTATCTAATGGGGCTTTGGTGTTGAGGTTTGGATTGCTTAATCCAGCCAAGCACTCCTATAGAGGTACTAAACGTGTCCACATTATCAAACTCTAGTCACATTTCTGGACAAACTAACTGTAAACACATTGGATGTGAATAAACACTAGAACAGGCATGGGCAAACTTGGCCCTCCAGCTGTTAAGGAACTACAAGTCCCACAATGCATTGCAGGAGTCTGACAGCCACAGTCATGACTCAAAGGCAAATGCATTGTGGAACTTGTAGTTCCTTAACAGCTGGAGGGCCAAGTTTGCCCATGCCTGCACTAGAAGATGAGCATAACAGCTGGGCAACTGACATTTTTGAAAAGATAGCGGACTTTCACATTAGGTAAAAAAAACAAAATGGTTATCCGCCATTTTCAGTTAGTCAGATGCATTGTGTTTATTGTGACAATCTTCTCTCGGTTGATCAGTAGCCCCGAAGTAATGTTGGGAGAGATGGTCCTGCAGCTTTAAAAAGAAGAAAAAAATATGGTTACCATTCTCAAGCATTTAACTTTGCAAGTCTGTGGCCTGTAATGTTGATACAGGTTGATCTGCAGTTTTGAATTAGCCATCTTATGTTAGAAAATGAATGTGTATACTATTATATCATCCTTTAGTTGCGTTGGAGAGGTTTGGCCCTTTCATTTAATTATTGTATAGGTACTTCCTGTACACCATTTCTGTCTGATGCTCGAGTAGGTAGCTACCGTGCATTGTTTTAGTTTGATTTTTTTTGTGTCTTTTTAGTTGCTCCTCTTATTGCCTGAGGAAGCTGGCTGCTGACCTGCGAAACGCGTTGCAGCGCTGTTGGAGTAAGAATAAAGGTTTGTTGTTAATTGAAAGTGACTTATCTGTTTGTCTTTAGTGGGGAGGTAAGTCCACCACTACCCCCTTTAAAAAAGTACTAGCTGATTTCCCGGCGTTGCCCGGGTATGTATTTGGCTGGTGTTGGCTCCGCCTACTTTTTCTAACCCTAACACAATTACTCACTGACCAAGTTTGTGAGCTTTGCGGTCTTTGGTATCAATAATCTGCATTGAAATGAAACAAATCTGATTGACTGTGTGTGGCTCCACCCCCTTCTCTGAATTTGAACCCCAGTCACCCAATAACCAACTGTACCAGGTTTGAGACCTGTGCCATTAACAGTTCAAGAATGGTAGCAATGAAATATTCCCCTTGAAAAGCAACAGGTGAAGTTTGATTCACTTTTGTAGGCTCCACCCACTTTTCTGAATATTAATCCCAGTCACCCAGTGACCAACTGTGCAAAGTTTAAAAACCCTGCCCATAACAGTGTAAGAATGGCTGTAGTTTACATTTTCCCAGTGAAATTTGTATTTGTCTCCACCCACTGATGACCCGGCGTTGCCCGGGTATGTATTTGACTGGTGTTGGCTCTGCCCATTTTCTAACCCTAACACACAAACACTCAATGACCAAGTTTGTGAGCTTTGGGGTCCTTGGCATCAATAATTTGTATATTCCCATAGAAATTAAACAAATCAGATAGGCCATTTGTGGCTCCACCCCTCTCCAGCATTTGAACCCCAGTCACCCAATGACCAACTGTAGCAGGTTTGAGGAATCTGCTATTAAAAGTGTAAAAATGGCAGCAATTTTAATATTCCACTTGAAAATCAACAGGTAAATTTTGATTGGCTATTATAGGCTCCACCCACTTCCCTGAATATTAATCTCAGTCACTCAGTGACCATCTGGGCAAAGTTTGGGAACCCTGAAATAAACAGTGTAAGAAGGGCTGCAGTTTACACTTTCCCAGTGAAATTTGTTTTTGGCTCCGCCCACTTTTTGTAACCTTAACTCACAGTCACTCAATGACCAAGTTTGTGAACTTTGAGGTTCCTGGCATCAAAAATGTGTGAATGGAAGCAGTTTATCCACCAAGGAAATATGATTGGCTGTTTGTGGTGCCGCCCCCTTTAGTGGACACAAAGTCACTACTCAATGCCCAAGTTTGTGAGTTTTGGGGTCCTAGGCATCAATAATTTGTATTTTCCCATGAAATGAGACAAATCTGTCTCACTGTTTGTGGCTCTGTCCCCTTTTCTGAATTTGAACCCCAGTGACCCAATGACCAACTGCACCAGGTTTGAGGCTTGTGCCATTAACAGTGCAAGAATGGCAGCAATTTTAATATTCTCCTTGAAAAGTGATATGCGATTTTTGATTAGCATGTTTAGGCTCCACCCACTTTTCAGAATATTAATTCCAGTCACCCAGTAACCAGCTATGCTAAGTTTGAGAACCCTGCTATTAACAGTGAAGAAGGGCTGCACTTTACAATTTCCCAGAAAAATCTGTTTTAACTCCACCCACTTTTTCTAACCTTGACACACAGTCACTACTCAATGACCAAGTTTGGGAGCTTTTGGTTTCCTGGCATCAAAATTGTGCTAATGGAAGCAGTTTATCCAGCAAATAAATCTGGCTGTTTTTGGCTCCACCCCTTTTCTGAATTTGAACCCCAATCACCCAATGGCCAACTGTACCAGGTACAGGTGATTAACAGTGCAAGAGGCTTGTGCCATTAACAGTGCAAGAATGGCATCAATTAAATATTCCCCTTAAAGATTAATAGGTGGATTTTGATTGGCTTTTGTAGGCTTCACCCACTTTTCTGAATATTAATCTCAGTCACCCAGTGACCAACTGTGCAAAGTTTGAGAACCCTACCATTAATAGTGTAAGAATTGCTGCAGTTTACATTTTCTCAGTGAAATTTGTATTTGTCTCCGCCTACTGATGACCCGGCATTGCCCGATTATGTATTTGGCTGGTGTTGGCTGCACCCAATTTTTCTACCCTAACCCTAACACACAATTACTCAATGACCAAGTTTGTGAGCTTTGGCATCAATAACCTGCATTAAAATGAAACAAATCAGATTGGCTGTTTGGGGCTCCACCCCCTTATATAAATTTAAACCCCAGTCACGCAATGATCAACTGTACCAGGTTTGAGGCTTGTGCCATTAACAGTGCAAGAATGGCAGCAATGAAATATTCCCCTGAAAAATCAATAGGTAATTTTTGATTGTTTTTCATAGGCTCCACCCACTTTGAATATTAATCCCAGTCACCCAGTAACCAACTGTGCAAAGTTTGAGAACCCTACCATTAACAGTGTAAGAATGGCTGCTGTTTACATTTTCCCAGTAAAATTTGTATTTGTCTCCGCCCACTTATGACCCTGCGTTGCCCGCTTATGTATTTGGCTGGTGTTGGCTGTGCCCACTTTCCTAACCCTAACACACAATTAATCAATTACTCAATTACCAAGTTTGTGAGCTTTGCGGTGTTTGGCAACAATAATTTGCATTGGAATGAAACAAATCTAATTGGCTATTTGTGGCTCCACTCCCTTTCTGAAATTGAACCCCAGTCACCCAATGATCAACTATCCTAGGTTTGAGGCTTGTGCCATTAACAGTGCAAGAATGGCAGAAATATTCCCCTTGAAAATCGACCAACTGTGCAAAGTTTGCATCAGCAAACACTAGCCGAGAAAAGTACCAGGGAAATATATACCAAAGTTTGCAAACCCTACCATTAACAGTGTAAGAAAAACAAAAGTTTGCTTTCTTAAAACAGAAAGAATTTGCGATAATTCAAGTTGGAGTGAGCTTAAAATGTCTCCCAGTGCATTACTGTTGAATGTATGCAAATTAACCATTGTTACCCTTAAAAGCTAAACACACCTCTAGAACTGCTGGAATGTAATGATGTGTCAGTTTGTTAATTTGTACAGAGCCATAATAATCCAACATGCATACAGACTGTTTTGGATTGTTTGATCCTCATCAGTGCATGGCATGGATCAATTTGGCTCTATGCAGTAGGGCTTGTACACTGAGAGGTACAGACTAACCAGCAAGCTCATGGTGACCCAGAACTCATTGGAGTGTGTAAGGGACTACAATGGTCCTAAAAGCCCCCTTACTAAGATGTTAAGAAAATAAAAACGTTTGCTTTCTTAAAACAGAAAGATTTTTGCGATAATTCAGGTTGGAGTGAGCTTGAGATGTCTCCCAGTGCATCACTGCTGAATATATGCAAATTAACCAGTCTACCCCTAGAAGCTAAACACACCTCCAGTGTAACAGTGTAAGAAAGGCTGCAGTTTACATTTTCCAGTGAAATTTGTATTTGTCTCTTTTTGGTTATGAGAATAAAAAGTATCCTATACTTTATTCCAGGTAATGTACTATGTGTGTGCCAAATTTCATTCAAATCCGTTCAGCCGTTTTTGCGTGATCGAGTAACAAACATCCAAACATCCGAACTTTCCCATTTATTATATTAGTAGGATTAGTAGGATATTATAGTGATATGCTATATCTGTGCTCATTCTTATTATTACGATTTTCAAATTTGCCCATACCAATGTCTGTGCTAATTCCGCCAACTGTAACCAACAACCTGTGCACTGCCCAACGTACATATATTTTCTGTAAGGATATAAATCGATCGAAGTATAAACCGAGGTACTCACTTTTCACATCACACTAGTGATGACTGTAATCAGCTAGGTATAATTACGCAAAATTTCACGTAGGTTTTTGCAGTTACGTCTACAGTATATGTAATTCCGGTTTGTAAATTCACTGGATTTCGTACAGTCATTCATAATTTTGCATACATTGTTGCGTATTTTTGGGGTAATTTCGTGCCGACTTTAGCAGTGAATAGCAAAGTCCCCATATAGGCTATTGTCTCCAAAATTGCTACTTACAGTATGTTGTGGGGAATAGTGGGTGCAAGTCATACATTTTTTTAAAAAGACCTTAGTAGTTTTTGAGAAAATTGATTTGAAAAATGCAAAGAAAAAATGTTTTTAAAGTCAGAAAACTTGTAGGGCTTGTACACTGAGAGGTACAGACTAACCAGCAAGCTCATGGTGACCCAGAACTCATTGGAGTGTGTAAGGGACTACAATGGTCCTAAAAGCCCCCTTACTAAGATGTTAAGAAAATAAAAACGTTTGCTTTCTTAAAACAGAAAGATTTTTGCGATAATTCTGGTTGGAGTGAGCTTGAGATGTCTCCCAGTGCATCACTGCTGAATATATGCAAATTAACCAGTCTACCCCTAGAAGCTAAACACACCTCCAGTGTAACAGTGTAAGAAAGGCTGCAGTTTACATTTTCCAGTGAAATTTGTATTTGTCTCTTTTTGGTTATGAGAATAAAAAGTATCCTATACTTTATTCCAGGTAATGTACTATGTGTGTGCCAAATTTCATTCAAATCCGTTCAGCCGTTTTTGCGTGATCGAGTAACAAACATCCAAACATCCGAACTTTCCCATTTATTATATTAGTAGGATTAGTAGGATATTATAGTGATATGCTATATCTGTGCTCATTCTTATTATTACGATTTTCAAATTTGCCCATACCAATGTCTGTGCTAATTCCGCCAACTGTAACCAACAACCTGTGCACTGCCCAACGTACATATATTTTCTGTAAGGATATAAATCGATCGAAGTATAAACCGAGGTACTCACTTTTCACATCACACTAGTGATGACTGTAATCAGCTAGGTATAATTACGCAAAATTTCACGTAGGTTTTTGCAGTTACGTCTACAGTATATGTAATTCCGGTTTGTAAATTCACTGGATTTCGTACAGTCATTCATAATTTTGCATACATTGTTGCGTATTTTTGGGGTAATTTCGTGCCGACTTTAGCAGTGAATAGCAAAGTCCCCATATAGGCTATTGTCTCCAAAATTGCTACTTACAGTATGTTGTGGGGAATAGTGGGTGCAAGTCATACATTTTTTTAAAAAGACCTTAGTAGTTTTTGAGAAAATTGATTTGAAAAATGCAAAGAAAAAATGTTTTTAAAGTCAGAAAACTTAGTTTTAAAACCATTTTTTCTTTGCATTATTAAAATCAGTTTTCTCAAAAACTACAAGGTCTTTTTGAAAATTTTTTTTTTTACTTGTACCCACCACTATTCTCCTAAACGTATGTAGCAATTTTGGTAGCAATAGCATATATGGTGTCTTTGTTATTAACCGGCACGAAATTACATGAAAATTAAGTGATAATTAATTAAAATTACAGTCTAAATAAATTAAAATTTTTCCTGAAATTTCGCATTACGATTTTGCATTGTAATTGTGAATTTTTATGCGAAATTGCAACTATGAGTAATTTGTGCTACTTCACACACAGGAAAATAGTTTGACTCAAGTATATGCCTGGGGTAGAAATCTAGACCACTACTTTTAAGGTCCACATATTACTTCTCTGGTGTTTAATGGATTCCACCTTCCCCCATATAGCATTCCCTGGTGTCTAATGGTGCCCCCCCAGCATACCTAGTTCTAGTGGCCCTCCCTCCCTACGGCTTACCTGGTGTCTAAAGGGTAGTATATACATGTTACCAACATCTTGCTATCCTAGGTAATGACTGCATATCATTTACAGTATATCTGGCTGTTACTGGTAGTATATGCACATCTTTGGAGTTTGTCATGCTTTTCATGCTTGTTTGGTAAGTTACTATGTATTTTTGGTGTGTTGTCTTCCATACAGTCATACAAAAAAATTATACGGGGACCCCTCTCAGCCTGCAAAACGATAACAGTGGGTGTGACTTTCATTTCCTTGGAAATGGATGCTACCCAAGTTTATGCACTTTTATGTTGCGTCCAACCCCCTTTGCAAAACACTACTTCCCCTTCTTCGGTGGTGCCGGAGGTGTTCTGAATATTTTGCGATCCTTTGTGTCATTATTTCATCACATAGAAATTCAGCTTTGAGGCAGGGGTCATACTTGTCTTTCAGTTTCTACACTTTTCAGAAAACTGAAAGACAAGTGTGACCTCTACCTTACAACAGCTAATGTAATTTATAGAGAAAAGTGACAAATTGCGCAAGATGTCAGTTTTTTTTCTGCGCGCGAAATCTACATTCAAGTGTGACCTAGCCCATTGATTAACATGAGTTCTCAGTTGAAGTCAGTTTTTCTGTGCAGAAAATGCGTACGAAAGCCGGTGTGACCCCTGCCTCAAGTGTGACCTAGCTCATTGATTAACATGAGTTCTCAGTTGAAAACAGTTTTTCTGTGCAGAAAACGCACACGAAAGCCGACAAGTGTAACCCCTGCCTAAGTTCAATAAGCAATGACACTGTCTTTGCAGCAAAGTTTTTGTGCATGTTGCAAGTATTTGTGTGGGTGGTGGTGGGCTGGCATGTTACCTTGCCGGAGGCTCCAAATCAATCAACAATGACGTTGCTTACACTTCCCTTGCAATGACAAAAATGAAGAACCAAACAAACTAGTTTTTATGAAACAGACACTACACACCATTGACCAGTGGTATATGGAATGCATAGGCAAGCTGGCTCATGCTTTATTCTAATAATTCTACAGTATTGTTTTGAGTACATGTATTTAAATGTCTAGGGATGAGCGAAATTGTTCATTCGTTTTACTTATGACCACTCTGCCAGTTTTCGAGGAAACATTTTTACGAATTACATTGAAGTCAATGGGCCAACTTTAAAGAGGGATAGTCAGCCACAAAATCAATCATCCATTTCACCACTCAGTGTTTATTATGCAGCCTGCAGCCTTACCATGTATTGCAAGCACTTCAATCTATTCAGAAATGTTTCTGCTGTAATAAATCTTATCTCAGTCAGCCTCACCATCGCCAATGAGAAATAAGCTTGTCATCACCCTCCCACGTTCCTGCTCCTCACTGATTGGCTGAGAGCAGTTTAGCGTGAAGCTGAAATCTGATCTATGCTGGCTGTGCTCACATGTGTTCACAAAGCAAGCTAGCTATGACAGTGCAGATTCTAGAAGAGAAAAAAGTAATGTAAGAAATGACATCAGGATTGGCTTCATTCAGAGGCAGTAAAGATGGAAAATGCATGAAACAGTTTTCTCTTTATTTACTGTATAACATTCTTTGAAATCAAAATGTGGACAGTACAATACATCTGTTATGTAAGTAGAACAAGTATTTATCTACTTATATATGTGGTTTTGTTAGAACCACCAAATTGTCTATGTAGGATAGGGATGGTAAAGCAGTAAAGTATTTACTGTGTTAGCCATCAGTAAAAGCAAGAGTTTTTAAATGTAACCATTTATTGGCTAACTTAGAAGTAAATAAAAAGTAAGCTTTCAGCTAATGAGCCTTCTTCCGACGTAGTTCCTGTATAATTGCAGAACAGTCGTAAGTAAAACAAACTTTTCCCCTTTAACGTCAGGGGCATTTTTGCTCATCCGTAGCCATGGAATTAACTTAGATATATACAGTATACTCACAATAATAGAATTATTAGAATAAAGCACGTGACAGCTTGGCTATACATTCGGTATACCACTGATCAGTGGTGTACAGTGTCTGTTCCATAAAAACTAGTTTGTTTGGCTCTTCTTTTTTTATTGTAAGGAAAATTTAAAGAGAAACTCCAACCAAAAATTGAACTTTATCCCAATCAGTAGCTGATACCCCCTTTTACATGAGAAATATAATGCTTTTCACAAACAGACCATCAGGGGGCGCTGTATGACTGATTTTGTGCTGAAACCCCTCCCACAAGAAGCTCTGAGGACCGCGGTACTTTTGACAGTTTGCCACAATGTAACAAGGTTCACAGACAGGAATTAGCTGTTTACAGCTGTCTCTAACAGCCAAAACAGCTAGGAGCAGCTACATCACCTGCCCACAGTAACAATGTCACCATGTAATAAATGTCAGAATGTAAATCGGGGAGAGGAAAGATTTTACAATGAGCAAACACTGACTAAATCATTTATACATAATTATTGTAAAAATGAAGCACTTTTTTATTACATTATTTTCACTGGAGTTCCTCTTTAAGCAATGTCATTGTTGATTGATTTGGAGCCTCTAGTAAGGTAACATGCCAGCCCACCACCACCCACACAAATGCTTAAAGGGATACTGAGCAGGTAAAAAAAGAACAGAATTGGTACTTCCCCGGGGCTTTCTCCAGCCCACCGTAGGCCACAAGGTCCCCGCGTCCTCCTGGCTCATCTCTCGGTCCCGCCGGCGCCTCCGTTAATTGGCGACTTCCACCTGTAGTTGCCACTACAAGTTCCCGCAGCGCACGTTTTGAGTCATCATGCCAGCCGCTACGCGTCATCATGCCAGGTTGGTGTGAGAGTCCTGTGCATGCGCGGTTCAGAGTTAGAGAACTGCGCATGCACAGAACTCTCACGCCAGCCGGCATGATGACGCGTAACGTGCGCGGGGGGCCTCGAGGCCCCAGGTAAGTACCAATTCTGGGTTTTTTACCTGCTCAGTAGTTCATATTACTGTAAGCGTTACTTTTCGTGTAGTTTTCGCGTTACGGAATGCTGAGTTGTTTTTCCTCCACGAATAATTCCCCTTGTTATGCCCAAATAACTCAATTTTAGTTTCATCAGTCCACAGCACCTTATTCCAAAATTAAGCTAGCTTGTCCAAATGTGCTTTAGCATACCTTAACCCGCTCTGTTTTTGCTGTGGGCAGAGAAAGGGCTTCCTTCTTTTTATAGCTAACAAGTAATTACGAAATTCGCGAAATTACGAAGAAATGCGAAATTACGTTATGGTTTAACGCAAAGTTACGTTATGAACGAAACGCGAAATTACGCGTTGAAAATTACGCTTACGGTATTTTCAATTATGATTTTAATGGCAATTACGCTACCATAATTTCGCATCGTAATAGCAAATTTCGCATGCGTAATTATAGTAACGTGAAATTTCGAAAATTTCGGCTCAACACTACATACACACACTCCGGCCAATTGTATAGAATAATCTAAAATATCTTTAATATATATTCAGAAAAAACGATCATAAGTTTATGGTGTGTTGGTTTGATTGCTCAGATGATTCGATCAATCAGAAAAGTGATGGGATTTCTCTGGTTGAAAAAAAATTGAATCGTGTATGGCCACCTTGGGGACCCACACCAATTATCATTAGCCAATTTTCCCACTTCCATGTAGTATGAAAGCCTACCTATACAATCTGCACATAGTATTGAATATCTGTTGTTAATACTACATGGAAGTGGCAAAACTGGCCAGTGATTGGCCAGTCATAACAGGATGTGTGTACCAGGCTTAAGTCTATGTTCAGGTTGGGGTTCCACTCCAGTCTTATGTTGATGTACAGCAGAGATGGAAAATGTAATGGGGCCTTAGGCAAGGTATTAGGTTTGGCGCATCCTTGTGGTCCTTAGGTAGGTAAGCCGAAGTGAAGAGAGGTCAGAAAAGGTGGCAGATGGGCCTCTTGACACATACTAGGCCCCAGGCACTTGCTTAGGTTGCCTAAGGGATGATCCTGCTCTGATGTACAATATTTATTTTTGCACATATTTTTTGGCGGTAGCACAGCAAAATATAAAAAATAAATAGCAAACAATGTGCAGAAAAAGCAGCATGTTTAGTCCTCAAGTGCATAGGAAAACATTAGCTGTGGGCCCTTCCATTGGTCCAACATTGATAAACACCGGGAGGTACGTGCAATGTTTTTCGGTGTGAAGAAAAGGGCCAAAAATAAAGCACCATCTTGTAAAAAAAGAAGCTGAGGTTTGTAAATCCAGCCCAATGTTTCCTGTAAACAAAACCATTGTTGGCCACTTTCCGTAAGTTAGTCCTCTGGATCATCAACTTGAATTTTAATCTGAGGATTTAGTTTGTGTTGATCCCATCCACTGATGTTGCTCAAATCAGAGTAGCTTGAAGCTTTAAAAAGAAGAAAAGATTATTGTTACAATAGGTATCTATCTTTTCTTTACCTCCCATCAAAATACATTTTTCACCGACTTGCTGGGATACCAAAAACGAATTTTTTAAATCTGATATAAAACACCAACTTTAATAAGACCTGTGCCATAAACATTGTACAATAGGTGAAAAGATACGTGCGCAAATTATGTATATACAGTGACTGCCGATCAATGACCAATAACAATGCTATTTTCAATACCTTCCAACCGATAGAAGGCGCACCGCATTGTGTTGATCGTCGTCCCTCCACCCCCTCCATAGCAACAGAACATATCGCTAGCCTCAAGGCTATACAGAATCATTCCCTGAATTGGCATATGTCTGTACAGCATCATTCCCCCCCAGAATCCAACTAAAAATGTTTGGAGCCAGAGCTTTTTGTCATGCTGCCCCTACCCTTTGGAACGCCTGCCAAACTTAACCAAGCCAGCTCCAATCCTGGACACATTTAAATTAAAACTGAAAACCCACCTGTTTAGTCTGGCATTTATGATCACATAACCTTTCCCCTGTACACATCACTATGTACTGATGTAATACAAGCTTATGCGCTTTGCATCCTATGGGAGAAAAGCACATTGCAAATGTTTTGTTGTTGTATCGGATGTGTGTACGTAGCTTAACCACTTGAGGACTGGCATCTAAAACCCCCTTAAAGGACCAGTTTTGTCTTTTTTAGGTGTCGCCAGTTTAGATAGCCAGGCACAGGTATCCAGTATAGATAGACAAGCTTAGGTGTCTATCTATGGCAACATTAACAGTTACAGTAAAGCCTACTTTTCATTGACTGTATGCTTCACTGTACGTGACACAAAGCGCAGATAACTTGCAGTGCCGTTTTTACAAGAATGCAATGTAAATCCCACTGTGAATGTAGCCTCATACTTGATTCCCACTAACGTTAGATACCAATGTTTCTCTGCCCTTCCATCCCATTACTGCATAACGTGCGGGTTAAAAGTAGCAGTAAAGCATTGTTTCTATGTACTATATGCTTCACTGCCTTCTTGTTTTTGCATGGAACACAATGGAACTCACCACTGTGAATGTAACCTTTATGTATTCTAAACAATACTTACTATTTAACTTCGGAAGCTCGGGCTCCTCATTGATGCAAGTAACTTGATTGTGCCACTCTGTCCATTTCACTTCATTTATTCTGCAAGTGATGATGGGTACAGTGATGGTTAATCATGACCAGTAACACAATGCTGCTTATTCAGGAGAGCATACTGGAAGGGGAGGTATAGGAATCTATGGAGCTGAGACTGAAACTTATTTCACAAATGATCTCTCTCAGCTTATTCATCACTGCATCTCACTCTACTTTTGCTAATCAGGTTGTAGTCAGTGGCATTGGAGATATAGAAGATCGGCAGCACGCAGAGGGAGGTGAGGAAGCGGGGAGTCGGCCCCCCTCCCCGTGGCTGTTTGTGTCCACTGCTCACCCCTCCAGGCTACCTATACTTGTGGCACCTATACCTGGCTACCTACACTTGTGGCACCTATACCTGGCTACCTATACTGGGGGCACCTATACCAAGCTACCTATACTGCGGGCACCTATACCTGGCTACCTATACTGCGGGCACCTATACCAGGCTACCTATACTGAGGGCACCTATACCTGGCTACCTATTCTGGGGGCACCTATACCTGGTTACCTATTCTGGGGTCACCTATACCTGGCTATCTATACAGGGAGCACCTCTATCTGGCTATCTATACTGTGAGTATGTTTAAAAAAAAAATCCTGCCTGGCCTAACGTTCCAATTTCTGTATTTTTTTTGGGGGGGAGGGGGGGGGCAATGATTTCTAGTTACGCCCCTGACTGCACACTCACAATTGGTGAGCGAATAAAGAAGGGGAGCTTCTCTGTTACCTATGGATACAACAGAACATTTTCTGCCTAAATAAAGTGCAAACACAGAGCTTTCACCCTTGAAAGCTAACCAGATGTAAACCAAGGGCGTAACTAGAAATCACTGGGGCCCCCCTGCAAAACTTTGGATGCACCCTCACCACCCAGCCCCCCCCCCCCCCCTAAAAAAATAAATAAATAAATAAAAAACAGAAATTGGAACGTTAGGCCAGGCAGGATATATATATTTTTTTCTAAAACATACTCACAGTATAGATAGCCAGGTATAGGTGCTCCCAGTATAGGTAGCCAGGTATAGGTGCCCTCAGAATAGGTAACCAGGTATAGGTGCCCTCAGAATAGGTAACCAGGTATAGGTGCCCTCAGTACAGGTAGCTTGGTATAGGTGCCCCCATTTCGACAATGTTTTTGTGAGAAAACACGGAAAAGCCGCTGCGAGTGTTCAGAGCAAGGCGGCTGATTCCGCTTCCAACGCGGCAGGTTGCGCGCATAGGCCTGCATCTGCTGGCATGACTGAACGCGGAAAAACCGCCGCATGTCCTGAGAACAAGGCAGCGGATTCCACGTCCGACATGGCAGTTTGCACGCATAGGCCTACATCTGACAGTATGGCGGAACGCGGAGGAACCGCCGCATGCTCTGCTAGCAGTGCGGCTGGTTCCGTGCCCAGCACAGCGGATGGTTTACAGCATAGGTCTGGTGTGGCTGGGACTGATAGTCCACACAGGTTTAGAAGGACGCGCACGCGCGCTGAGAGGCAGAGCTTTTATGACAGCCAGAAGGGAGTGGTCATTCTCTGGTTGTCTGCCGTTGCGATCACTACGTGGTAGCACTCAGACCTTGTCAGTATCTGTGATATTATCTGTGTTATTATTTAGACCAGTTCCTGGGTGTAGATGATCAAGGAGCTCACACCCAAGACTAGGCATTGTTGATTATTTGTTATGACCTTCTGCTTTCCTGACTACTCTTCTGATCTCTGATTAGGTACTTCGCTATATCTGATACTCTGTTGCCGAACTCGGCTTGTCTTAGGATTCCGCATCTGTCTCTTGTCTCTGTCCCTGATCTGTCTGTCTGTTGCCGACCCGGCTTGCCTGACCTCGAGAGCTATCTCCCCAGTCTAGAGATAGCTCACAGACCTGGGGGTGACATCCTTCCTTGGTGTCACTCACACTCTGTCCTTCCTACTCCTAGCCTGACCCCTCCCTCGGGAGAGTCTCAGGCTTACGGAAGGAACGTGTTACTGTGCAGTACTCCTTTTTGCTGTGCACCTGCTCCTCAGGTGCAGTCCTCAAAGTATTACTGTTGTACCAAACACTCTTATTACCCAGGTGTCCAGAGGTTAGAGATATATCTGTATTCTCGGTGATACTGCAGATCATCAATAATCGGGTATGTATCTGTATTCTCGGTGATACTGCAGATCACCGGTAATCAGATCCTCTCTGTGTTACACCGATCATTACAGTTTTATTGTAAGCTCGCAAGGGCAGGGTCATCCTCCTAATGTTTACTGTTTTTGTCACAATGTTTGTGCTGCTTGGAACTCTGCTGTACATTTGTTAGTTGTATCTATGTTCCCCCTGTCGTCTCATTGTGCTTTGTAAAACGCTGCGGAATATGTTGGCGCTATATAAATAAATAATAATAATAATTTACCTTAAACATAGTTTCTCCTCTTTTCCTACTTTGCACGTCTTTCCGAGTTTGAATTTATTCTTTAAGCACACTGGTAAACATTTCTCAAACTGCAGGATTGTCCTAGCTCTCTGAAAAATGTATAAATAATATATTTTCTTATTATGGGAAGTAAAAAAAACAAGAGATTTCCTTTTGGTTACAACTAATCAGATTCTAATGAAGTTGTCCAAGTTGTACTTCCTACTATATAAGCTAAATCACACTGCCTCTAGGTTCATATTAATGTTGTTACTGTTATTTCTGTGCTTTGTACCAATTCTGTATTTTGTATATTGGTGTACACCATTGTCTGTTTTATTTTGTAACCCATGTTTGTTTCTTACAGTGCCATGGAATATTTGGCGCTTTATAAATCAATAATAATAATAACTAATACTACTACAGTAAAGGTTTATGAAGGCAAAGAGTTTGGTGATTGTGTGCAACATAAATAAAACGTTGTATTTCTTTGCAGTGCTTTTCACATACAAGGCTCTGAGGTTCCCTCCATAGATAGGTTTCAGTAATTTTATGTATATTTAGGCTGCAGCAGTGAGCTATGAAGAGCTTAGAAGAGCACCTGATAAGATGCTTTTCCTGTCACATCCCAAAATCATACAGCTAAGTTACTTGGCTTTTCCCTGAATTGCGATAGGCAAAAAAGCGATGGGCATAGGAGTATAGCAGGATTAGATTGTGAGCCCCTGTTAGGACAGTCAGTGACATGACTATGTACTCTGCAAAGTGCTGCAGAAGTTGTCAGTGCTATATAAACACATAATAATAATAATAATAATAATAATAATAATGATATATGGTAGGACGATAGACTATGACTATGGAAGGGATTAGAGTGTGAGCTCCTCTGAGGACAGTCAGTGACATGACTATGTACTCTGTTAAGTGCTGCAGATGTCGGTGCCATATAAATAATAATAATAATAATAATAATATGGTAGGACATTAGACTATGGCCTCAATTCACTAAGCTTTATCAAACACTTTATCAAACGTTTGATAATTTACCTCATGGGTAAAATCTAATTTTGAATTCACTAAAGTTTTATAGATTTATTGAACGTTTTATCGATAAAACATTCAATAAATCTATAACACCTTAGTGATATCAAAATTAGATTTTGCCCAAGAGGTAAATTATCAAATGTTTGATAAAGTGTTTGATAAAGCTTAGTGAATTGAGGCCTATGGCTACGGTAGGATTAGATTGTGAGTTCCTCTGAGGACAGTTAGTGACATGGCTATGTACTCTGTAAAGTTCTGCAGAAAAGATCAGCACCATATAAACACATAATAATAATAATAATAATAATAATAATCCCGGTAATAATGTAGAGACATTATACATCTAGAGAATGATATACGAGATCTTTATTATAACATGAACAATGCTAATTCAATACCCTATGATGGCACAATACAATTCAGGGCTGGTTCAGACGGACGTCTGCGTGGCGTCACGTTTGGGGGCGTTGCGGCGGCTGCGCGGTCAGGCTTTCAGTAGCCTTCGTGTCGCGTTCCGATGCGGTCGCATTTTTTCTTCCCCTAGGGGGACATTAGCCGTCGCGGTTGGCCGCCCCCTGGAAGCTACATGTCGCTTCGAGGGGCAGCTCGAACGCTAGCGAAAATCGGGACCTGAACGCCACGATCTTGTAAACGCGCGCAAAAGCTCGGTGTAAACGCTCCCATTCACTTGAATGGGAGCGTTTACCACGACGTTTCGAACGCTTGCGGTAAACACTCCGCAAGCGTCCGTCTGAACCAGCCCTAAAAATGCATAAAAAACTCCATAAAAATCTTTGTCATGACACAGTAACCTATTATAATTATACTACCCAACTACAATGTACGTTCAACATCAGAGGTTCAAAATGAACCTCTGTGTGATTGAACCCGGGTTCAGTGAATTAATGATGAGATTCACTGTGATATAAGAATGTTGATGCAATGCATACACAGACCAGACGTTTTCGTTGACACTATCACGGCATCATGGGGCACTGGTCAAATGTCCCGACCTCTTCACAGAGCAGGAGAGTTTGCAGTTAAAGGATACCTGAAGTGACATGTGACATGATGAGATAGATATGGGTATGTACAGTGCCTAGCACACTAATAACTATGCTGTGTTCCTTTTTTTCCCTTCTCTTCCTGAAAGAGTTAAATATCAGGTATGTAAGTGGCTCACTCAGTCCGGACTCAGACAGGAAGTGACTACAGTGTGAACCTCACTGATAAGAAATTTCAACTATAAAACACTTTCCTAGCAGAAATGGCTTCTGAGAGCAGGAAAGAAATAAAAAAAAGGGTCAATAGTTCATAGATTTTAGCTCTGGCATACTTTAATGAATGTGTCATTGAGCAAAAACAATAAAACAGTTAAAACTTAAAAAGTAGATTTAAACATAGAATAAAACTGTGGAATATCTTAAAAAAAGTCATTTTTAGGAGAAGGAAGATAGATACAGTTGTTTATTTCATTCGTTTATTTTCGCTTCGGGTGTCCTTTAACTGTTTCACTGCCTAGAATCTTTGCAGAGAACACTACAATACATGCATCACATCACACTCTGCAGCTTTGCTTCACGCTGAACTTCATCATCAGCACAACAACATAAAACTCCAGCCTCAGCAAGGAATGTCTGACCTTGAGAGAGAGTGAGACAGGGATCTCTACCCTGGCTATCTGGTTACAGAGCATCTGAACAGTGAGGTGGATATCTTATCTTTCAATATGCTTGTGAAGTGCTAGAAATCCTGTATGGATCAATCATATTGGTTGCATTCCTTTGTGCTATTGATTTTATTAATTACCCATATTGTGATACAAGATCCTTAATTAGGGATCGTTGTGTGATTTTATGCATTAACAGTCCTGGGACTAGAGTTATGCAATTGTAGGCACTGTGTTAACATTTCTGATATGTGAAGTTTTTTGCCAGAAATACAGAATGTAATATTTTGCACATTTGACTTTATTTTCTTATTTAATATATTCATAACTCTTCTTGTAGAGCTGTTTACTCTAATTTACAGTATATCCTTTAATACATATGTGTGCTGTGATTCTTGCCTACCATTGCTCCATACACCAATCTCTGCATAGAGAAAACTGTATAGGGGAGGGGTGTGGTTTTAAAAAATCGGGGCGTGGTTAAAGGTGTGGCAGGAGCGTGTCTTAGTGTCCCTCTTTCCTGGCTCCAAAAGAGGTATGCATACATGCTATAGTGAAATAATAAAAAAAAAAATAATCAATGTGCAAAGTAAACATATCAAATAATCTATCTATATATATAATTCAGTAAGTGCCTCAACCGTCCAGCAAGAAGAAGAAGTACTTTGCATGAGAAAATTTATGCGTGCTCAAAGACCAAGTTTGAGGCCTCCTTTCCACGGACTGTTGAGCTGTGTGCTCAGCAAGCAGTTACCAGGCACAGGTAAGAAGTTATCAGGCAGCAACAAGCAGTTATCAGGCAGCAACAAGCAGTTACTAGGCAGCAGTGAGCAGTTACCAGGCAGCAGTGAGCAGTTACTAGGCAGCAGTGAGCAGTTGAGAGAGTTTGAGAGGCATTTCACTGCCTATTAACAGTCCGTGGAAAGGAGGCCTAACCCTAGCAAGTTTGGGTTTGCAAATCTGGCCTAATTGGCTATTCATAATTGAATAAGGGCCTCAACCTTCCAGCAAGAAGAAGAAGTACTTTGCATGAGAAAATGTATGCGTGCTCAAAGACCAAGTTTGATGCCTCCTTTCCACGGACTGTTGAGCTGTGTGCTCAGCAAGCAGTTACCAGGCACAAGTAAGAAGTTATCAGGCAGCAACAAGCAGTTATCAGGCAGCAACAAGCAGTTACTAGGCAGCAGTGAGCAGTTGAGAGAGTTTGAGAGGCATTTCACTGCCTATCAACAGTCTGTGGAAAGGAGGCTTAACCCTAGCAAGTCTGGCTTTGCAAATCTGGCCTAATTGACTATTCATGAGGCAATGCTCATGCAAATATGCATTTGCTTTCGCATGTCAAACTATGCAGGGTCAAAAAACCAATACTGCAAAGCGGTCGTGGAGCAGTGCTTTTCAGCACTGCTAGATTTGGGCGCAGCGAGTGCCGCCATAGACTGTAATGGGAATCAGTCTATAGCGGCGCTCAGTGAGTAACGTCGGCGCCGTCAGAAGACGGAGCCGAAGTTGCTTAAAAAAACACAATAATTCGACCTCCAGCAATCGCTGGAAACCGAATTATATCATTCCCCCACTATCCATGGCGGCCTGGAGGGGGAGTGTGAGTGTGTGAGTGTGTGAGTGTGTGAGTGTGTGAGTGTGTGAGTGTGTGTGTGAGTGTGTGTGTGAGTGTGTGTGTGTGTGTGTGTGTGTGTGTGTGTGTGTGTGTGTGTGTGTGTGTGTGTGTGTGTGTGTGTGTGTGTGTGTGTGTGTGT
This sequence comes from Hyperolius riggenbachi, assembly GCF_040937935.1. Lineage (NCBI taxonomy): Eukaryota > Metazoa > Chordata > Amphibia > Anura > Hyperoliidae > Hyperolius > Hyperolius riggenbachi. Next base: position 542,046,318 of record NC_090647.1, on the reverse strand, counting down.
GTGTGTGTGTGTGTGTGTGTGTGTGTGTGTGTGTGTGTGTGTGTGTGTGTGTGTGTGTGTGTGTGTGTGTGTGTGTGTGTGTGTGTGTGTGTGTGTGTGTGTGTGTGTGTGTGTGTGTGTGTGTGTGTGTGTGTGTGTGTGTGTGTGTGTGTGTGTGTGTGATCACGCAAAAACGGCTTGACCGATTTGAACGAAACTTGGTATGCAGATCCCTTACTACCTGGGATGATACGTTCTGGGGGTCTCGCGTCCCCCCTGCACACCTGGGCGGAGCTACAAACAGCAAATCAGATTCCACCCATTCATGTCAATGGAAAAAATGTAAAAGGCTGCCATTCTCACAGTAATCAAGCCAGAGTCCCCACACTTGGCACAGTTGGTCACTTGGTGACCGAGGTTACAATTCCAGGAAAAGTGGGCGGAGCATAAAACAGCCAATCAAATTTCAGCCATTCATTTTAAATGGGAAAATCTCAACTGCAGCCATTCTTACACTCGCAGGGTTTTCAAACTTGGCACACTTGGTCACTGGGTGACTGGGATTAATATTCAGGACAGTGGGTGGAGCCTACAACAGCCAATCAAAATTCACCTATTGATTTTCAAGGGGAATATTTAAACTGCTGCTATTCTTACACTTTTTAATGGCAGAGACTTCAAACTTGCTACAGTCGGTCATTAAAGGGGCGGGGCCACATACAGCCAATCAGATTTCCTTGGTGGATAAATTGCTTCCATTTACACAAATTTGATGTCAGGAACCTGACAGCTCACAAACATGGTCATTGAGTGACTGTGTGTCAAGGTTACAAAAAAGTGGGCAGAGCCAAAACAGCTTTTACAGGGAAAATATAAACTGCAGCCATTCTTACACCGTTAATGGCAGGGTTCTCAAACTTTGCACAGTTGGTCATTGGGTGACAGATTAAGATTTTGGAAGGTGGGTGGAGCCTACAACAGCCAATAAAAATTCACCTTTTGATTTTCAAAGGGAATATTTCATCTGCTACCATTCTCTTATACTGGTAATAGCAGATGTCTCAAACCTGGTACAGTTGGTCACTGGGTGACTAGGGTCCAAATTCAGGAAGGGGGCAGAGCCACAAACAGCCAGATTTGTTTATTTTTAATGGGAATATAGAAAGTATTGATACCAAGGACCCCAAAGCTGATAAACTTGATAATTGAGTGACTGTATGTCAAGGTTAGAAAAAGTGGGCAGTGCCAACAACTTTATTTTTTACATTGCAGGGTTCCCAAACTTTACACAATTGGCCACTGGGTGACTGGGATGAATATTCTGAAATGTGGGTGGAGCCTACAACAGCCAATCAAAATGTACCTATTGATTTTCAAGGGGAATATTCACATTGCTACCATTCTTACACTGTTAGTGGCAGAGGCCTCAAACCTGATACAGTCAGTCATTGGGTGACAGGGGTCAAAATTCACTAAAGGGGTGGAGCCACAAACAGCCAATCAGATTTGTTAGATTGATTTCAGCCATTCTGTTATTGGCAGGGTTCTCAAACGTGACACAGTTGGCCACTGGGTGACTGGGACTAATATTCAGAAAAGTGGGTGGAGCCTACAGCAGCCAATCAAAATTCACCTTTTGATTTTCAAGGGGAATATTTACATTGCTGCCATTCATGCACTCTTAATGGCAGAGGCCTAACATCTGCTACAGTCAGTCACTGGGAGACTGGGGTTTAAATTCTGAAGGGAGCGGGCCAAAAACAGTCAATCAGATTTGTTTAATTTCAATGGTAAAATGCAACTTATTGATGCCAAAGACCCCAAAGCTCATAAACTTGGTCATTAAGTGACTGTATGTCAAGGTTAGAAATAGTGGGCGGAGCCAAAAACAACTAACTTTTTACATGGGGAAATGTAAACTGCAGCTTTTCTTACACTGTTAATGGCAGGGTTCTCAAACTTCACACAGTTGGTCACTGGGTGACTAGGATTAATATTCGGAAATGTAGGTGGAGCCTACAACAGCCAATCAAAATTCACCTATCGATTTTCAAGGGGAATATTGAAACTGCGGCCATTCTCACACTGTTAATAGCAGAGGCCTCAAACCTGCTACAGTCGGTCGTTAAGTGTTTGGGGTTCAAATTCAGTAAAGGGGCGGAGCCAAAAACAGCCAGATTTCTTTGCTGGATAAACTGCTTCCATTAGCACAATTTTGATGCCAGGAACCCAAAAGCTCACAAACTTGGTCATTGAGTAGTGACTGTGTGTCAAGGTTACAAAAAGTGGGTGGAGTTAAAAACTGATTTTTCTGGGAAATTGTAAACTGCAGCCCTTCTTCACTGTTAATGGCAGGGTTCTCAAACTTAGCATAGCTGGTTACTGGGTGACTGGGATTAATATTCAGAAAAGTGGGTGGAGCCTAAACATGCCAATCAAAAATCACATGTCACTTTTCAAGGAGAGTATTAAAATTGCTGCCATTCTTGCACTGTTAATGGCACAAGCCTCAAACCTGGTACAGTTGGTCATTGGGTCACTGGGGTTCAAATTCTGAAAAGGGGACAGAGCCACAAACAGTGAATCAGATTTGTTTCATTTCATGGGAAAATACAAATTATTGATGCCAAGGACCCCAAAACTCACAAACTTGGGCATTGAGTAGTGACTTTGTGTCCAGGTTACAAAAAGTGGGCGGAGCCAAAAACAATTTTCACTGGGAAAGTGTAAACTGCAGCCTTTCTTACACTGTTTATTTCAGGGTTCCCAAACTTTGCCCAGATGGTCACTGAGTGACTGAGATTAATATTCAGGGAAGTGGGTGGAGCCTATAATAGCCAATCAAAATTCACCTGTTGATTTTCAAGTGGAATATTTAAATTGCTGCCATTTTTACACTGTTAATAGCAGATGCCTCAAACCTGCTACAGTTGGTCATTGGGTGACTGGGGTTCAAATGCTGGAGAGGGGCGGAGCCACAAACAGCCTATCTGATTTGTTTAATTTCTATGGGAATATACAAATTATTGATGCCAAGGACACCAAAGCTCACAAACTTGGTCATTGAGTGTTTGTGTGTTAGGGTTAGAAAGTGGGCGGAGCCAACACCAGTCAAATACATACCCGGGCAACGCCGGGTCATCAGTGGGTGGAGACAAATACAAATTTCACTGGGAAAATGTAAACTGCAGCCATTCTTACACTGTTAATGGCGGGGTTTTTAAACTTTGCACAGTTGGTCATTGGGTGACTGGGATTAATATTCAGAAAAGTGGGTGGAGCCTACAAAAGTGAATCAAACTTCACCTGTTGCTTTTCAAGGGTAATATTTAATTGCTACCATTCTTGAACTGTTAATGGCACAGGCCTCAAACCTGGTACAATTGGTTATTGGGTGACTGGGGTTCAAATTCAGAAAAGGGGGTGGAGCCACACACAGCCAATCAGATTTGTTTCATTTCAATGCTGATTATTGATACCAAAGACCGCAAAGCTCACAAACTTGGTCATTGAGTGTTTGTGTGTTAGGGTTAGAAAACGTAGGCGGAGCCAACACCAGCCAAATACATACCCGGGCAACGCCGGGCAATCAGCTAGTATATATATATTTGTATTGTTTGGAATGGCAAAGATTTTTATTGGCCTTTTTGTAATGTGTTTTTAATTGTATTGTACTATCATAAGGCATTGAATTCGCATTGATCATGTTGTAATAAAGATCCTGTTTATAATTTTTCCAAACTTTCACTGAGTGGTGCTGTTTTTTTTTTTTGGGGGGGGGGGGGGCTTTCTGTTCTTCTGTGGGTGTATATATGTTTCTAGCCCTAGCACATTTTTGATAGGGCAGTGTGTGGACACCATTCCTTGTTTGATGGTAGAGACATTAGAGACGGATGACCCCATCCAGTGGCGTAACTACAATTTATGTGGCCCCCCAGCAAAATGTTTATGGGGCACCACAATGCTCACACCCCTTCCCTTGGTGACCCTCACAGCCTGGGGGCCCATCTCACAAGGATCGTAAAACAAGTGTGGCCATCATCTTCATACCCATAGCAAGTGTAGCCACAAAAACACCTGATCTGAAGTATAGTCCCCTGTATCGGCGGAAGGGAAGGTTAGTTGGGGCCCCCCACAGCTCTGCCCCCCTGCAATTGCAGGGGCTTCTTCACTCTAGTTATGCCTCTGTTCCCATTGGAAGCACTAGGGGAAAGCTTTATGAGGAGTCCCCAATAAAGTCATTTCAACGAGGGACATTGGAGGAACGAGGGCAAGGAGATAGAGGACTGAGAAGGCCCTATGCTGTCCAGAGCCTTCCCTCTCCATAGGTAAGTATCCCACTCTTGTATTTCAGTCATTTCAGGGTTGCTTTAAATTGTGTTACTTGCCGGCAGTTCAAGTTTCAAATTAAAACTTAGTCAAAATGAGTACATATACCAACCTGGAGTCTCCAAATATTCTTGCTGTCTTTGGCAATGTTGCTCACACTCTCTGACATGAGTGCGATCAGCATGTTTAGAAGAAGGACAAACGTTAGGATGACGTAGGTGATGAGTAGCCCCAGGAACAGCACCGGGTATTTGGACTCTTGTTGTATCTCCAGGTCTCCTAATCCAATGGTGAGTTTAAACAGTTCTATGACGGCCATTTTGAAGCTGCTATACCTCATGCATACGTTTTTATCCTCGGGGCAGTGTTCAATTAATGATGCAAGTGCTACGGAAAAAGAATGTTTTAGTTAACTAAAGCACCATAATCTTATTGGCAATGGCATAGTGATAGATACTTACCTCAGGAGGGGAAAGACTCTGGATCCTAAAGAGGCTTCTACCGTTCTCCTGCACAGTCTTGTTCCAGCACTAAGACCCCAGGAGTGTGACCTCCATGCACTCCCTGCTGGCTCTGTCCCTCTCAGGCGCTGAGTCTTCTGGCTATGCAAATCGCGGCTATGCAAAGCTGCAATTTGTATAGAGGCAAGACCCTGTGCCTGATGTTCTATTGGGTGCCTTTCTACACCTAAATTTACTCTCATCATAGGGTTATGTTTCACCGGGGGAGGGGGGTTTAGCGTTAGGCGACACCAGAAGGGGGGGGGGCTAGGGATAGGCATCTAAAGCCGTGATTTGTGTCAATGACAGTAAAATTGGGCGCTTGGAGGCCATGTTGGCTCTGCGGCAGGAAGGGTAGGGTTAAGATTTAGGCACCACTGGGGGTGCAGTTAGGGTTAGGCACCAACAAGTGACGGGTATGGTTAGGTGTGAGGGTTCTGTGTGAAAGTAGAGTTAGGCTTTAATTTTGGTAAAAATATTTTGCTATCGGAATCCAGTAGAGGAATATCGCTAATTTTATTGATATTCTACTAGCGACAAGCCCCTGCTCCCTTTTATCCGGGTGTTTTTATTTTTTCATTGATACAGCTATACTACATACAAATCCTTCTAAAAACAGGGTCACGTAAGGAGAAAATATCAGGCTCCCTAATGCAGTTGGACAATCGGTGATCCCCTGACGACCCCCCTTTGATGCTGCAGTGCCACATGTTGAGTGTTCCAGTGTCTTCTATGCCACCACCCACCCTGTGACTCCCAGATATATTGGTGAAGCCCTGTCATTCAATTACCTCCCAATACTACCTGTTATAGGAAGGGGGACCTCTTAAAAGTGTACCTATAAGAAAAAATCCAAAGGCTTCACCCATCCTCCTCACCTCCATCTATCCAGCGCTGGGACCCTCCAAACAGAGTCTGCCAACAGGGCAATATGCATAGTGCCGCCGCCGAACAGTGACGTGCAGGAAGTACATCACTGTCCCCCCCCCCTTACGCATGCGCGCCGTGACCACTTCCGCCACATCGCTTCGCACCACTGGTAGTGTGCCTTGACTAATGGCCACGGCAACAGGGGAGTGGCAGGGGAGTGTGTGAAAGTAGCCTAAAAGTGTACATGAGTTGACATGTGTCATAGTGAGATAAACGTGTATGTGCAGTGCCAAGCGTACAAATAACTAGACAAGGTTCATTTATTTTCCTTGTTCTGCCTCAAAGAGTGATGAGTGAGTCTCTCTTGTCGGGACATAGTCAGACTATAGCGTAACCCTCACTGATAAGGAATTACAACCATAAAACTCTTTCCTGGTAGAGAGCATCTTCTGAGTGCAGCAAGTGAATTGTGGTCCGGTGTTAGTCGAGGAGCAGAAATGCAGACCTCAAACCAAGAAATGTTGATTCCGGTGATACCTTTAATGACTAAAGGTACATGGTACATGCAAGCTTTCGAAACGTTACGTTTCTTTTTCCGGCATTATAAAGAACTGGATCACAACCGTACATCAACATTTGTTGGTTTGATGTCTGCATTTCTGAGGATAGATAAAAATGGTCAATAGTTTATAAATTATTTGAATAAGTTATGAAAGGAAGACAAGTCACTTACCTACGCCAAATCCACATAAGTACAGGAAGTACACTAGTAAGAATTTTGAGATATCATGTAAAATCACCTGGAAGTAAAAATTGTTTCATTCTGTTAAATGTCCAGTGTTTAAGTATAGTTTGTCTGTGTTTTTTAACTGATGACATTTAATGAAATTTTGCTTTTTTTTTTTTTTTTTATGACGGGCATAAGTGATCTAACAACTGCAAAACAGAACAGAAAAAAACAAAAAAAACTCTGTGACTATATCACATCCTATATACTAACCGAAGGTTGTAAATATGAACGGATGCGGAAGCTGAGACTTCACCGTGACAACCTTGCAACTGTCATCCTAGCCTATATAATAAAATAGAAGTGTCCCTGCGCCTGTCCCTGTGCATGTCGAGCACTGACAACCGTTGGGACAGGACGTAGGGCAGGCCGGGCGGACGTGTGTGTGGACGGCAGGCGGTTGTGCGCGCGCACTGACTGGCGGCTGTGGTGTGAAGAGACCTAGAGCCCGTTTTTAAACGGGCTTAGGTCAACTAGTGTAATAAATCACCTGTATCTGTGCATCCTGTCCCTGTGAGTGTGTGTCCCTGCTTTTAAACTTGACAGTTTGCTGTCAGATAACCTCATTGCATTGTGGGAAATAACAGCTTTTTCCAAGTGCCTGCCAAGCTATGCTTATCATGGGTGATGACTGGGAGCACTCTGCGCGTTTAAATACAACTTCCCTCCAATCAGTGGCCGGCCACAATCCGCACATCCAATCACAGCAGACACACCTGCCTGAGTGTCAGCTGAATAATCAGCTGATGCTTGTGCTGTCAGCTGACCGCAGTCTGCTGACTATTGTTTACCTTTAGCGGGGGGCGTACTGAGTGAGAACGTGCCCTCAGCCTGTGTCCCAGCCTGCACGTCATCAGCGGGGAACAAGTGCAGAGAGCCGGGAGCAGCGGATTCCCCCCAGTTCTTGGCATAAGCATCAGCATTCACAGTCACAGATAAGTTCCTTATAATATGTTAAGCATTGCTACTTGCCCTTTGTAGCATAACACTGTATACTCCCAGTGATCGAACTCCTCTTGTGTAATACATCATGTTTATCCAGCCAAGAACCACGGCCAATACAATAAAGATCAGCTGCTCCTGTACTCCAATCACAAAACAGATTGTTGAGGTGATAACCAGCAGGGCTTGTGTGAAGCTGAAACACAAAATACACTACCGTACAACTGTAATATTCAGTGCAGCATGCATGTTTTACTCAAATATAAGTCAACCTCGTTTATAAGTCAACCCCAATATTTGACCCTCTTAATGGATACCTGAGGTGACATGTGACATAATGAGATAGACATGTGTATGTGCAGTGCCAAGCACACAAATAACTGCGCTGTGTTCCTTTTTTTCTTTCTCTGCCTGAAAAAGTTAAAAATCAGGTATGCAGGTGACAGTTTCTGTCCAGGTCAGACTGGGTCAGACTATAACATAACCCTCACTGATAAGTAATTACAGCCATAAAACACTTTCCTGCCAGTAAATGGCTTCTGAGAGCAGGAAAGAGAAAAGGGTCAATAATTCATAGATTTGAGCTATCTATATGACGGCAGAGCTGTGTGAGCCTGTCAGGAGACGATTTCATTGGCTCTGATCCTGTCATCACTGTAAGCCAATCCCATTGGCTTACATTGATTGACAGCATCAGGACCCAATGAAAGTGGCTCCTGACTGGCACACCGCGCTCTGCCATCATAGGGACGGCAGAGAGAGAGACTTGTGGCAGGGTTAGAATGGCGTGACCGATGGGGGTGACAGATGATTGCGGCGATTCGCCGGTAAGCACCATTTTACGGTACCAGCAGTCTCTGTCCTTATAGGAATACTATTGATTCACATATTTTTTTCAATTGACACAGGAATTGTTTGCGAAGAGCTGCTAAGTACAGGTGTATACATTTTAGTAGCAACCTCTTTGTTTACTGTTATAAAAATACTTTCAAACTTTACTGACGCCAAAACTGACGGCAGACTGAGTCATGAGGAGAGGGGAAATTCCCCTCACACTTAATCAGTTAATTCTGTGTAACAGAGAGAAAGCTTCCAACAGCTGCAGCTTCTGTGTCCTGTGTTTATGACTGAAGTGTCTGAAGAGAGCAGAGGAAATGTAACTAATTGTCACAGCTTTTCATACTGTTTTTGCTTTCACAGTTTAATATGTTTGATATTTGCTTTCTGTAGTTTGATATGCAACTCTGGCTTTGCATTGAAGCAGACACCCCTTCTGCAATTGATTGGTCCCAATATAGCTAAATCCTACCCTCAATAAATTACAGCTTTTGCCTCTGATATTTAACATGAAAAGTAGGAAAATGTTTACACAGCTACTTAGACATTATTTGTACACTGTCATTTTAGAACACTTGGGTATCGATAGTATTCCTTTAAGGGGGCAGAGACTGCTGGTACAGAAGTAGTTAAGTGGCCCTCCAGTATCAGTAGCCAGAGGTAGTCCCCAGACAGATCCAGGTAGGTAGCCAGAAGTAGCTCCCAAGTATAGGAAGGCCGAAGCACTCCTCCCCAATAAAGGTAGCCAAAAGTAGTTGCCCCCACCCCTTAGTCAGAAGGTCCCCCCAAGCAGAGGTAGACAGATGGTCTCTAGGATAGGTAGGCAGACACCCCCCAAGCTTATGTAGGTAGTTTATGCAGACGGAAGCACCTTGATGTCCAGCATAGGTAGGCAGAAGTACCCTACCCGTATAGGTAGCCAAATGGACCCCCCCCCCCCCCCCCCCAATTATTCATGTTCATTGCTTCTGGTCCCACTATGGCTGCTGTAGTGATCCCTATGTCACTGGTGTGATAGAAAATCAGGCATTATGCTACCCCCTTTGTAAAGTGTGTGTGTGCATGTATATACACACAAGACAAGTATAAAATTAAACATAATATTGTTATGAAACTTACAAAAGAAGATGAAACCAGGCATCAGTTAAGATAGACTTTAGGTCTGACGGCCTGAACCTGAGGATGGTAATCCCCTGGAAAGGAGAGAAGAGTAAAAATACATAATATGCAAAACATGATTTATGGGTCAAGCAACACATCAAAATCTACAGCCTAACGTTGTGTAGCTCCCTCTGTGTTTTGGTACAGTTGTGACCCATGGGAGCATGGACTCCACAAGACCAAAGAAGGTGGTATCAGGCACTCTTCCTTTAAATACTCTGTCATGGAATACCTTTGAGGTAAAAAGTCTATTTTGTCTGCATCAATCTTTAGGTGGGTAACAACCACATGATTCATTCTATCATGCCCACTGTAGGTGCCTTCAGTGGTGGAGAAGGTTCAGTATAGACACTGCTGATGCACGGCAAGCTGCAATTCACTGTGTGCCTCTGACACATTTATCTTCAGCCACTGCTACCCACTGGCCACCAGACACCTTTATTGGACTTAAGGTTCACAAACTGCCTTGTGCTCGATAAACAACTTTTTAATAGCGCAGGACGAATGCCAATAAAAATGGCACCGCCATAGGTGGTAATAGTAATAGCTGCCACTAGCAATGAAGTTAAATTAAAGCACAAGATAAATAGTGGGCAGTGGGTGGGTTAAGGTTAGACAGGGGGTAGGTAAAGGTTAGACAGCGGGTAGTTAGGTTTAGGCGAAGGGTGGATAAGATTGAGCACAGGGGTGGAGTGCTTAAAGTTGGGAATGGGGGTGGAGTGGTTAAGGTTAGACTTGGGGGTGGAGTGGTTAAGCCTTAACCACTCCAGCCCCAAGTCTAACCTTAAACGTTAAGGTTAGGCATGGGGTAGAGTGGTTAAGGGTTAGGCACCAGGTGGGGTCTTTAGGGTTAGGCATAGGTAGAGAAGGGTTCAGTGTATGAGTAGGCATGGTTTGTAGTTGTACATTAACTTGTCTCGGTGTTCGCTTCTCCTCTACTTCCTGGTTAGTTCGCAGGTGTCCTGCAGCCAGCCAATCACCATGCGACTTCAGTCCCCGCATAGTGATTGGCTGGCTGCAGGACTCCTGCAAACTAACCAGGAAGTGGAGGAGACGCGATCGCCGGGAGAACGCAATGTATAATAATGCTAGATTCATCACCTTGCATCATAATTTTGCAGAACTTTTTTCCAATGTACCCCTTGTTTGTTCATGCCAGGGTGAAGGCAAGCAAATACTATCCTTTTTTAACCACTTAGGTCTATCTGGACAGATATATCTGTCCAGATAGCCTGCCCTGCTCCCACTGCGCCGGGCGCATGATCATGTGCGCTTCCACATGTGCTCCTGCTGGCCTCCATTAGCCCAGAGATCAATAAATGGGTACAAAGTTTGACCTAAATCTCCGTATGAAAGACCAACACCGTCAGCGAGATGACTCCGTCTTTCATAAATCCCCTTCTGTCCCGGCCACGCTTTACTTCCGCTTGCGTAGTAATTCTATGTGTGCAGAAGTAAGCTCCGAGGAAATCTTGTGGCCAAATAGTAAAATTATATCTGGAAATAAAAATTTCCAGATAATATTTTTTTACTGTTAAAAATAGTCCCTTAAATCCCACACTCCCCAATAGTTACAACAACATTTTTTTGTAAAAAAAAATAAAATAAAAAATAAAAATATAATTAAAAAAATACATAAATAGCTACCTTAGGAACTAAACTTTTTTAATATGCATGTAGTAAGTATATTACTGTTATTTTTTAAATTATGGGCTTCTAATAATGAGGGACGCCAAACTGAAAAAATGTACCTTTATTTCCAAATAAAATATCGGTGACATACATTGTGATAGGGACATAATTTGAATGGTGTAATAACCTGGACAAATGGAAAAATAAAATACATGGGTTTTAATTATGGTAGCATGTATTAATTTCAAACTATAATGGCCAAAAACTGAGAAATAATGATTTTTTTTCATTTCTTTCTTAATCTTCCTGTTAAAATGGATTTAGAATAAAATAATTCTTAGAAACATGTACCACCCAAAGAAAGCCCGAATGGTGGCAGAAAAAACAAGATATAGATCATTTCAGTGTGATAAGTAGTGATAAAGTTATTGGCGAATGAATGGGAGGTGAAAGTTGCTTGGATGCATAAGGTGAAACAGCACTGTAGGCTGAAGTGGTTGAACTATTTTTAAATATTTCATGAATATTTGGTACCTCCTAGTTATCTAAGGGCCGGTTCAAATGGGCATCTGTACAGCAGTAAACAGCAGCTGCAGCGCTCATCCTTTAAGGGCTCATCCTGAAAGCGCTGTCTTATTCAAATGGTACAGTTATTTACCTTTTTTTAATGTCGTTTGTGCAAACGATGTGTCTCGTACCCAATTTTTTCGGTCGTCTTGTTTTTTCCTGGATGCAACCTGCATCATCCAGGATTTGCAATTGCGGTGCTTCATTGTCAAAAGCATGGCTCATAAAAAAATTACATTAATAAAAAACCACGACACATAGAATGAACAATGGGAAGCGCTGCCAAATGCTTTTTTGCAAACACTTGCAAGCTGCTGGTTCAGGCACCCACCTCAGCCAGCCCTAACTTCCACAGTATCTATTTCCAGGCAAGTGACAATAGCCCCTGTGATTTCTGGGAGCCCAGGAGCTATGTGGGCCCACTTCTTCACCCTTCCCTCTTGCAGAGCACAGCAGAGGTGTGTAAATATCTGCTCTCACCACGTCAGGTCTTCTCTTCCTCACGAGAAGAGATGAGCAGAAATTATGCCTATGCGTAATTACACATCATAATCATAATGCGAAATTTTGGGTAAAATCGTTATTAATTTTGTATGTAATTCATAATTTCATGTCATTTTTTGCACAATTTTTGTGTAATTTTGCATAATTTGTGCCAATTTTAGTGGTTAATGGCAAAGCCCCATACATGCTATTGCTACCAAAATTGCTATATATATTAAGGAGAATAGTTGGTACGAGTAAAAAAAAAAATATAAAAAAGACCCTGTAGTTCTTGAGAAAATTGTGAAAAAGAAAAATGGTTTTTAAATTTAAATTTTGCTTTGCATTTTTAAAATTGATTTTCTCAAAAACTGCAAGGTTTATTTGGAAAACTATATTAAAAAAATAGTACATGGCAAGGAAATGAGCAGTGCTACTTAAAAACAGATAAGTGCCTACCTGCAGGAGAGTGCAAGCCCCACTTGTGGGATATAATACACACCTAGCATACACATGACCTGTCTACCACTGAAGGTGTTGGTTTCCTGTTACAGCTTGCATGCAACTTGTTAAGTACTCGTCCCTCCCACTGCGAAGAAGTCATCCTCGATTGGAGGGGATCTAACACTAACTAAATCCTAATCTATGCATATGCATAGCCTGGGTGCGACACCGAGTAAAATTGAAAATTGCGCAAAAGATGGATCAGCACCAGGCTGCCTCCGAATGGCCTCCAGTCAGAGGTGCACTGAGCCCCCCCCCCCCCCCGAAACTGCAAACGCACCTTGAACCCAAACCACCATTTGCGCAATTTTCAATTTTACTTGGTGGTGCACCCAGGCCACCAAGTGGGAGGGACGAGTACTTAAGTTGCATGCAAGCTGTTACAGGAAACCAACATCCTCCAGTGGTAGACAGGTCATGTGTATGCTAGGTGTGTATTTTACCCCACAAGTGGGGCTTGCACTCTCTTGCAGGTAGGCTCTTATCTGTTTTTAAGTAGCGCTGCTCATTTCCTAACAAGCAGCTGATCAGGGCCCCAGTCAGAGTCTAAGGGACCTCATTGGCACTTAATCCAGCCCGGGTATCCACCAGCACCTGAAATCTTGAACCTGCTGTCGCTGCGGTATACATTTACAACAAGCAGCACCAGTTGCCATGGTGATGACGCTGTCACCGCATGCTAGGAAGTGCCACTCTCTCTAGTCTGTGTGAGAATTCAGGTCACCAGGTGACCAGGCTCTGTGTGCGGAGAGTCAGCGTGTATCACGTCAGCCTATGCTTACTGTGGCTGTCTGCAACACGGTAGAAAAAGGCACTCCACAGGCTTCAAACTTTTGTTTGTGGTTTATTCGAGCATGGACACATACATGTTACGGGTCACCTGACCCTGAAGGGTCAGGTGACCCGTAACATGTATGTATCCATGCTAGAATAAACCACAAACAAAAGTTTGAAGCCTGTGGAGTGCCTTTTTCTACCGTGTTGCAGTATCTAGTCAGCAGGAGTGGTGGACCTGCAGGAAAAGAGCCCCGGCAAGTGCTGCCTAATCAAGGTGGCTAGACTGATTTCCAAGGTGAATATTGAATTACTGTGGCTGTCTGACTGACACTACTGATGTCAGTTTCTGCCTGCGTGAGTCCCGCCCCCTTCTCCTGGTAGAACGTCCCTCTTAGGGTCTACACTGCTTCAGAAGCCAGAACTCGGATGGCACCCACGGCCTTACTTAAAGACAATAAGTAGGCACTGGCAGGCAGTTTGCTGTCAGCCTGGCCTGGGGCTGTGGATAAATGCATGAGGACTGAAGAGGATGAGATGCAGTGGCCACCAACATATATATATATCTACTGTATATATATATACACTGTATATACGAACAAATCTGCTACTTTGCTTAGGGCCCTATTTGGCCTTAATCCGACTCTGACAGTACCTCTTGAATAGTTAGGCCTAAAGCCCAAGTGAAAGTATAGACTTGTCCAATCAGCTGAAGAACACCACCTCTCCAAATGCGTCCTCTCAGTGCCTAAAATGAGGAAATACAAATAACACTTTATATATACATAATATCACAGAAATGAGACATCCTATATAATAAAGACTAACTATCCCTGTGTCATCCTGTCCCTGTGTCCGTGCATTTGCGCTACTGTGCATGTGCAGCACGGACAGCGTTGGGACAGGAGGACGGAGCCAGGGAGCTGGGCGGGCGGGCGAGCGTCGGAAGGGTGCGTGCACAGCGAGTACGCGCGCATGCGCACTAACATGCAGTGCTTGCGACGGTGTCACAGAGACCTAGAGCTCTTTTTAAACGGGCTTAGGTCAACTAGTTCTAAATAATTTATAACACTGTTGTGAAAATTCAACTTCCTAAAATCAAAATTAAATTTTAATAACTGTACAAGATATACCTTGTTCCCGACTAATTCTAAGAAAGCTGAGGAGGATTCATACAAAAGGGCAGCATAACTCACGCTTATTATGTTTATGTAGCTATATAGATCTATTTAATTGCATACATCTCCCACTGTACTTTACAGAGACCACAGATATGTCTTCTACAACACTGTACAGAGAATATGGTCACGACCCTCACTGTCCTCGGCTTACACTCTAATCCCTACCATAGTCACAGCCTAATGTCCTACCTTATTATTATTATTATTATTATTATTATGTATTTATATAGCACTGCCGTGTTTCCCTGAAAGTAGGACATCCCCTTAAAGTAAGACCGAACATATTTTTCGAGCATGCTCAAAATATAAGCCCTACCCCAAAATAAGCCCTAGTGGCTGTGGAAGTCTTGTCCCGTCCGCCTGCCGCCCCCCCCCTTTCCCCCCCCTCCTTTCCGCACCACCACTTTACCTCCTGCTGACCCACTCCTCTAAAAACTTCTAAAATAGAAAAAAACGAGAGCCCAATATGGTGTAGTATGTTAAAGACAATTGGTAAGTGGTTTAGTGAGAGAATTTATACTCACAAACATGGGTTACCATTCAGGCAACCACTCAATAGGCAGGTGAGGAGATTAGACCTGTCCTCACTCAGGATTAAGAAATCGCTCTCTGTAGTAAAGAAACAAGAAAGGGGGTAGCACTCCCCTCCACCAGGAGTGGACACAGAGTATTTGTATGTAGAACAGAGGCGCCAGCAGGATAAAAGACAATAAAAGGCGCTACACCTGCTATTGCCGAAATTCTCTTTTGTCCCCACTTTTATTGCCTGATGAAGCGGGCTGGTCCTGCGAAACGCATTGCACTGTTTTTGGGGTACCGTATAATAAATGTATTGATTTATATGAAGACAGGATGTCGTGTCTGCTTTTGGGAGGCAAGCCCACCACTTCCTCCAAGCAATTTTTTAAAACTTTATTGACTTTTATCCTGCTGGCGCCTCTGTTCTACATACAAATCCTCTAAAAAGTTGCATCCCCGTTCTCCACTGCCCGTCAACATAATTCAAACCACAGAACAGCGGTAAACTGCTGACTCCCCCACCTCCACTTTATCTCCTGCTGGCCTTGTTTTCCACTGCCCGTCCGGCATAAATCATTCTGCAGATCAGCAGTAAACTGCTGATTTCCCCCACCGCCACTTTATCTCCTGCTTGCCCCGTTCTCCACTCCCTGTCAACGTAATTCAAACCACAGATCAGTGGTGAAGGCAGCTAGTTTCACTGTAACAGCACTTTCGTGTACAGGAAGTGACATCTCTGTTTACTTCCTGTACATGGGAGTGCTTTTACAGTGAAATTCTAGCTGCCTTCACCGCAGTTCACCGCTGATCTGCGGTTTGAATTATGCCGACGGGCAGTGGAGATCGGGGGCCAGCAGGAGATAAAGTGGCGGTTCTAATTGAAAAAAACATTTTCCCCTTAAGGTGACCACTAACAGTCCAATTTCTAGCGAAAAATTCTGATCGGATTGGTTGTAAATAATCTCAGTTGATAGTGGCTGGATAGTGTACTGGTTAAGGGCTCTGCCTCTGATACAGGAGACCTGGATTCGAATCTTGGCTCTGCCTGTTCAGCAAGCCAGCACTTATTCTGTAGGACATGGGTTCTCAACGTGTGGTACGCGTACCCCAGGGGGTACTTCTGATGGTTCCAGGGGGTACTCGGACTTGATATACTTAACAAAGAATAACAAATTTAGAGTTTTAGAAAATGATAAATCTAATTTAAACGAAAATAAGTTGGTATTTTAGCAAATTAAAAGCAATAGTAAATGTTTGGAAATTGTTTAGAACCAATTATCATGTACTACGATGAAATATATATTTTTCAAGGGGTATTTGTGATAATGTTTACTATGCTAGGGGGTACTTGGTGAGTACAGAGTT
The DNA here is from genome assembly GCF_040937935.1 of Hyperolius riggenbachi. NCBI lineage: Eukaryota > Metazoa > Chordata > Amphibia > Anura > Hyperoliidae > Hyperolius > Hyperolius riggenbachi. Next base: position 542,029,888 of record NC_090647.1, on the reverse strand, counting down.
TTAAATGGGGTACATACCAAAAAAATGTTGAGAAACACTGCTGTAGGAGACCTTAGGTAAGTCTCCCTAACACTGCTACTGCCTACTGAGCGCGCCCTAGTGGCTGCAGCTCTGGTGCTTTGAGTCCGCCAGGAGAAAGGCGCAATATTAATGTTCTGTGTTGTTTGTTGTTTAGTTGATGGGCACAATCGATTAAGAATGATTATAAAAATAGTTGTCCGATTGGGTTTTCATCAAACCAAAATTTGGATTTTCTTGTTGGTTGTGATAGACAGGAAGCAAAGATTGGGTTGTTGATGCTGTAGTGAACGATTTTTCTTCTGATTAGAATTATCTGATTGCTCAAACGATTTTTCGCTTGAAATTGGATCGTAAGTGGCACCTTTAGTTTAGTCACAGGAGATAATTTTTAATTTATTTAAAATATAACTTTTTTTCAGCACTTAAGATTTAAAAAAACTTCTAAAAGGTACAGTAGGTATAAATGCCAATTTTCGATCAGAAATGTGAAAATCTCAATTCCCGCAAAATCCGAATAAGCATCTCTACTGCATGGCGATGTGCTAAAAAAATGCAGGGTTGGTGGTCAGGTATAAAATGGTGCCTATTAGTTTTAAAATGTTACACCTTTGAAGTGTACCTAAGCTGAAGCTCAGGTACACAAAATCAGATACTTACCCAAATAGAGGGAAGCCTATTAACCTGCCTGGCGTTCTATTAAGATCGCCAGGCAGGCTGCGGGAGGGTTTTTTTTTAATAAAAAAAAAACTATTTCATGCAGCCAACTGAAAGTTGGCTGCATGAAAGCCCACTAGAGGGCGCTCCGGAGGCGTTCTTCCGATCGCCTCCGGCGCCCAGAATAAACAAGGAAGGCCGCAATGAGCGGCCTTCCTTGTTTTGCTTACATCGTCGCCATAGCGACGAGCGGAGTGTCCTGACGTCAGCCGCCTCCGATCCAGCCCTTAGCGCTGGCCGGAACTTTTTGTTCCGGCTACGCTGGGCTCAGGCGGCTGGGGGGACCCTCTTTCGCCGCTGCTCGCGGCGGATCGCCGCAGAGCGGCGGCGATCAGGCAGCACACGCGGCTGGCAAAGTGCCGGCTGCGTGTGCTGCTTTTTATTTCAGCCAAATCGGCCCAGCAGGGCCTGAGCGGCAGGCTCCGGCGGTACTGGACGAGCTGAGCTCGTCCAGACCGCCCAGCAGGTTAAGGCTTCCCTCTCTATTCTGATGTCACCCCTTGCTGAGCACGGGCCCTCGAAAGATTAACAATAAGGCCTTGTCGCTAATCATATCGGGCCCGTGTGGCTTCTCTTCCTTATTCATGGCCACGCAATAGCCGACTGAGCCCGCACATGCATGCACAGTAAGCCAGAGCTGCGGGCTTCGTGCTACTGCGCATGAGCGGGTGGGCTCGCGAGGCTACAGCGGGGCCATGATTAAGGAAGTGAAGCTGAGCGGACGCCCTCCAAATCGGGGTTGCTCTGCAACAGGGTGCTGCCGGCAAGAGAGGGAAGCCACAATAGAATCCTGAGGCTTCTCTCTCTGTTCTCCATATACACTTCCTCGATTGGCAACTTATGTCCTCCCTGGGCTTCAAATACCACCTTTATGCCGATGACACTCAGATTTACCTCCATACCCCCCATCTCTCATCCACCACCATGAACAAGGTCACCTCATGTCTCTCAGCAATTTCCTCCTGGATGTCAGCTATGTTCCTGAAGCTTAACCTAGACAAAACCGAGCTCCTGATCTTTCCACACATGCTGCTGCACCCCTCCCAGATTTCCACCTCACAATCGACAACGCAACCATTCGCCCTACCTCCCAGGCTCGCTGTCTGGGTGTCACCTTGGACTCTGACCTCTCCTTCTTCCCCTACATCCAAAGCATCATCAGAGCCTGCAATTTCCACCTCCGTAATATTTCCAAGATTCGCCCCTTCTTAACCCCGGGCATGACCAAACTGCTCATCTATGCCCTCATCATCTCCTGCCTTGATTACTGTAACTCCCTCCTTTCTGGCCTCCCCTTGAAACGCATTGTCCCACTTCAATCAGGGATGAATGCGGCTGCCATACTCATCCATTCTTTGCACCGCTCCACATCCACATCTCCCCTCTGAAAATCCCTGCACTGGCTCCCATCCGTTTCAGGATAAGTTTCAAGATTCTATGCCTGGCGTATAAATCTGTGCACAAAACCTGCCCTACCTACATCTCGGAGCTTGTTCACAGGTGTACACCAGGTTGTCCCCTCCGATCCACCAATGACCTTCGCCTCACCGCCCCACGCATTTCCCACTACCATGCCCGCCTGCAGGATTTCTCAAGAGCCGCCCTCACCCTCTGAAACGCCCTTCCACCACCCATCAGATATGCTCCTTCCTTCAACACATTCACGCAAGCCCTCTAAACTCACCTCTTTAAGATGGCCTACCCACCCCCTACCACACAGTAACTACCTACTGAATATGTATTCCACAGCCCCACCCCTTTAGATTGTATGCCTCTGGCAAGGTCCCCCCTTCCTTAGTGTAATCTACAGGTGCTCCTGTCCCATGGCAGCCTGTACTTGTATTACTGGTCCTACCTAACCAGCTCATATCACATGATCATGTATTTTGTACAATTTGCCTTGTATAACTTTGTTCTATGTTGTATAACCTTCTTATGTCTGTCATCCTTGTATCATTGTATATGTTTATTGTCCAGCGCTGCGTAATATGTTGGCACTTTATAAATACAATAAATAATAATAATAACTTGTTTTGAACCTGAGCTTCGGGTCGGGTTCACTTTAAACGTACATATATATTTTATTTTTACGACATATAGCGACATACCTCCATTTCATCAGGGTCGTAGTAGAGAAAAGTAAATGTTGTATTATAAAGAAAATTCAGAAGAAACGACATGAAGAACATGTATCGTGCAAAGGATTTCCATTTCATATGAAGCAGCGTATGAAGAGGCTCCAAAGCCAACAGTTCATGGCGGTTCTAAAAAGGAAAAGCAAAAATATTTTTAAATGAAATCGGATGCTGTTATTCATGTTATGATACATTCTTTAACCACCTCACCACTAAGGGGTTTTTCCCTGTATGGACCAAATCAATTTTCAGCTTTCAGCGCTCCTCCCATTCAGTTGCCTATAACTTTACCACTACTTATCATTCCTAACCTAAATGGTCTATTTCACCACCAATTAGGCTTTGTTTGGGTGGTACTTTTTGCTAAGAATTATTTTATCATTTTATCATTTTATTATCCACGGTGGTGTAGTAGATAGCACTCTTACCATGCAACGCTGGGTTCTAGGTTCGAATCCCAGCCAGGTCAACATCTGCAAGGAGTTTGTATATTCTCCCCGTGTCTGCGTGGGTTTCCTTTGGGTACTCTGGTTTCCTCCCACATCCCAAAAACATACAGATAAGTTAATTGGTTTCCCTCTACAATTGGCCCTAGACTATGATCCATACATACATAGACATATGACTATGGTGGGACTAGATTGTGAGCCCTTCAGAGGGACACTTAAGTAACAAGGCAATATACTCTGTACAGTGCTGTGGAAGATGTCAGTGCTATATAAATACAAAATAATAACATGCATTTTAAAGGAAATTATTTTTCAGTTTTCAGCATCTATAAGTTTAAAATAATACACTACTGTGATTAAAACCCACACATTTTATTCGCCCACTTATCCTGGTTATTACAATGTTTTAATTATGTCCCTAGTACAATGTATGGCGACAATATTTTCTTTGGCAATAAAAGTGCGTTTTTTCCATTTTGCATGTTTAGTTATTTTGGCAGTTGGACAGAGTAACTGCCATTCACTAAGTGGTTTTGAAAATAAAGAACATCCTGAGACCTCCCCTCCCCCATGAGGAGATGTGCCTGTCCAAAAACCTGTCAGTTTTGTCAGATTTTTACTACCTACTGTAAGTGACAGGAACAGAAGAGAAAAGTAATTTATAGCTCATTTAACTCTGGAAGTAATTTGTATGTGTTTACATCTATTTAACATTTTACGATTTCCCCGATAGTGGTCCTTTAATACATACTTACTACACTATACTGGGCTCTTATTTTTTTCTCTCCCCATTTGTCAAGCATTTTTTATAATATGTTCCACTTTTTATGTGACTTACATCAATATCTTGGTTGTAGACGACTAATTCCAGTACTGAGTTCTTTGAGCTTGTATCCACATCTCTGAGATCGTACAGATAAGAGGAGACTGGACCATAAGCCCAGTCTGTAAACCTCCGGGACAGAACCCTGTTTTCTCCTTCCTTTATCTCCCGGCTCAGAATATATTTAAGAACCTATAAAGAGGAAACTAACTTTAGAAGAGGTTAAATGAAACATTGTGGCAACTTTAAAATTGATCAAGGAATGAAGGTGACCATCTTCACATATTCTACTCATTCGTTTAGTTGAGTCCGACTCTTCGTGACGAAATGTACTTCTGCACGCCAGGTGTCTCTGTCAATCACTGCTTTTTTTCAGCTGTTGCATAGGCATGTTCATAGCTTCACACATGCTGCCTATCCTTCTTAGCCTCTGCAATCCTCTTCCTCTTTTGCCGTTATTTTTAAAAGCATCAAGGATTGCGCCAAAGATTCCAGTCTTCTCAATATGTGACCAAAGTATTTCAGTTGTAATAGTAGTATCAGCCGTTCTAGTGAACTCTCTGGTTTTATTCCTTCAAGTATTGACTAGTTAGATCTGCTGGCAGTCCAGGGAACTCTCGGTAGTTTTCTCCACACCCAAAATTCAAAAGCATCAATTTTCTATACATGACTTTGTTTATATTTAACCACTTCAGGACCACAGTCTTTTCGCCCCTTAAGGACCAGAGCCTTTTTCTCCATTCAGACCACTGCAGCTTTCATGGTTTATTGCTCGCTCATACAACCTACCACCTAAATGAATTTTACCTCCTTTTCTTGTCACTAATACAGCTTTCTTTTGGTGCTATTTGATTGCTCCTGCGATTTTTACTTTTTATTATATTCAGCAAAAAAGACATGAATTTTGGCAAAAAAATGATTTTTTTTTACTTTCTGTGCTGACATTTTTCAAATAAAGTAAAATTTCCTATACATTTGAGCGCGAAAGTTATTCTGCTACATGTCTTTGATAAAAAAAAAACCATTCAGTGTATATTTATTGGATTGGGTAAAAGTTATAGCGTTTACAAACTATGGTGCCAAAAGTGAATTTTCCCATTTTCAAGCATCTCTGACTTTTCTGCGCACCTGTCAGGTTTCATGAGGGGCTAAAATTCCAGGAAAGTACAAATACCCCCCAAATGACCCCATTTTGGAAAGAAGACATCCCAAAGTATTCAGTGAGAGGCATGGTGCGTTCATAGAAGATTTTATTTTTTGTCACAAGTTAGCGGAAAATGACACTTTCTGACAAAAAAGAAAAAAAAAAGTTTCCATTTCTTCTAACTTGCGACAAAAAAAAAAATGAAATCTGCCACGGACTCACTATGCTCCTCTCTGAATACCTTGAAGTGTCTACTTTCCAAAATGGGGTCATTTGTGGGGTGTGTTCACTGTCCTGGCATTTTGGGGGGTGCCTAATTGTAAGCACCCCTGTAAAGCCTAAAGATGCTCATTGGACTTTGGGCCCCTTAGCGCAGTTAGGCTTCAAAAAAGTGCCACACATGTGGTATTGCCGTACTCAGGAGAAGTAGTATAATGTGTTTTGGGGTGTATTTTTACACATACCCATGCTGGGTGGGAGAAATATCTCCGTAAATGACATTTTTTTTTTTTTTTTTACACACAATTGTCTATTTATAGAGATATTTCTCCCACTCAGCATGGGTATGTGGAAAAATACACCCCAAAACACATTATACTACTTCTCCTGAGTACGGCGATACCACATGTGTGGCACTTTTTTGCACCCTAACTGCGCTAAGGGGCCCAAAGTCCAATGAGTACCTTTAGGATTTCACAGGTCATTTTGAGAAATTTGGTTTCAAGACTACTCCTCACGGTTTAGGGCCCCTAAAATGCCAGGACAGTATAGGAACCCCACAAATTACCCCATTTTAGAAAGAAGACACCCCAAGGTATTCCGTTAGGAGTATGGTGAGTTCATAGAAGATTTTTTTTTTGTCACAAGTTATCAGAAATTGATTTTAATTTTTTTTTCCACAAAGTGTCATTTTCCGCTAACTTGTGACAAAAAATAAAATCTTCTATGAACTCACCGTACTCCTAACGGAATACCTTGGGGTGTCTTCTTTCTAAAATGGGGTCATTTGTGGGATTCCTATACTGCCCTGGCATTTTAGGGGCCCTAAACCGTGAGGTGTAGTCTTGAAACCAAATGTCGCAAAATGACCTGTGAAATCCTAAAGGTACTCATTGGACTTTGGGCCCCTTAGCGCAGTTAGGGTGCAAAAAAGTGCCACACATGTGGTATCGCCGTACTCGGGAGAAGTATTATAATGTGTTTTGGGGTCTTTTTTTACACATACCCATGCTGGGTGGGAGAAATATCTCTGTAAATGACAATTATTTGATTTTTTTTACACACAATTGTCCATTTACAGAGAGATTTCTCCCACCCAGCATGGGTATGTATAAAAATACACCCCAAAACACATTATACTACTTCTTCTGAGTACGGCGATACCACATGTGTGACACTTTTTTGCAGCCTAGGTGCGCTAAGGGGCCCAACGTCCTATTCACAGGTCATTTTGAGGCATTTGTTTTCTAGACTACTTCTCACGGTTTAGGGCCCCTAAAATGCCAGGGCAGTATAGGAACCCCACAAGTGACCCCATTTTAGAAAGAAGACACCCCAAGGTATTCCGTTAGGGGTATGGTGAGTTCGTAGAAGATTTTATTTTTTGTCACAAGTTAGTGAAAAATGACACTTTGTGAAAAAAACAATAAAAATCCAATTTCCGCTAACTTTTGACAAAAAATAAAATCTTCTATGAACTCATCATACACCTAACAGAATACCTTGGGGTGTCTTCTTTCTAAAATGGGGTCACTTGTGGGGTTCCTATACTGCCCTGGCATTTTAGGGGCCCTAAACCGCGAGGAGTAGTCTAGAAAACAAATGCCTCAAAATGACTGTTCAGGGGTATAAGCATCTGCAAATTTTGATGACAGGTGGTCTATGAGGGGGCAAATTTTGTGGAACCGGTCATAAGCAGGGTGGCCTCTTAGATGACAGGATGTATTGGGCCTGTTCTGATGGATAGGAGTGCTAGGGGGGTGACAGGAGGTGATTGATGGGTGTCTCAGGGGGCGGTTAGAGGGGAAAATAGATGCAATCAATGCACTGGGGAGGTGATCGGAAGGAGGTCTGAGGGGGATCTGAGGGTTTGGCCGAGTGATCAGGAGCCCACACGGGGCAAATTAGGGCCTGATCTGATGGGTAGGTGTGCTAGGGGGTGACAGGAGGTGATTGATGGGTGTCTCAAGGTGTGATTAGAGGGGGGAAATAGATGCAAGCAATGCACTGGCGAGGTGATCAGGGCTGGGGTCTGAGGGCGTTCTGAGGTGTGGGCGGGTGATTGGGTGCCCTAGGGGCAGATTAGGGTCTAATCTGATGGGTAACAGTGACAGGTGGTGATAGGGGGTGATTGATGGGTGATTAGTGGGTGTTTAGAGGAGAGAAGAGATGTAAACACTGCACTTGGGAGGTGATCTGATGTCGGACCTGCGGGCGATCTATTGGTGTGGGTGGGTGATCAGATTGCCCGCAAGGGGCAGGTTAGGGGCTGATTGATGGGTGGCAGTGCCAGGGGGTGATTGATGGGTGGCAGTGACAGGGGGTGATTGATGGGTGATTGACAGGTGATCAGTGGGTTATTACAGGTAATAACAGATGTAAATATTGCACTGGCGAATTGATAAGGGGGGGTCTGAGGGCAATCTGAGCGTGTGGGCGGGTGATTGGGTGCCCGCAAGGGGCAGATTAGGGTCTAATCTGATGGGTAACAGTGACAGGTGGTGATAGGGGGTGATTGATGGGTGATTGATGGGTAATTAGTGGGTGTTTAGAGGAGAGAAGAGATGTAAACACTGCATTTGGGAGGTGATCTGATGTCGGATCTGCGGGCGATCTATTGGTGTGGGTGGGTGATCAGATTGCCCGCAAGGGGCAGGTTAGGGGCTGATTGATGGGCGGCAGTGACAGGGGGTGATTGATGGGTGGCAGTGACAGGGGGTGATTGATGGGTGATTGACAGGTGATCAGTGGGTTATTACAGGGAATAACAGATGTAAATATTGCACTGGCGAATTGATAAGGGGGGGTCTGAGGGCAATCTGAGCGTGTGGGCGGGTGATTGGGTGCCGGCAAGGGGCAGATTAGGGTCTAATCTGATGGGTAACAGTGACAGGTGGTGATAGGGGGTGATTGATGGTTAATTAGTGGGTGTTTAGAGGAGAGAAGAGATGTAAACACTGCATTTGGGAGGTGATCTGATGTCGGATCTGCGGGCGATCTATTGGTGTGGGTGGGTGATCAGATTGCCCGCAAGGGGCAGGTTAGGGGCTGATTGATGGGTGGCAGTGACAGGGGGTGATTGACGGGTGATTGACGGGTGATTGACACTTTGACAGGTGATCAGGGGGGATAGATGCATACAGTACACGGGGGGGGGGGGGGTCTGGGGGGGGGGTCTGGGGAGAATCTGAGGGGTGGGGGGGTGATCAGGAGGGAGTAGGGGGCAGATTAGGGACTAAAAAAAATAGCGTTGACAGATAGTGACAGGGAGTGATTGATGGGTGATTAGGGGGGTGATTGGGTGCAAACAGTGGTCTGGGGGGTGGGCAGGGGGGGGGTCTGAGGGGTGCTGTGGGCGATCAGGGGGCAGGGGGGGGGGAATCAGTGTGCTTGGGTGCAGACTAGGGTGGCTGCAGCCTGCCCTGGTGGTCCCTCGGACACTGGGACCACCAGGGCAGGAGGCAGCCAGTATAATAGCCTTTGTATACATTACAAAGCCTATTATACACTTTCCGTGCGGCGATCGGGCAGCTAGTAACCCGCCGGCGCTTCCGAACGGCTGGCGGGTTACAGCGAGCGGTGGGCGGAGCCAGTCCCCGGCGGCTGATCGCGTCACAAATGACGCGATCGCCGCATAGCCACTCCCGCAGCCGCCCCCGCCGATGGGCGTATTGCGGTCGTTTGGGCCAGGACTTTGCCGCCGCCCATCGGCTGGGGGCGGTCGTTAAGTGGTTAAACATTCACAGTCATATGTTACTACTGGGAAGACCATAGCTTTAACCGATATTCACACATATTTAACACATATTCACTACCATAATGCTATTCTTCTCAACTATATTTATAGTTACACTTTCTCCACTTCACCCTGAGTGGCTTTTCTTAATGGACAAGAGCAATTATCACCTGTCAGCGCTCCTCCCATCTACACCTTGTTTTTTTTGTTTTTTTGTTTTTTGCCACCAATTAGGCTTTCTTTGGGTGGTACACACTATTTTATTCTAAACTAACGGACCCAGGCCCATTTAAAAACTGGCTCTAGGGTCTGTGTTTTTCGGCGCTGCCCGCCACATGTACAGCGCACGCACACGTGCGTGCAGCCGCTGCGTGCACACTCCCGGCTGCCCGCTCACACGTCCGCCTGGCTCCCTGGCCCCGTCCCTGTCCTCCTGTCTCTGTTAGGCTGTGTCCGTGTGCAGTAGCAAAAAGCACGGACCCAGCTACACAGAGACAGCATACGCAGGGACAAAGGGGTTTTATTATAGAGGATGCAATTTAACATGAATAATACGGAAAAAAATGAGACAAAATCATTATTTCTCAGTTTTTAGCCCTAATACTATCATAATTAAAACCCACATATTTTATTTGCCCATTTGTCCTGGTTATTACATTGTTTAAATTATGTCCCTATCACAATGTATGCTGATAATACATTATTTGGAAATATAGGTGTAATTTTTCTGTTTTTATTTTTTGTGTGTGTCAGGTCCATAATGTCAAGCCCTTATGTAGTAAAATAACAGAAATATACTCTCTAAAATACATATTAAAAAAGTTGAATCCCCAAGGCAACTATCTATGTATTATTTTTTTTTCTACTTTTTTTTCTGTGTGTGTGTTGGGGGTGGGGGGTCGGTTTGGAAGTGCAAGGGATTCATTTTTAATTATAAATGTATTCGAATGTATGTGCGTGCAATTTAACTTTTTGGCCACTAGATGGTGATGCAAGCACTGTCCTGTTTTACAGGAAGTGTTCACTTTTTTTACACACTCTACTAGATGTTTTAACTACTTCCTGTTTCATGAATGGACATGGCCCCTGATCGAGGTCATGTCCATTCATTCCAGGCATTGCAATTGGATCATTCCCCTTCCCCAATCGCTGATCATGGTGTCCCGACGGTAACAAGCCACGGGGGCGCGCATGCATGCACATCGGCGGCGGGAACGAGCAACGCATTAAAACATCTTGGAGCTGGTAAGAGACTCTAACAGGATTCTTTAATGCGACCGTTCGTCCAGAAGTATTTAATGACTGGTTATTTAGCCCGCACCTTAAATAGCGGGCTATAGGGCTGTGACGTGACCCCAGGGCGCACGGGCGCGTTCCATGCCGTGCACGTGCCCAGCCATGGTTCCCACTGCACGTGAGCACACAGCCGCGTTGTCCGCCGCGCGCACCAACGCCCACCCGCTCTCCTGTTCCCGTCCTCCTCCTCTCCCAACACGTGCGCAGTAGCTAAAACACATGGACACATGGGCAGGAGGATGAAGCAGGGACAGAGGGGTTTTATTATATAGGATTACATCAGGTGATTTATAGCAACACTCACCCATTCTGCACCAATCTGAGTATCCAATGCCAAGGGCGAGGAGAAGAGATGGCCATTGACATGTCAATACATTCTGCTTGCAGGAACATGTTAATTGTATGCACAGTAGATCAGGGCCAATCAAATCTGCTTCCTGTAAATTTTGACTGTTACAATTCCAAGTTGCATACCACATGCATTATATTTGCATCTATCTCTTGCTGGGAGATCATACCAACATCTCTTAATCAAAACCTTCAGACACTGGATGGTACGGATGGCACGATTCAAAAAATGGTCTGGAGGAACAGACTGGGTATATTAAAAATAAAGCATCCATGTTTGTACAAAAATGTACAAAAATGTGCACAAAAACCAAGCAAAACTAGATGTCAGATGTCACCAGGGATCTGTTGTTATATTTAGAGGTCCAGCCAAGCATGTTAACCATGCCATAAGTAAGGTTTCTTCTGCAGCATGACCAGGACCACGTAAAGTGGGATTATACTCCCAAAACTAAAATTGCTTAACTACTCTTAAGGTGCCCATACATGGTACAATTTTTCATTTTTTTCCGATCAGATAATTTAGTTCGATTATTCCGTTAGATCGATTATAAAGATTTTTCCAGCATGTCCGATCAGATTTTTCTCGAACAAACGGGATAATCATTTGAACATCTTGATGGAAAAAAAAATATTTTCAACTTTCATTCGATTCGATCATTTAGATCGAATAAAGGTAAAATCGAACGTTTTTATTGTATCGTGTATGGGCACCATTAGTTACATAAAAAAATGAAAGCATTCCCAAGCATTCCCTGTGTGCAAAAACATACAAAAGTATTTTTACTGCAGAGAGCAAGAGGAGCTTGTTTATCTCTGGTCATTGGCAAATGTAATCTTTGCCAGCTGAGGCTCTCTAAGGCATGTGTCTTCACTATTCCCCCCTCCTTTTCTGCTGAAGTGACAAAGCTGTGTCCAGGGCGACACGTCTATTCAGCAGAGGAAGGGGGGCAGAGTGAAGACACATGCAGACAGCCAGCAATGATTATACAGGTATTTGCCTTTGACAATGACAACGGCTGCTATTTTCTGTCCTAACAGCCTTCCTTTAAAGAGACACTTAAGCCAGAAAAAAAAAATGAGTTTTACTCACCTGGGGCTTCTACCAGCCCCCTGCAGCAGTCCTGTGCCCTCGCAGTCATCACTAATTCTCTGGTCCCCCGCTGCCAGCTAGTTTCGTTTTTGCCGACAGGCCCATCAAGACTGCCCACGCTTATCTTTTTTCCGCATTCCCGACTGTAATTAGCTCTATTGCGGACCGCAACGCATAAAAAAATACGCGTTGCCACATTACGTACGCATAGATATTCGGCACCGCGTATTTTTGTACGCGTTGCGGCCCGCAATAGCGCTAATTACAGTCGGGAATGCGGAAAAAGCTATGCGTGGCCAGTCCTGACGGGCCTCTCGGCAAAAACAAAACTAGCTGGCAGCGGGGGACCAGAGGATTAGTGAGTGACTGTGAGGGCACAGGACAGCTGCAGGGGGCTGGTAGAAGCCCCAGGTGAGTAAAACTCATTTTTTTTCTGGCTTAAGGTTCACTTTAAAGGCAAAAAAACAACTTACATATTTGTAGAGAGATTATTGAAAGCAATTCAATTATGATAAATAACCAAAAAGAGCTCACCTCCAATTTTCCAGTCTTTGCTGCTAACTGCATTGGTGAAAAGCCATCATTATTGCGAATGTCTTCTAACTTATGATTACACCCACGTGTGATTTTCTCATACATGTCTATTAGAAATTTATTCTGAACTTCTGACTCCTCAGCAGTGGTGACCAGAGCATGGAGCACGGTATTCCCGGCAGAGTCCTGCATGGTGACACAGGTTGGTTCTTTCTCCATCAGCAGGTCCACTATGTCTGGTTGGTTGGTACATGCGGCAAGGGCCAAAGGGGTTTCACCTCAAGGGAAAAAAGAAGCTTATTTTATCTTTTGTATTAATTTATATTCCATTTAAACAGTATTTTCATTAGTACTTCTGAACTAGCCTTACAGAGAAACTCCGACCAAGAATTGAACTTTATCCCAATCAGTAGCTGATACCCCCTTTTACATGAGAAATCTATTCCTTTTCACAAACAGACCATCAGGGGGCGCTGTATGGCTGATATTGTGGTGAAACCCCTCCCACAAGAAACAAGAAAAGTACGTATTCTTGGCAGTTTCCTGTCTGTGAACCTTGTTGCATTGTGGGAAATAGCTGTTTACAGCTGTTCCCAACTGCCAAAAAAGCATGCAGCAGCGACATCACCTGCCAACAGTAAAAATGTCACCATGTAATAAATGTCAGAATGTAAATCAGGGATTTAAAAGTTTTTACAATGGGCAAACACTGACTAAATCATTTGTACATAATTATTGTAAAAATAAAGCACTTTTTTATTACATTATTTTCACCTCTTTAATGCAAACCTGAACTGAAAATTAAAAGTCAAAATAAACATACACATGTCATACTTACCTCCGGTGTAGTCTACTCCTCAAACTCTTTCTCCTCTCCTGCCATTCCATTTGTCTACTGTGATCAATGGAATTCTCCATCAAAAATGGCAATGACCCTGTAACAGCTTCCGGGTCAGCACACTGTTAAAATGTAATATCACCCACTTGAGCCATAAGGAAACATGGGCATTACCTTGCACATTAGTTGTCCTTTCAGTTATAACTGACAGCAACTGATATATAACTGACATCAACTGATATATTTCAGTTCTGACAAAATCTTGTCTCAAATGGAAGGAATCATTGTTTGAAGAAAATGGTGAGCTTCTAAGAGGAACTGACGGTGAGGTAAGTATGTAATATTGATTTGCAGGTACGTCATGTGTTTATTTTAATCACTTGAGGACCGCAGTGTTAACCCCCCCTAAAGACCAGGCCCTTTTTAGTTAACCACTTGAGGACCTAGGGCTTTCTACCCCTTAAGGACCGGCCACTTTTTTTCCATTCAGACCACTGCAGCTTTCACGGTTTATTGCTCGCTCATACAACCTACCACCTAAATGAATTTTGGCTCCTTTTCTTGTCACTAATAAAGCTTTCTTTTGGTGCTATTTGATTGCTCCTGCGATTTTTACTTTTTATTATATTCATCAAAAAAGACATGAATTTTGGCAAAAAAATGATTTTTTTAACTTTTTGTGCTGACATTTTTCAAATAATGACACTTTGTGAAAAAACACAATTAAAATCAATTTCCGCTAACTTGTGACAAAAAATAAAATCTTCTATGAACTCGCCATACTCCTAACGGAATACCTTGGGGTGTCTTCTTTCTAAAATGGGGTCATTTGTGGGGTTCCTATACTGCCCTGGCATTTTAGGGGCCCTAAAGCGTGAGGAGTAGTCTTGAAACGAAATTTCTCAAAATGACCTGTGAAATCCTAAAGGTACTCATTGGACTTTGGGCCCTTTAGCGCAGTTAGGGTGCAAAAAAGTGCCACACATGTGGTATCGCCATACTCGGGAGAAGTAGTACAACGTGTTTTGGGGTGTATTTTTACACATACCCATGCTGGGTGGGAGAAATACCTCTGTAAATGACAATCTTTTGATTTTTTTACACACAATTGTCCATTTACAGCGGTATTTCTCCCACCCAGCATGGGTATGTGTAAAAATACACCCCAAAACACATTGTACTACTTCTCCCGAGTACGGCGATACCATATGTGTGGCACTTTTTTGCACCCTAACTGCGCTAAGGGGCCCAAAGTCCAATGAGTACCTTTAGGATTTCACAGGTCATTTTTGTTTCAAGACTACTCCTCACGGTTTAGGGCCCCTAAAATGCCAGGGCAGTATAGGAACCCCACTAATGACCCCATTTTAGAAAGAAGACACCCCAAGGTATTCCGTTAGGAGTATGGTGAGTTCATAGAAGTTTTTATTTTTTTTGTCACAAGTTAGCGGAAATTGATATTAATTGTTTTTTTCACAAAGTGTCATTTTCCGCTAACTTTTGACAAAAAATAAAATCTTCTATGAACTCCTCATACACCTAACAGAATACCTTGGGGTGTCTTTTTTTCTAAAATGGGGTCACTTGTGGGGTTCCTATACCGCCCTGGCATTTTACGGGCCCAAAACCGTGAGTAGTCTGGAAACTAAATGTCTCAAAATGACTGTTCAGGGGTATAAGCATCTGCAAATTTTGATGACAGGTGGTCTATGAGGGGGCGAATTTTGTGGAACCGGTCATAAGCAGGGTGGCCTTTTAGATGACAGGTTGTATTGGGCCTGATCTGATGGATAGGAGTGCTAGGGGGGTGACAGGAGGTGATTGATGGGTGTCTCAGGGGGTGGTTAGAGGGGAAAATAGATGCAATCAATGCACTGGGGAGGTGATCGGAAGGGGGTCTGAGGGGGATCTGAGGGTTTGGCCGAGTGATCAGGAGCCCACACGGGGCAAATTAGGGCCTGATCTGATGGGTAGGTGTGTTAGGGGGTGACAGGAGGTGATTGATGGGTGTCTCAAGGTGTGATTAGAGGGGGGAATAGATGCAAGCAATGCACTGGCGAGGTGATCAGGGCTGGGGTCTGAGAGCATTCTGAGGGTGTGGGCGGGTGATTGAGTGCCCTAGGGGCAGATAGGGGTCTAATCTGATAGGTAGCAGTGACAGGGGGTGATTGATGGGTAATTAGTGGGTGTTTAGGGTAGAGAACAGATGTAAACACTGCACTCGGGAGGTGATCGGACGTCGGATCTGTGGGCGATCTATTGGTGTGGGTGGGTGATCAGATTGCCCGCAAGGGGCAGGTTAGGGGCTGATTGATGGGTGGCAGTGACAGCGGGTGATTGATGGGTGGCAGTGACAGGGGGTGATTGATGGGTGGCAGTGACAGGGGGTGATTGATGGGTGGCAGTGACAGGGGGTGATTGATGGGTGATTGATGGGTGATTGATAGGTGATTGACAGGTGATTGACAGGTAATCAGTGGGTTATTACAGGGGAGAACAGATGTAAATATTGCACTGGCGAATTGATAAGGGGGGGTCTGAGGGCAATCTGAGCGTGTAGGCGGGTGATTGGGTGCCCGCAAGGGGCAGATTAGGGTCTGATCTGATGGGTAACAGTGACAGGTGGTGATAGGGGGTGATTGATGGGTGATTGATGGGTAATTAGTGGATGTTTAGAGGAGAGAAGAGATGTAAACACTGCACTTGGGAGGTGATCTGATGTCGGATCTGCGGGCGATCTATTGGTGTGGGTGGGTGATCAGATTGCCCGTAAGGGGCAGGTTAGGGGCTGATTGATGGGTGGCAGTGACAGGGGGTGATTGATGGGTGGCAGTGACAGGGGGTGATTGATGGGTGATTGACAGGTGATCAGTGGGTTATTACAGGGAAGGACAGATGTAAATAATGCCCTGGCGAATTGATAAGGGGGGGTCTGAGGGCAATCTGAGCGTGTAGGCGGGTGATTGGGTGCCCGCAAGGGGCAGATTAGGGTCTAAACTGATGGGTAACAGTGACAGGTGGTGATAGGGAGTGATTGATGGGTGATTGATTGGTAATTAGTGGGTGTTTAGAGGAGAGAATAGATGTAAACGCTGCGCTTGGGTGGTGATCTGATGTCGGATCTGCGGGCGATCTATTGGTGTGGGTGGGTGATCAGATTGCCCGCAAGGGGCAGGTTAGGGGCTGATTGATGGGTGGCAGTGACAGGGGATGATTGATGGGTGGCAGTGACAGGGGGTGATTGATGGGTGATTGACAGGTGATCAGTGGGTTATTACAGGGAAGGACAGATGTAAATAATGCCCTGGCGAATTGATAAGGGGGGGTCTGAGGGCAATCTGAGCGTGTAGGCGGGTAATTGGGTGCCCGCAAGGGGCAGATTAGGGTCTGATCTGATGGGTTACAGTGACAGGTGGTGATAGGGGGTGATTGATGGGTAATTAGTGGGTGTTTAGAGGAGAGAATAGATGTAAACGCTGCGCTTGGGTGGTGATCTGATGTCGGATCTGCGGGTGATCTATTGGTGTGGGTGGGTGATCAGATTGCCCGCAAGGGGCAGGTTAGGGGCTGATTGATGGGTGGCAGTGACAGGGGATGATTGATGGGTGGCAGTGACAGGGGGTGATTGATGGGTGATTGACAGGTGATCAGTGGGTTATTACAGGGAAGGACAGATGTAAATAATGCCCTGGCGAATTGATAAGGGGGGGTCTGAGGGCAATCTGAGCGTGTAGGCGGGTGATTGGGTGCCCGCAAGGGGCAGATTAGGGTCTGATCTGATGGGTTACAGTGACAGGTGGTGATAGGGGGTGATTGATGGGTGATTGATGGGTAATTAGTGGGTGTTTAGAGGAGAGAATAGATGTAAACGCTGCGCTTGGGTGGTGATCTGATGTCGGATCTGCGGGCGATCTATTGGTGTGGGTGGGTGATCAGATTGCCCGCAAGGGGCAGGTTAGGGGCTGATTGATGGGTGGCAGTGACAGGGGGTGATTGATGGGTGATTGACAGGTGATTGACAGGTGATCAGGGGGGATAGATGCATACAGTACATGGGGTGGGGGGGGTCTGGGGGGGGGGGGTCTGGGGAGAATCTGAGGGGTGGGGGGGTGATCAGGAGGGAGCAGGGTGCAGGGGGGGGGATAAAAAAAATAGCGTTGACAGATAGTGACAGGGAGTGATTGATGGGTGATTAGGGGGGTGATTGGGTGCAAACAGGGGTCTGGGGGGTGGGCAGGGGGGGGGTCTGATGGGTGCTGTGGGCGATCTGGGGCAGGGGGGGGGGAAATCAGTGTGCTTGGTGCAGACTAGGGTGGCTGCAGCCTGCCCTGGTGGTCCCTCGGACACTGGGACCACCAGGGCAGGAGGCAGCCTGTATAATACACTTTGTAAACATCCCGCCGGCGCTTCCGTATGGCCGGCGGGATGTTGCGGCGGGTGAGCGGCGCCAGGCGGAGGCGGAGGATCGCGTCACTGATGACGCGATCGCTCCGCCCATGCCCCTACAAGGACCGCCGCCATTTGTCAATACGGCGGTCCTTGCGGGGTCCACTTCCCGGCCGCCAATTGTATGTACGGCGGTCGGGAAGTGGTTAAATAGGCCACTTCAGCTTTAAGGCCAAGCTGCAGGGCCGTAAAACTCAGCACACAGGTGATTTCCCCCTCCTCCCCTTTTTCTCTCCACCAACACAGCTCTCTGTTGGTGGGGTCTGATCGTCCCCCAGATGTTGTGTTTTTTTTTTTTGTTTTTGTTTTTTTCATATGTAAATATTTATTTGTATTATTTTAAATAATCTTGCTTTTTTTTTTTTTTTTTTTACTACCCGTCCTCTCTCCCTCCCCTGGCCAACCTATCAGCGCGATCGGCTGTGAGTAGTTCTGCGCTTGCGCAGTCCCACGTGGCTGTGATTGACAGCGTCACTCACGCAGGCGCAGTACAGAGCGGCCTGGAGGTCGCTCTGACGTCATCGCCGGGGCCCGGGACAGACCTGCGGCGAACGGCTGCGGGCAGGGCTGCGGCAAGGGACATCCTAGGAGCTGGAGGAAGCCCCCGGTAAGTACCACTCATTTTACTATAGATTGCCTGACAACTCCTTTAAGAGTGGTAGTGTTTAAGGGGTTGAATAATTGTGTCAATGAAGAAATCACACACACAAAAAAACATTTAATACTGTATTACAAAAACAATTGATGTCATTTTAGTTGCATTTGGTTCTTTAAAAAGTCCTTGTAAGATTTCATTCTGTACACAATTACAAATGTACACTAAATTCCCTAAAACCCTTTACAGCATTGGGGGTTGAATAATTTTGAACACAACTGTATTTCTGCTGACTTCAGAACACACAGTAAACAAAAATTTTGCAGGGATGCATCTGCCACCAATAACGATGTCAACACCTGTAATAAATTTCATGGCCAAAAACTGACTAAATGATTTATAAATAAATATTGTAAAGAAAAAAAAAGCAATTTCATTCATTATGTTACACAATTCAAAAAAGTTTTCATTTTTTTCTTTCATTTTTTTGATTAGATAATTTAGTTTGATTATTCTGTTAGATCAAATATAAAGATTTTTCCAACATGTCTGATTGGATTTTTATAGAAAAAAAAACTGATAAATTTCAACCTTCATTCGATTCAATCGTTTTGGTCGAAAAAACTGGAAAATCAAACTTTTTTATTGTACCGTGTATGGGTACCATTACTGATAAAGGATGGACGTACGAATTCTGCATCGGAATTGTACAATTTGGAAGTTGGAAAGTTGGAATTCTAAAATTCCGCCACATAAACTCCATTACTTGAAATTATGTTTGTGTAATGCACAGATGTTATGTTGATCCAATGTAGAAAAGTGCTGGGCACCAATGAGTTCATGCTGAAATAGTTTTATTCTGTAAGGTACATCAAAGACAGGCAACAGAAGGGAGAGGGTGGCCTAATAGCCGTTTCACAGGGGAAACCCCCACCCCCCTCGTCAGAGGCCTAAAATAGGCCTCTGACGAAGCGGGGGTTCCCTGTGAAACGGCTATTAGTCCATCCTTTCCCTCCTGTTGTCTGTATTGTATGTTCCTTAAAGGGATACTGTAGGGGGGTCGGGGAAAATGAGATGAACTTACCAGGGGCTTTTAATGGTCCCCCGCAGGCATCCTGTGCCTGTGCAGCCACTCACCGATGCTTCGGCCCCGCCTCCGGTTCACTTCTGGAATTTCTGACTTTAAAGTCAGAAAACCACTGCGCCTGCGTTGCCGTGTCCTCGCTCCCGCTGATGTCACCAGGAGTGTACTGCGCAGACACAGACCATACTGGGCCTGCGCTGTGTGCTCTTGATGACATCAGCGGGATCCAGGACACGGCAACGCAGGCGCAGTGGTTTTCTGACTTTAAAGTCAGAAATTCCAGAAGTAAGTTTAGCTCATTTTCCCCGACCCCCCTACAGTATCCCTTTAAAGAGCTGAAAAAAATAAAGTTGTGTACATACCTGGGCTTCCTCCAGCTCCATCCTCTTGGATCGCTCCCACGCCGCCGTCCTCTGCTTCTCGCAGCTTTAGGAACTGGGTCCTGTCACTTCAGTCAGTCGGAGCCAGTCTGGCATAAGGGAAGTGCGCTGTTTGTGTATCTCTCCAACAGAGATACGTAGAGGGCGCACTTCTCCTGCGTAGACTGCTTATCCGAGCTTATGGGGCTGGAAGAAGCCCCAGGTATGTATAAAACTTTTATCTTTTATCAGCTCTGGTACACTTTAAGGAATAAAATTAATTCACCTAGCATTAACCCATTGGTGCCCAGCTCTTCTCTACTTTGGATCAATTCAATTGCTGTTCTGCTGTGAGCACGGTGGAGCTGTGTAATCCGGAGTGAGTTTGCCTATCTGTGTTGGGTGCCATTCACATCTTTTACCTTCTGTTATTTTGCATGAATAATGAAAATGTCTACTGAGCATTCCCAAGGGACCTGAATGAAAAATTTCTATTAGAGAATGCAACATTTGTAAAGGAAATTGTACGCTATTGTGAACATATTTTTTTTACAAATTTGCACTAACCATTACTAATTGTACGTGAGTGTGAAAATATATTCACAATAAATTCTGATTTTGCTATGTAAACTCAGAATCCATGTAATTCGGACTTCATTAATAATTCCGTGGGAAATGTCAGAATTTTGTTGGATTCAGATTTCAGCAATTCTGACCATCCCTATTCCGGATGTCAGCCTTTAAAGGACAAGCGAGGCGAGAAATTAAATCTACTCACCTGGAGCTTCTTCCAGCCCCTAGAAGTCACGTGTGTCCCTCACCACAGCTCCGGTTTTCTCCGGGGTCATGCTGACAGCGTCTAAGGAACGCTGTCTTCTCCGCATGAACGGGCGTATGCCCGCCCCCCACGAGGATGCGCCCACGTCACCGGGTGCATAGTGCGACTTCTAGGGGCAGAAAGTAGCCCCAGGTAAGTATAGCTAGATTTAATTTCTTGCCTTGCTTATCCTTTGGATTATCTATTGAGGTAAGTACCCATTTGGGGAAAAACATGCCCCAAATGGGTACTTACCTTAATAGATTATCCAGAGTCTTCTCCCCTCCCCCAACCTCCACCGATCCAGCGCTGGGACCGTGAAACCATGCTGACAAGGCCTGTATGAGAAGCGCACAGCCACACTCATGTCCATGAATGAGTGGCCGCATCACCACACTCGTTCACAAACAAAAGCAGGGCTACAAACTTCTTAGGGTCCCACAGCTGGATCAGTGGTCCGGAGGAGAACATAGAATGCCTCTGGAGGATCCAGAGTCTCCCCTTTACCAAAATAAGTATCTATATTTTTGTGTTCTGAATCACACAGGTTTTCTTTAAAGGGGAACTGAAGTAAGCGGTATACGGAGGCATATTTCTCTTAAATTTGCCTCAGGCGGAAAAAAGTCTAGGGCCGGCCCTGTACGGAGGCCGCCATATTTATTTCCTTTAAATCAATACTAGTTGCCTGGCAGCCCTGCTGGTCTATTTCTCTGCAGTAGTATCTGAATAACACCAGAAACAAGCATGCAGCTAGTCTTGTCAGATATGACTTTAAAGTCTGAAACACCTGATCTGCTGCATGCTTGTTCAGGGGCTATGGCTAATAGTATTAGAGGCAGAGGATCAGCAGGGCTGCCAGGCAACTGGTATTGCTTAAAAGGAAATAAACATGGCAGCCTCCATATACCTCTCTCTTCAGTTCCCCTTTAACTTTACCTTCCTAACTGATGTCTTCTTCCTGTAGTTAACCCTAGATTAACAGCCCTAACAGAGTAAATTACTCTCACTCATCCACCAACAATCCTATCCCCCCCCCCCGACCCTCTTTATCTAAACTTGATGTAGAACTAGAGTCTGGTTTCTCCCAACAGCACTGTAATCTCACCCGCCTTTAAAGGGAATGTCCAAGCTCTTGAAAAAAAAAAATCTACTTCCTCCAGCCCCTTGCAGCCAATATGTCCCACGCCGCAGCTCCACTCTCAGCCGCCGGCCCAAGGTCCCCACCGGTGCAAAGGCCAACTACTGCGCCTACAAGAGCCCTATGTCAATCAAGTCCACGTTTTCTGGAGTGTACTGCGCAGGCACAGAACTACTGTGCCTGTTTTTTGTTTTTTTTGTTTTTTTTTAAGGCGCTCAGCCATTCTCTTTAACCCAAAGAAATGTTATCTGTGCGAAAATGACAATCCTCCACAGTTCACAGCAGTTAGTACTGAAAGCTGCCATCTTGTATGATGATGATGGAATATCCAGTTCAGTCTTTTATTTTTCTGATATGTACAACTTTCTATCAGTTTGCTTTATACATAAAAGCCCTTTGGTGCAAATCATTCTGATTTCCTAAAATCAAAGATAAATCAGCAATCTTTGGGGGCCTGTGGAGCTCACTGGGCTCAGTCCAGCACATAGCTGAGAATCCCAGCCCAAAGTGAAACTAAACCTATTAACCCTTACATGCATTTATGAAAAAGTTTATTATGACAACTTATAATAGTGTGGCTAATCTATAGGGCCCTAGGGTCCATATGCAGTTCACTTTTTTACTTTTTCTCCTTAGTTTTTGCTGAGGAGATAATTTTTCTTCTTTGATTTAGAATAACTTTTCAGCACTTTGCAATTGAAAAAGTACCAAAAAAAGTACCAAAAAAGTACTATCAAAATTATTTTGAGTATTTTCTTTCTTGCTGGTGGTTTCAAAGGCATTTTATTTACAAGTTTGAAAATACCACATAGGAGAAAACTCAAATGAAAAAGTGAATTGCATATGGGCCCTTGACTTAGTAGCAGACACCCCAATTCCCCATACCTTCACTAAGATCTTTTGAATACATCTCCTTTTCACCTCCGTACCAGTGCCACCCACCACACTGCAGTATTACTGCAAATGGCAAAAAGACCAATTCCTAAAACCCCTCTGTACCAAATCCACCAGATCCCAACATGCCTAGTTTGTTTCAGCCATATTTCTCCAGGGATGGTCATAGTCAGCCAACTTCGCTACGCTGGAACTACGCGTAGTTTTATGCAATTACGCTTCGCCAAACTACGGCTTTAAAATCAAATATTCGCTTGGTATGCATTTCGTAGAATACGCGTTAAAACACGCAATTACGCGTAGTGTGAAGCTACACTACGTATGCGGATGCTTATGCCCGTATGCAGAAAATTTTACGCATTAATTCCTCTTAAAATGCTTATCCCGGGAACTCTTGCGTAAATTTGTAAGCATACAATCGTACGCAGAAAAATAGACACGCGCAATACACATGTTAACTACACATAGTAAGCGTAAGCTACGCGTAGCGGTACTTCGCTACGCGTAAATTCGTAAGCGTAGTTCTGCCACTTCACCTACGAACTACGATGCGTAGATGCAAACTACGATGCTTAAATTCACACTGGCGTAGTTTCTGCTCATCCCTGCATTTCTCCTATATATTTTAATTACAGATGACAAGAATATTGTATACTTACCAAAATAAAACCCTCCATCTTTATTTCTCGGGTGAAAAAAGCGACCTTGTGCAAGTACATTTATCTTAGCCCCTTTTTCAATGAGATACTCCACGATATCTAGCTGTCTTCTTTCAATAGCGATATGTAGGGCCGTCTGACCTAAAATACAATAAATAATATTGTTCCTATTCATGTGTGCCTTCACTGATCAGCAGCCATGGGCTCAAATTCGGATTCGGGTGATTCGGATAGTTGCTATCCGGATCTCACCCAGTAATGCTGTGCGGGCTGGGCGGGGGGGGGGGGGGGACGGGGCTCAAGCTTACCTGTCTGATGTCTTCTTCGGTCCACCCCTCAGCGCCTCCCACGATGCGCTGCAAGCGGCGGTCACTTGATTACAAACACTTCCTCCTTCCGGGTTGAAGGAGGAAGTGTTTGTAATCACGTGACGTGCGTGGACCGCATCGTGGGAGGCGCCGAGGGACGGACCACCAAAAAAGACATCAGACATGTAAGCTTGAGCCCGCACAGCATTACTGGGTGAAATCCGGATAGCAACTATCCGGATCACCCGAATCCGAATTTGAGCCCATGGCTGCTGATCAGTCCTATGCAAAAAAACGTTAAAAATATTAAAGCAGCAGGGCCAGCCATACTATCCCAACCCAGGAAAAAAACACACATATATAAGTAGATAAATGTGTTTTACTTACATAACACATGTATTGTACTGTCCTTGTTTTGATCTCAGTGAATTTTATATAGTAAATAAAGTTAGACATTTTCCATCTTTGCTGCCTCTGACTGAAGCCAATTCTGAGTACATTTCCTCCCTTAACTCTTTTTTTCTCCTAGCAACTGCACTGTCATATCTAGCTTGATTTGTAAACACATGTGAGCATACCATATTTCAGCAGCTTCTGCAGAGGAATAAGGTGTATTTCACCTCTCATCCTCATGTCACACTGAACTTCCCTCAGCCAATCACCGAGGAGCAGGAATGTAGGAGGGGAGATAACAAGCTTCCTTCTCATCGGCAATGTACGCCAAGCTGACTGAGATAAGATTTTTGTACAGCACAAACATTTATGACTATATTGGAATGCTTGCAATGCAGGGTCAGGTTTCAGGCTGCATAATAAACACAGAGCAGTGGGTAAATGGATTTTATGGTTGACAATCAAGCTTTAAAGGACACCCAAGGTGAAAAAAAAACTAATGAAAAAAACAATTGTATCTATCTTCCTTCTCCTAAAATGACTTTTTAAGATATTCCACAGTTTTATTTTATGTTTACATCACTGTTTTATTGTTTTTGCTCAATGACACATTCACTGAAATATGCCAGAGCTAAAATCTATGAACTATTGACTATCTCTTTCCTGCTCTCAGAAGCCATTTTCGACTAGGAAAGTGTTTTATAGTTGGAATTTCTTATCAGTGAGGGTCACACTGTAGTCACTTCCTGTCTGAGTCGGGACTGAATCAGCCACTTACATACTTGATATTTAACTCTTCCAGGCAGAGAAAGAGAAAAAAGGAACACAGCCTAGTTATTTGTGTGCTAGGCAGTGTACATACACATGTCTATCTCATCATGTCACATGTCATCTCTGGTATCCTTTAAGGCTCATAGACACGTCAGATTTTCCCAAACGACCGGTTGTTTGGACGTTTGAACGTCCGGTCGTTTAGACGTCAAATCGGGCGTGTGTACGGTCGGTCATTCACCTGATAAGACTGGATTTGAACGATCCGCAAAAACCAGTCTTATCAGGTGAACGACCGATTATACATAAGCCCGATTTGACGTCCAAATGACCGGACGTTCAAACGTCCAAAAAATCCGACATGTGTATGCACCTTTAAGGGCCCTTTTGCAGTGAGAAAAGCAATCACACTATAATACGATTATATTTTTCTCTATTTCTTCTGCTGTGAATGCTGAGTGTTGTGTAATCTGCACATATTAGAGAATGATGCAATGTTAGAAAACACACTATATACCTGAATATAAAAATATGAGAATATTTTCTTTGCTGCTAATCTTCTAGTAATTATTCATAGTACACAACCAATTCACTATATCATATATTTTTTTCACTTCAGTGTCTCTTTAAAGCGGAATGAAACCCAGCATTTCTACTTTGCTCTAATAGATTATTTACAGCATATTATATACAAAAAGCATTTTTTTTCTACTAGAACTGCATTCAAAGGGTTAACACAGGCTTTAGAAGCTTCCATGCCTGCAGAGCCTGCCGCTTCTGAACTTTACATAATGTTATCTTGTGTTTAATTGTATCAAGCATGGAAGCTCGAAACAGCGGTCTGTGGTTGTATAGCTGCTTTTAACTGATGTGATCAATAAAGAGACGTTTATTTATACTGGTGGTGCCTGCTTCAAGTGGACATTCTAATTGTATCAAGTGAGAAATGTAAACAAAGCCTTCTCTCACACTGCGGGGTCCCTTGAACAAAGTCTGACAAGCATAAATGCTTTCTGATGCTTTCTGATTAAGTTAGAGGATGAATAAAGCAGTTATAAATAAAATGCAAAGGCAGCTCTCAGAGTAAAATAAGTGTATATAGAAATGTATAGTTTCGAAATGAATAATATACTTATGCACAAAAGCAAATATGCTAACTGTATGGCATATAAAAAGTAGGAAAACATGTTTTTATTGAATATTATGTCAGGGTTTTATACCGCTTTAAATGGAACCTAAAATACACGCAGGAGAAAGAGTTTCACTTACCTTTGGCTTCTGCCAGCCCCTTGCAGCGGTCCTGTGCCCGCGCTGGTCCTCAAAGATCCCCCAGTCCCCCACCGCGGCTCCGTTTCGCTTCTGATGTCTCGGGCCACTGCGCTTGCATGGCCTTGGCTGAGCACGTCCTCGTTCGTGCTCCTGACGGTGAGAGTGCCATGTGCAGGCTCAGTGCAAGGTTTTCTCTTGCTACGCAAGACTCGGTCGATGACAGGAGTGCGAACGAAGACACGCGCAGCCACGCAGGCATTGTGCCCCGCCCACTGATCAGTTGGCTGAAGCAACACTGAGCCGTGGGGGAAAGGCCCGGAGGATCATTGAGGGCCAGCCCGGGCACAGGACGGCTGCAAGAGGCTGGCAGAAACCACAGGTAAGTGAAACTTTCTCCTGCATTCAGTCTAAGTTCCCTTTAACATCTGAATAAACTGGGCCTTCTAATAGTTGAATAAATACACAGTGGTAAGCAACCTCCTCTTTATATGGGATGACAAGTGAGCACTATAGTTCTGCTTTTTTGGAATATTCATTTATGTACTACTGCCATCTTGTGGTGAAAGTTGAATTAGTCTACGTTAACTTACAGCAATCATATTGATTCTGCTGAAACTCCTATCATTATAGATACATCCAAGATTGGACAGTGTGACACATATATGATAGTAGCAGTAGCGCATAGTCTAAAGTGAATTAGAGGTTAGAGTGGAGGCTGACACATTTATTTCCTTTTAAGCAATACCAGTCACCTGGCTACCCTGCTGATCCTCTGCTTCTATTATGTTTAGCTATACAAGCATGCAGCAGATCAGACGTTACTGACATTATTGTTGTTGGTGTTATAGAGATAGAAAGAGGCTAAATAGAGGCGCTCCCTGCTT
Source organism: Hyperolius riggenbachi (assembly GCF_040937935.1). Taxonomy (NCBI): domain Eukaryota; kingdom Metazoa; phylum Chordata; class Amphibia; order Anura; family Hyperoliidae; genus Hyperolius; species Hyperolius riggenbachi. The sequence goes on along the minus strand of NC_090647.1, from coordinate 542,002,921 downwards.
GCAAATCGCTAGTATTGAAACACTTTTGTTATTTGATCCGAGGAAGTGGACTGCGATCCGCGAAACGCGTTATCATTAAAGTGTCTGGTTTATATTAAAAATGTTATTCCTTTTTTTTTTGGGCTACCCTCTTCTTTTAGAGGTAAGCCTATTTTTGTATGTTTTATCCAGCTAATATTATCCATTCAACACATCACATCTTGGGGCTCCTCCTCCCTCCCAGTAATATCTCACACCAACCCCCTCTGCTCGAGGTGTTGGCCGTGTATGTTGGTTCCTTGGAACCCTTACACCCCTTTTTCTTTTCCTGGAGAGCGACCTACATTGACGAAGACCAAAGAACCCAAGTGAGGACGGGTTTTCCTCACCAGCCGTTACACTGTAGTTGCTGGTCTTATCTATTCTTGTGAGTATTCTGCACATACTGTTGTTGAGTGTCCCATACCCTCAATGTGCTACACTATCAAGGGCTCCTGGTGTCCCTGTCTCGTTTTTTGTCTTCTTTGGAAGGACCTCGGACTCCATTGGTACCACACACTCTACATCAAATACAAGACAACTGTTTGACTTAAAGGGAACCTGAAGCAAGTGGTAATAAATAAATAAATAAAAAATAAATAAATGTGGACCCTGCCATATTTATTTCCTTTTAAGTGATACTAGTTGCCTTGCTTTTCTGCTGATCCTCTGTCTCTAATGCAGTATGTTTAGCCATAGACCCTGAACAAGCATGCAGCAGATCAGGTGTTTCTGATAATGATTGGATATTATACAGGTGACTGACATGTAAATTACCCTTGTAATTCTCATCTGTGTATTCAGCATTAATAAATTGCTTTAGGAATCCATGTTTTTCAGCTGATGAGATTAGAGTGCGCACAATCTTAGGCGTGTCGCTGTCTATGTTGAGTAAGGCTTTCATCAAACAGTTTTGCCCAGTCTTCTGTGATGTTAATTTATCCAGAAAAAAATCTGAAATCAAATGCAGACATTGTTAGTCACAGTTTCTGATTTAACAACGCAAGACATAACAAACTGCTTTATCTTTTAGGGCCTATCCCCACTAACTGTAAATCATGGCTGCTTTCCTCATGCGATTTCAGATGCGGAATCGCAGCCTATTGACTATAGAGATGCCTGCGCTCTGTATAGCTGATAAGATAAGGCTTTCATCTGGGATTATTGACCTGAAGAAGAGGGCAAAGACTGTTGAAATGCGTTGTCAACAGTTTAATTGGTTTCAATAAAAATCTTTTCTCACAATTTGATGTTATTCATCTGAAGATGTAAGATACCTCTTTTGTTTATGTTTAAAGGGAACCTTAACTGAACGGGGGATAAAGAGTTTCACTTACCCGGGACTATTACCAGCCCCCTGCAGCAGTCCTGTGCCCTCAGAGCCGCTCTGGAATCCTCCGGTCCCCCGCTGTCACTTAGTTTCGTTTTTGACGACTCACCAGTCGGCCGGCCGCCATGCGTATTATTGGACGCATTCCCTACTGCAATTAGCGTGGTTGCGTACCGTAAAGCGTACAAAGATACGCGTTGCCGCATTCCGCACGTGTAGATATGTGGCAATGCGTATCTTTGTACGCATTGCGGTCTGCAACAACGCTAATTACAGTAGGGAATGCGTCCAATAATACGCATGGCGGCCGGCCGACTGGTGAGTCGTCAAAAACGAAACTAAGTGACAGCGGGGGACCGGAGGATTCCAGAGCGGCTCCGAGGGCACAGGACTGCTGCAGGGGGCTGGTAATAGTCCCAGGTAAGTGAAACTCTTTATCCCCCGTTCAGTTAAGGTTCCCTTTAAAGAGCAACTGTCGCAAAAACACATACAAATAAAAAGTACATTTCTCTTAGAGTATAATGAGCCATAAATGACTTTTCTCCTATGTTGCTGTCACTTACAGTAAGTAGTAGAAATCTGACAGAGATGACTGGGGGATTCTCAGCATGGCTTTTATTCTTTATAAAGACAGTTCCTGAAAAAGATTTAAACAATGATGCTGGCCAACCTCCCTGCTCGCAGCACACGTTTTTGGCAGATGGACGGAGCAACTTCCTTTAACTAAGTGCTTTTAAAAATAAAGAAAACCCTGAGAACCCCCCCATAAGAAGATGGGCTAGTCCTAAAGCTAGTCGGTAATGTCAGATTTCTACTACTTACTATAAATGACAGCAACATAGGAGAAAAGTCATTTATGGCTCATTTTACTCAGGAAGAAATGGACTTCTTATTTTTACGTGTTTACAAGTATTTTAAATTTTATGTTTTTCAACACAGAGGTCCTTTAAATACAAATCATGAAAGATTTCATAATGGGGGCGCCTCTGACAAATCCAAAAAATCCCCCTATTTTGAAATCAATAGGCTGCATACAAAATCACGAACCTATCTTCCACAGACTACATCCGAATCCCTGAAGTCGCACATGGCACGGTTGTGGCAATTGGACGGCAACTTCACAGCCTCACGGGTACCGGGACCAATTCAAAAACAGATGCAGCACACAGTGGAAATAGGCCGTGATTGTGCAGTTAACATTATTATGTACTAGCTACAATAAAAATCATATAGTAAAGCAATCTACAAATTTTTTTCAATGAAGTTGACACCAAGAACATAATTCTAAAGTGCATCAAAGATAAAACTTCCATTACAGTAAGTCGGTCAAAAGATATTTTGGCATCGATTGTGACCACAATGCTCTCTCTTTGGTTGCTCTGACATTGCTAAATGAAGCTTATTGCTGTATAAATAGATGTTTTTTGCACAGTTGTTTTTTTCTAATTTATGTTTGTTGAGGTCCTAGATGTTCTTCAGTTATACCGTCCAATCAAAATGCTAGAATTTCTGTTTATTTTTAGATACGTGTTAATCAAGAAGGTAGGCCGGAAGTTAGCACATTCACCGTGACTTTTCCCTTCCTGAGGAGTCAGGTTTTATTATGATAGCACTGTTAGAGAGTTCAGAGAAAATGTTGTTTTCGTTATTGGCACTGTGACCATTATGCAGAAGTAAACAGAACGATCTGGCGCTGAATCCACAAGCTTGTAAACGTGCACTTTAGTCATATAGTTGAAGGCTTCCTCCACACCCTACTCCGGTGCTCACTCACCAGATGTAATGACAGAGCACACTGTCATAAAGCGTGTAAATGTAGAGCTGTCTGGTCTTACAGAGACTCTGTAACAAAATTTTCAGCCTTATTTCTTCTATCCTATAAGTTCCTATACCTGTTCTAATGTGGTCTGGACTACTGCAGCCTTTTCTAGTTGCACTGTCTCTGTAATATATCTAATCTTCTTTTCTTTGTCAAACTTTGTCCATCCAGGGAGGAATGTGCTGCCTCTGCTGTGATAGGGAGAAGTTATACACACACCCTCCACGCCCCCTCCAGGCTCTGTGTGCTTTGTTTACTTCTCACAGACAGAGCTCTCTGAGGGGGATGGAGCTGCCTGTCTCATGCTGAGAACTGTGGGAATTCCAGACTGGAGTGCAGATAATTCTCTATGTAATAAAAACTTGTAGTATACTGTAACATGAGATATCTACAAACATCACTTGCTGTTTAGCGGGCAATTTTTGTTTGTAAACACTGCCTAAAACTGGCGATTATAAGCCAGGATCGCGGCGGGGAGCGGTGGAAACGGCCAAAAGAGGGGCCCAGGAGAACATAAAGAATAGAATGGTATGCTTTTTATTGTAAGAATTTGAGAGTACAGATTCTGTTTAAAGAGAACCCGAGGTGGGTTTGAAGAATATTATCTGCATACAGAGGCTGGATCTGCCTATACAGCCAAGCCTCTGTTGCTATCCCAAACCCCCCTAAGGTCCCCCTGCACTCTGCAATCCCTCAAAATCACAGCCACGCTGCTGACAAACAGCTTGTCAGAGCTGGCTGTGTTTATCTCTATAGTGTCAGTCTGCTGCTCTCCCCGCCTCCTGCAGAACTCCAGTCCCCGCCTGCATCCCTTCCCTCCCTGCTGATTGGAGGGAAGGGATGGGGGCAGGGACCGGAGCTATGCAGGAGGCGGGGGAGCAGCTGAGACTGACACTACAGGTGTAAACACAGCCTCACAGCACGGCTGTGATTTATGAGGGATTGCAGAGTGCAGGGGGACCTTAGTGGGGTTTGGGATAGCAACAGAGGCTGGGCTGTATAGGCAGATCCAGCCTCTGTATGCAGATAACATTCTTTAAACACACCTCGGGTTCTCTTTAATGGCTAGCAGCATAAGGTTCTCCAAAAGGATGTGATGTTCCCATAAATCATGCAAAAGAATACGCCTCAATAGTGTAAAACCATTTAAAACCGATTTATTTTTCCATTAAAAACAACATCCATAACACTCAACTTATATACATGTAGGTCTGACTAACGAGCATACAAAATAACATTTGCAATAATAGGTGAACTTGCCATCCCCGAATGCTATAGGAGTCGATGACTCTATCTTCCTCACACGCGCCAAAGAACCGTGTGCTGCTAGCCATTAAGACCAGATGAAAGCCAGTCTTTAAGTACTGCACCACTGTCAGTACTGCTGCCGGTGATTTGTGCTGATGGTGGAGACTGCTGGTTAATTGAGATAACCGGACTCCACTGTATTGAGTTTTGAATAAATTTACCTTGACCCTTTTTGTGGCCATATATGTTAGCCAGGGGCATAACTAGAAATCAGTGGGCCCTCCTGCAAAACTTTGGATGGAGCCCACTCACCTCGCCCAGTTCCCCACTTTCTGCACAGCTAAACTTAGAACTAATGTGTTTTCCCTATGCAGATAAAAAAATGACAGCAGTGAAGCACTGCAGGCATTTTCTCTATCAATTACATAAGCCTCTGTGATAAAACTAGGCATGCTCATTCGGACTCCGTGGAAATGCAATTTCCGAAATTCCGATCGGAAATGCATTTCCGCATCGGAATGCGGAAATCGGTAATGCAAGTGCGCCGGAAATCGCGGAAATTCCACCCGACTTTAACATCGATTTTTTCAAAAACTATAAGGTCTTTTTGAAAACTTTTTTTTGCATCTTGTTTACAAGATTCAGTTTAATAAACACTGAAAATTTGGTGTTTCTAGGACTTATGGGGGTTTTGCTATTAACCACTAAAGTCGGCGGCTTTTTACTGTCATGTAAAATGCAGAAAATCTGCATCTGCCCATTTTCTGCATTTTACATTACAGTAAAAATCTGCCGACTTTAGCGGTTAATAGCAAAGCCCCCGTAAGTCCTAGAAACACCAAATTTTCAGGGTTTATTAAACTGAATCTTGTAAACAAGATGCAAAAAAAGTTTTCAAAAAGACCTTATAGTTTTTGAGAAAATCGATGCTAAAGTCGAGCAGAATTTCCACGATTTCTGAATGGAATTGGAATGCGGAAATTGGTAGCGGAAAGCAGAATCGGTAATTGGCAATGGCGGAATGCGGATTTACCGCGGAATCGGAAATTGGCATTTCCAACCATCCCTAGATAAAACTGGAATTTTTCACACAAACAGACACACATGGGCTTGATTCACTAAACTGTGATAACTCAAATATCACACCTTATCAAAGATATCACACCTTATCAAAGATATCACACCTTACCAAAGATATCACACCTTATCAAAGATATCACACCTTATCAAAGATATCACACCTTATCAAATATTTATCAAATATATCACACCTTATCAGAGTAGCATATCGAGCGCTACAAACGTATGCCTGCTAATTGGCAATGGCACTCGTCCTGCCCTGAGCCCCTGCGGGTTCGTAGCGCTCGTTATACTACTCTGATAAGGCGTGTTAACTTTGATAAGGTGTGATATATTTTCATAAGGTGTGATATCTTTGATAAGGTGTGATATCTTTTCATAAGTGTGATATTTGAGTTTCACAGCTTAGTGACTCAAGCCCCATTTGTGCAAAAAAACACTTACAGAAAACTGACACACGAGTGCTCTCCCAGCCACAGGTTCTTACACTCACTCTGTCCATCTCTGATGGAGCAGAACTGATTTTGCAGACTCCTCCAGCATCACTACAGTACACAGCACTTGGGGAGGGGTAGAGAGGCTGGGGGCTGGACACTGTACAGAAGAGCCTGCTGCACACTGAATAGGGACTGTCTACAAATCTCTGTCTACAAAACTTTATCAGTGACTGAGCAGAAGCAGTCATCAGAACAATTGTGCATGGAGTAGAAAGCCTTTTCTCTCCCTGTCCTTAGTTGTCAGTCTCTCAGGTCAGGGAAAATAAACTTCTCCTCTCCATGGGGCTCCCTGCGGCTTCTGGGCCTCCCTGTGGCTGCATCCCCTGCAGGGTCTATTGTTACGCCCCTGATGTTAGCTAATGTAATAAGTGTGCCATTTACAGTATGTCTACCAATTCAAACAATCTCAACTGATCGTCATGTAGATTTGGACTGGTTCAAACCTGTTCTTTTTATTAATCATTATTGTTACCTCACTTGTTTTAGAGTTAACTAGCGACAAAATTTCACATTTTTGTAATTATGACACAAAATTGTTATTTGTAATTATCATAAAATTAATAATTTGTAATTTCGATGGGGGGGGGTCAGAGCAGGCCAGCACCGATTGGAGAGGTGATGTAGGGAGCCAAGTGCTAGCTACACCCCCTCCGAAAATTTGGTGCAGAAAGACCCTCCAGGGGCTGAGCAATCCACCGCCAATGAGCTGAGCTCGTCATTACCGCCAAGGTAGTTAAAGGACTCATTCACACTATGAGCGTTTCATTTTTTTTCAAGCGCTGGCGATTTTAGAAATCGTCCTAAAGGCACTTGTGCAATGTTTACCTATGAGAGTGTTAACATGTAAGCTTTTCGTTTTCTTTGAAATTGCAGCGCCATTACCTTCCATTGAGCGCTTTGGCGTAATGGCGAAATCGCAAAGCACTTGAAAAAGTGTTTTGTATAGCGATTTCCCGAGCGCTTTTATGAATAAATACATTGTATTTTTTTATTTCTGGGTCAAAGAGTTCACTTCCTTACTGACGTCAGGAAGTGAAAAAATGAATGGCTCAGCAAACGCTTTCTTAAGCACAAAGCGCATTGAAAAGCGATTTTAGAAAAGCTCAATAAATCTCTCTTACGATTTATAATGCGAACAAAGCCTAAAAATATCTCCTTCCCCTGCTCTGCATTCTGAAGTCCGGCCCTCCAGAGTATCTGACCAAATGGGGTGAGGAGCAGGGCTGTGTGGCTCTCCCTATTGTCTGTCCGCTACATCTGTCAATGTTACCACATGGAGAGAGTGGCTGGCTGGTCAGAGCTGGAGGTAAATGCCAAACACTTTTGCTTGATTTACCGAATCCTTTAATCTTTGTGAATTGCAATTTCTTGACATTTCTTGAGCTATGTATCGCACAAGTCGGTAATTTACCTCACTAGTCAGTAATTTTACTTTTTATTGTGGTAATTAGTGAATTGGTATTTGGCAAGGTGATCAGTAAATTTTAGCTGTTTTCTTCATTACACACACAGTGTTTCTCTCCCTCCTGTCTCTTCCCTCTCCGTTTTCTTATAGATATGGGGGCTGGAATGATTTGTTTGTGATCTGTCCACACAGGAGCAGCTTGTTAGCGAGTAAGGATTAAAGCATGCCAGCAAACTAGCCAAGTACATCTGTAGATATTGTTTCTTCCATAATAACATCTTCATTTGGATAATTTGCTCTGCTCAAAAGCCTCTGAGGTGTGTTTGTGATACCTTAAAGAGAACCTGTAACAAAAAAAAGTTCCCCTGGGGGGTAATCACCTCAGGAGGGGGAAGCCTCAGGGTCCCCCTCCCCTGTAGCTGCAGGCAATCCAGCGCTGGCTCTCCCGCCAGTGTCCGGCAATCCTCCCTCAACAAGCCTGACAAGCGCTGATAAGAGCTGATTTATTTACCTTTCCTGGCTCCAGCGGGGGAGCTGTTGCAGCTCTCCGCACGGAGAGAGGCATAAATAGCCGATCTCTGTCGGGTCTGCTCTACTGCCCAGGCGCAGGAGACTTGCGCCTGTGCAGTAAAGCGGGCCGACAGCGATCGGCTATTTCCGCCTATCACCAAGCGGAGAGCCGATACTGCGCCTGCACTGGAGCCGGGAAGGTAAATATTTACATCCCCATTGTTAGGGGAACTTTATCACCGCCGCCGTGGGACCGAGGAGGATGGGGGAAGCCTCAATAGGATCCGGAGGCTTCCCCCACCCGAGGTGAGTACCCCCCAGGGGAGGTTTTTTTTTTTTCGTTACAGGTTTTCTTTAATTTAATAACCTGAGTAGGCAAAAAATCTAAAGCTCGCCATACAAACATCGATTTTTATCACCAAAATGGCCCCACCAGCAGCCATTGTGCCCCCTTTGTGCCCCCTCAAAAAATTTTAAACTGGAGGCGCCACTGACCAGTGTATGGCAATGTTATACTCACCGTGGGTTTCCTGTCTGGCGTTCCCGGGCGCGTGTCATTACGCGCGCGCGCGGGTGCGCTGGGCTTTGTAGTCCACACTCCTCACTCCGGGCGTACGGCGCTACGGCGTGCGTGCGTGCGCACAACCGGGCACGCGCGCATGCGCAGATCATGACGCGCATGACGCACGGCGCACTGCGCATGCGCAGGCGTCAGTTTCGGCGCCAAGTTCAATTAACCATAGTATATAAACAGCACTGCCCTCTATGGCAGTGCTGTTGGTTCTGACAGTTTTGGCTATTGTGCTCCTGCCATTATTATCCTGATTATTTCCTGTTGTGACCCCGGCTAGTGACCTCGACCTACGCTCTGATCTCCGCCTGGCCTGACTTCTGCTTGTGACCCCGATTATCCTCTGATCTCTGCCTGCCCTGACCTCTGCTTGTGACTCCGACCTTCCGCTGATTGCCGCCTGCCTTGATTCCCGGCCTGTTACTGGATTACGTGTACTATCTCCTCCATACCGCAGTGTCTCCTGTTCTCCAACCCACTGTGGGATTACTCTGAGCGCAACCTGGTGGGCACTAGGCAGCGAAGTTCCCACAGCCCCCTCCTGGGGTTGTGGTCCTGCTTCCCCCTCAAGGGGTCGTGGGTGAAGACCCGTGGTCACTTAGATTCTGTGCTCAGGTGTCCCAAACAGCAGTGGGGCGGTCAACAGTCCCCGTACCGTAACAGTTAACCAACAGCCAGTATGAACACTGATGGAGGAAATTCTCCGATGGAACTTCTCTGTGAACTGGTCTCTCAGCTCAGGATCTCCGTTGATGAAGTCCAGAGAGGCTACCTTGAAATCAGAGAACAGCTACGTGGCCCAGTTCCGGGCTCAGCATCTGCTCCAGCTCAAATGGCCGCTCCAGCTCCTGCAGTCTTGCCGAGACCTGTTCCTATGGAGGCAGCCGCTAACATCATTCCTGAACCCAAGTTACCTCTGCCTGATCGGTTTTCTGGGGATCGGTCGAAGTTCCGTTTGTTCCAGAGCGCCTGCCGGTTGCACTTTTCACTGCTGCCTAGAACTTTCGCTAATGAAGAAGTAAAGGTCGGGGCGGTGATATCACTTCTCCAGGGGGAACCCCAGGCCTGGGCCCTCCGTCTGGTCGAAGAACGTGACACTTCCCTCGGAAGCCTGGATACTTTCTTTGAGGCTATGAGTGAGCTCTATGACGATCCTGGAAGAACCGCCTCAGCTGAGATCGCGCTCCAGGCCCTCCGCCAAGGGAAAAGACCCGTAGAGGAGTATGTGACAGATTTCCGCCGCTGGTCAGGAGATACCAGCTGGAATGAGTCGGCCCTTAAATTTCAGTTCAGGCAAGGACTCTCCGATCAATTGAAGGACGAACTGGCCAGGGTCGGTGTACCCACAACCTTAAAAGAACTGGTCCATCTGTCGATTCAAATTGACCGCCGACTCAGAGAAAGACGGTTGGAGAGGTCCGGATCATCACGTCCTATCTGGTTTCCCACCGTTCCTGATGTATCCTCAGCTATGAATGCTCCAGTGCCTTCTTCCTCTTCTTCTGCTCTCGACATCCCTGAGCCTATGCAATTAGGTCTGGCCCGTCCGGCCTTGTCTCCAGAAGAAAGACAGCGCAGAAGAGCATCTAACCTCTGTTTGTACTGTGGGGCTCCGGGACACTTCCGAGTCAACTGCCCGATTAGACCCACGGGTGAGCCTCTGTTTCCAAGCTTCATTGATAATGTTCCCATCACCCCGACCTCCTCTCATATACCCCTTACCCTCTCGTTGCAGGGCCTCCAAGGAAAGATCATTAAGATAAGAGCCATCATAGACTCTGGGGCCTGTTCCTGCTTCCTTGATGTTGAACTCGCCCAACAACTTCAGCTTCCTACGCGTCAAAAAAGCCTGCCCCTGACCATCCAATTGGCCGATGGATCGGCCATCCACTCTGGTCCTATCACTGCTGAAACTCTTCCGCTTCTAATCACTATCCAGGAGGAACACCAGGAATACCTATGCTTTGATTTGCTTCCTTCCCCTTTGTTCCCAGTCATTCTGGGCATGCCTTGGCTAAGAACCCACAACCCCGTAATTGATTGGAGAACCGGTGAAGTTTCCCTCCGTTCTGAATATTGTGCACGACATTGCTACCCCCGGGCCGGCATTCTGTTCTGTCTGAACTCTCCCAAGAAGGATTTTATCCCAGCCGTGTACCATGATTTCCTGGACGTCTTTGATAAGACGGGGGCTGATGTTCTCCCACCACATCGCATCTATGACTGCCCTATCGACTTGCAGCCCGGGGCTTCCATTCCTTTTGGGAGGATCTATCCATTATCTGAACCTGAGACTCAAGTACTAAAGGACTACATCGATGAAAATCTAAAGAAAGGGTTCATCAGACCATCTACTTCTCCCGCAGGAGCGGGCATCTTCTTTGTCGAAAAAAAAGATGGATCCCTACGCCCTTGTATTGATTATCGGGAAATGAACAATATCACTATTAAGAACCGATATCCTTTACCGCTCATGCCTGACCTGTTTCAGAGACTTCGCACGGCCAGAGTTTTTTCTAAGTTAGATCTTCGGGGGGCCTACAATCTGGTGAGAATCCGAGAGGGAGACGAATGGAAGACCGCTTTTCGCTCCCGTTTTGGGCACTTTGAATATCTAGTGATGCCCTTCGGCCTATGCAATGCCCCGGCCACCTTCCAGCACTTTGTCAATGACATTTTCCGGGACTTTATCGATGACTTCATGGTGGTCTATCTCGATGATATACTCGTATTTTCCTCCTCCATTGAAGAACATCATACTCACGTCAAAAAGGTGCTGGCCCGTCTTCGGACCCATAGACTCTATGCAAAAGCGGAGAAATGTGAGTTTGGCAAGGAGTCCATTCAGTTCTTGGGCTTGAAGTTATCCCCTGAAGGAATCAAGATGGACCCCCAAAAGGTTGCTTCTATCCTGGATTGGCCAATACCATGTGATCGAAAGTCTGTACAAAGATTTATTGGTTTCGCCAACTTCTACAGGCGTTTTATAAAGAACTTTTCTAAGATTGTGGCTCCCATTACCCAGCTGACGAGCACCCGCCAGACCTTCCGTTGGACATCCGAAGCCCAAGTCGCTTTTGAAAGATTAAAATCATGCTTCACGTCCGCTCCAGTTCTAAGACACGCTGATCCGTCTAGAGCTTTCATTCTGGAGGTAGACGCCTCTGAAATCGCCATTGGAGCCATCCTTTCCCAACGTTTTGATCCTAAGGCCACGCTGCATCCTATAGCCTTCTTCTCCAGAAAACTGAACTCGGCCGAAAGGAATTATGACATTGCCGATCGAGAACTTTTAGCTATCAAGGCAGCCCTGGAGGAGTGGCGTTACCTGTTGGAAGGAGCAGAGCATCCTGTACTGATTCTTACCGATCACAAAAATCTTGAATATCTCCGTTCCGCTAAGAGACTTAAACCCCGACAGGCCAGATGGTCCCTCTTCTTCTCCCGGTTTAATTTCCATGTGACCTACCGTCCGGGCCTCAAGAACTCAAAGCCAGACGCCTTGTCGCGCATGTTTCAATCTGAGTCTACTACCCAGTCAACGCCAGAACACATCCTTTCTCCGCAGCACTTTCTTCTTCTGCAATCCGGTCTGCTGGAAGCTATTAAACAATCCTCTTCCCATCAAGATGTTCCTACCAATTTGATCAACAGAGAAGGTGTTCTTTACTTCAAAGACAAGATCTTTGTCCCGCCAGAGGTTCGTCTCCTTGTTCTACAGGCCTGTCATGACAACAAACTAGCGGGACATTTTGGGATCTCTAAGACCTTGGAGTTACTTCAGAGAGTCTTCTGGTGGCCTGAAATGATTAAGGACTGTAACCACTTTACCACCTCATGTGAGACTTGTGCCAGATCCAAGAGCTCTCGTGCCAAGCCTTGGGGTCTACTAAACCCCTTACCTATTCCCACACGGCCGTGGGAGAGTATTGCCATGGACTTTATTGTGGAATTACCATCTTCCAAGGGATTTACCACCATCCTTGTAGTAGTAGACAGGTTCTCTAAAATGTCCCATTTTCTACCCTTAAGGGGCTTACCAACCGCGGCCGAGACCGCGGAAGTCTTCATTAAAGAGATTGTCAGACTCCATGGACTTCCTACTGATATTGTGTCTGACCGAGGCGTTCAATTTACTTCAAGGTTCTGGCAAGGACTATGTAAGAGTCTAGGAATCCACACTTCCCTCTCCTCTGGTTTTCATCCGCAAACAAATGGTCAGACTGAAAGGACTAACCAGACTCTTGAGCAGTACCTCAGGTGTTTTACCTCAGCCTCCCAAGACAACTGGTCCTCCCTCTTACCCACTGCTGAATTTGCTTTTAATAATGCTGTGCATTCATCAACCAAGCAATCTCCGTTTTTTGTAAACTACGGGTTCCATCCCTCTTTTCTGCCCGGAATTTGCCCTGATTCCAATATTCCTGAGGTACAAGAAAGAATCACAGCCCTGGTGGACAATTTCTCAAAATTACAGGAAGAACTAAGACACTCACAAGAAAAGGGAAGGAGATTTGCCAACAGATTGAGGAGAGAGAGCCCGGATCTTTCTCCGGGAGATCTCGTTTGGCTCTCTACTTTAAACCTAAGACTTCGTTTGCCTTCTAAGAAGTTGGGTCCTAAATTCATTGGCCCTTTCTCAGTCATCAAGAAAATAAACCCAGTAGCCTTTAAATTATCCTTGCCAGACACGCTAAAGATCCATCCAGTTTTCCATATTTCTTGCCTGAAAAAAGTGGTACCCAGTACTTTTGCCAACCGTTCCTCCAGTCCACCTCCTCCAGTTCTAGTTGATGGAACGGAAGAGTTTGAGGTAGAAAAGATCTTGGACAGTAGAAGGATCAGAAATTCCGTTCAGTACCTGATCAAATGGAGGGGTTTTGGGGTTGAGGAGAACTCGTGGGAACCAGCCCAGAATATTCACGCTCCCAGGTTGATTAGACAATTTCATAAGAAATTTCCAGACAAACCATGTCCTGAGGGCACCCGGAGGTTGCCCCTAGGGGGGGGGCAATGTTATACTCACCGTGGGTTTCCTGTCTGGCGTTCCCGGGCGCGTGTCATTACGCGCGCGCGCGCGGGTGCGCTGGGCTTTGTAGTCCACACTCCTCACTCCGGGCGTACGGCGCTACGGCGTGCGTGCGTGCGCACAAGCGGGCACGCGCGCATGCGCAGATCATGACGCGCATGACGCACGGCGCACTGCGCATGCGCAGGCGTCAGTTTCGGCGCCAAGTTCAATTAACCATAGTATATAAACAGCACTGCCCTCTATGGCAGTGCTGTTGGTTCTGACAGTTTTGGCTATTGTGCTCCTGCCATTATTATCCTGATTATTTCCTGTTGTGACCCCGGCTAGTGACCTCGACCTACGCTCTGATCTCCGCCTGGCCTGACTTCTGCTTGTGACCCCGATTATCCTCTGATCTCTGCCTGCCCTGACCTCTGCTTGTGACTCCGACCTTCCGCTGATTGCCGCCTGCCTTGATTCCCGGCCTGTTACTGGATTACGTGTACTATCTCCTCCATACCGCAGTGTCTCCTGTTCTCCAACCCACTGTGGGATTACTCTGAGCGCAACCTGGTGGGCACTAGGCAGCGAAGTTCCCACAGCCCCCTCCTGGGGTTGTGGTCCTGCTTCCCCCTCAAGGGGTCGTGGGTGAAGACCCGTGGTCACTTAGATTCTGTGCTCAGGTGTCCCAAACAGCAGTGGGGCGGTCAACAGTCCCCGTACCGTAACAGGCAACTTCTACTTGTACAGTATAATACACCAGTTTTGTGTGTTGCATAATAGTCATCTCTGGGCACAATGTGAGTTACCTTCGTATTCCTCATCTGTGCAGGCAGCATTAAGGAATTGCTCTAAGAATCCATGCTTTGCAGTGAATGAGACCAGGATGTGCACGATTTCCAGTCTGTTGTTGTTTATCTTCAGTAACTCTTTCACCAAACAGGTTCGCCCGTTGTCCTGTAATGTGAATGTATCCAGAAAAAAATCTGTGAAGAAATGCACACTTTGTTAGGTTTACGATCTGAGAAGACGGGATATAGCAATCAGCGTTATCTTTTATTGTGCAGTTGGCGTTGTTACTGAGAAGACACAATAAAAAATCACACAGTAATGTAAAACTATGTTAGAGGTCAGGGTCGGTCAAGGCAGAGGCGGGAGAGGCACCAGCTATGGGTGCTGCAATGAGTAAGGCTCGGATCCCATTAGAGTGGTTGCAAAACAGCACGGGAAGCGCAATGATGCACTCAGGCCCAGATTAACCTCACAGAAGCCTAGAGGCGCAGATGTCCTGGCGCTCTACACTTCGCTCTCCATGAATCTACAACCCCCCCCCCCACACACACACACACACCAAACTGTACCACAGGGGAGCTGGCTGGCCTAGCTGTCACTTCTCCCTTACTTCCTTTGCCCGTCATAGGTATTTACAGGTGCTCCTTAGCATTAGGTAGCCATAGCTATCCTCAGTATTAAGTAGCCAGTGGTCCCCCAAAGTATTAGGTAGCTAGAGGTGCCCCGGACTAAAATGATAGGTCAGTGGAATGCTGAGAGCAGGGAGAGTAACCTCTCATTTACACTCTCAGCAGGAATCTGCATAGGGAAGGAGGGAGGAAGGCACTAGGGGAGGGGAGTGAGATGCCTTTTCATGAATAGGCACCTGTAGGCATGTGCCTACAGTGCTTTATGGTAAATCCGGCCCTGGCTGCTCTCCGTCCCGCACCTGCCCTATTCGTTTTGCATCTGCTCCATCGCATTGTGCCCCGCCCACATATATCGACGCTATGCTCTCGTGTCCCTCACTTCTGCAGCCGCTGACCCATCCCCCTGGTCCTGAATGGTATACAATGAACAGAGGCGCCAAGAGTATAAAATTAGATGAAATTAGCTTAAAAACCAACTTAATTGGCAAAATTGAAGGAGGAAGTGGTGGTCTTACCTCCCTCAAGCAGATACGACAACTACTGCGATTCAGACAGTCAAACACATTTATTAGAAACTCCCCAAAAAAAATTAAACGCGTTCCGCAGGCTCAATCCCGCTTCATCAGGCAATACAGGGAGGAGTATCAAGCGATCTGCACAAGGATTCAAGTTAAGCGCCTCTGTCCTGAAGCACACAGACCGGAGGATGGCAGGAGCATGGGTCTCCTCATAGGATTGATTACAGGAGACTAAGTCTCCCTAGCAACAGGGAAATTTTGAGTTGGTCCACCATAAAACAATGAGAATCCTCCCTGTTGCTGAGAATTCTCATTGGTCTTCCCATGCTTCTGCCTGGCACCGATCTGTTTACCGGGGCTGAGCGGAGGGGTCAACAGCAGGACCGGGGGACATGTGTATATTTGCGTGGCAGCAATCACACTCAGAGAAGATGTAGTGGATGTACTGACCAGCCTAGTGGGAATGGACATTGTCTGGCTTTAATTGCGTCCATGCACCCGGCGCTGTGTGATCCGTTCCAGAAAAATGCGGCAGGTTGGGACTCTGCATCTTGTTTGTTTTTTTACAAGAGGATCCTATTTTTAAAACTAAAATCTGCTTTCTGCGTGTAGCGGAGGTGCAGTAAATGTACCGATCGGGTAGGTTTTCTGCACAAGTGGGACCCAAGCCTTTTGGTTTAGGTGGCGTATGTAATTAGCGCAGAGGAAGCTGCACATGCACCACTAGCAGGGCCGGATTTAAGGCAAGGCCGTCTAGGCCATGGCCTAGGGCACCACAGGAGCAAGGGCACCAAAGCTGCCGGGTAAAATGGTGCAAGCTTGCAAATGCTGCAGTGCAGGGAGATCAGGTGAACGTCTGAACGCGGTACTCTGCTGCTAGCTGCCTGTGCAGCTGCTACCTTGCTCTCTGTGTTTGCATTGTGGCCGGCGGCTATGGACTTGGGCAGCATTGGAGACAGAAAGGAAGTGCTTCTGCACTGGATATGAGCAGAGAAATGAGTGACACTGATAGCTGCTGCGGTGTGAAGGCGAGCTGGCTACCTATACTGAAAGGGGGGGGGGGGGGAGGAGGGGAAGGAGGGATTAAGGGAATCATCTGGTTACCTATACTGGAAGGAAAGGGGGGAGGGGTCATCTCGCTACCTATCCCAAAGGGAGGCGGCTGGTGACAGTGGCCTTGGGCGGTAAAGAGTACAAAGGGACCACTAGGGAAGGTCGGAAATTACGATTTCCAATTCCACAGATTTTGCTTTTACTTTCCACCTCGGGTTCTCTTTAAGAACGCAATCAAAGTGTAATGTGAGATGGGGTTCTTTGTCTTGGGAGCTTGAGGACTAATTTGTCTTTGTAGCCTGACACCCTACAGACATTGTAAAACGTGTGCAAAACCACATGCAAGACTGCCAGTGCAGCATGGCTTTTGTACAGAATTTCACAACCTATTCCCTGCAGTGTGTTAAAAAAAAACTCAAATCACATAACTTGGTATTTGGAGATAGTCTGTAAGATAAACACATAAGGGGGCTGTTATGCAAAACCAGGGGCATGACTACAAATCATGTCCCCGTCCCCCCAGCAAAACTTTGATGGGCCCCCCTTAACCACCCTGGCGTTCTATTAAATGCGCCAGGGTGGATGCGCAGCATTATTTTTTTATTTTTTTTTTCTATCATGTAGCTAGCCTAGCGCTAGCTACATGATTCTCCCCTCCCTGCGGCATCCGCCCAGCCCCTCCGATTGCCGCCACGTCGTCTTCCCAGAAGGAAATCCCGTTCTGAACGGGATTTCCTTTAGGGCTTCCCCCGTCGCCATGGCGACGATCGTGATGACGTCATCGATGTCGTGATGTCATTGGGAGTTCCGATCCACCCCTCAGCGCTGCCTGGCACTGATTGGCCAGGCTGAGCACGGAGTTTCGGGGGGGCCCTCTAACGCAGCGGGTAGTGGCGCATCGGCGGCGGGCAGCAGCGATCAAGGTAGACATGCAGCTAGCAAAGTGCTAGCTGCGTGTATTTATAAAAAAAAACAAAAAACGGCCCACCAGGGCCTGAGCGCCGCCCTCCGGCAGTAATGGACGAGCTGAGCTCTTCGTTACTGCCAAGGAGGTTAATGTTCATAACCTCTCCCTTGCCTCCCCTTGATGAACCTCACCATGCTGTTAGGGTCACCAAGGTTCACCATCTTACATCTTATATGGGCCACAAAACAAGTGTGGCCATCAGGATCTTCCCACCCATAACAAGTGCAGCCATGAAAACACCTGATCTGGAGTATGGGAGGGAGGGAAGGTTAGTGGTTGCCCACTCCTTATATCCCCCCCCCTTTCTTATATCTGCCTCCCCCCTACAGTCGCAGGGGCTGCTCCCCTCAGTCCCCTGTAGTGACCTCCCTGCACAAAACCTCATAACTTATCTGATTTTAACCGTATGCATACAAATCATTTTAAACACCCTACAAGAAAAAAAAAAGCACTTAAAGAGAAACTCCGACCAAGAATTGAACTTTATCCCAATCAGTAGCTGATACCCGCTTTTACATGAGAAATCTATTCCTTTTCACAAACAGACCATCAGGGCTGTATGACTGATATTGTAGTGACTCTTGAGTACGTACTCCTGGTAGTTTCCTGTCTGTGAACCTTGCTGTATTGTGGGAAATAGCTGTTTACAGCTGTTTCCAACTGCCAAAAAGAGCATGCAGCAGCTACATCACTTGCCAGCAGTAAAAATGTCACCATGTGATAAATGTCAGAATATAAATCCGGGATTTAAAATATTTTACAATGGGCAAACACTGACTAAATCATTTATTCTTAATTATTGTAAAAATGAAGCATTTTTTTATTACATTATTTTCACTGGAGTTCCTCTTTAAAGGGATCTTAGCAGCTCCTGGTGTCAAATAGCTGAAAGGGCTGCCATGTTTGAGATGTTAACCACCCTGCTTCCTTTTCACTGCGAATTTCCAAGGTTTGGTGTAAAATTCATGTGTGGCTATTGTTTCTGTTCGAAGTACAATCTTTTTACTCATACCCCCCCCCCCCCCCCATAATGCTTAATGGATTTGTTTGATCTACGCTTGTGGGTAATTAAGTCTAATTGGGTGCGTTAAAGTGTTTGAATTAAGTCTAATTAGGTGAGTTATTTTATCTGCCTTCCATCTTCTGTTAAAGGACACAAGGACTAAAGGTGCATACACACGCACTACGGCCGCCAACGACGAGTCCGTCAGACCCTCCCGCTGGGCGGACTTTCAGGCGACAGTAGCGCGTGTGTACGCACTGTCGGCAGACTGATAAGGCTGTTTGTGAATGATCCGCTGGGCGCCGAAAGGGAAGGGAAACTTATCAAAGCTAACAAGTCATATCAGATATAGAGACTTTTTCAATTTCTGTCTACATCCAACACATAGCCACTCGTTTTCTTGTGTTTTCTCATGTTATTTTGAAATGGAAAATGAAAAAGTTATTTTCATACTTGCTAATTACCTTTTGAAGATAGATCTTTTATATCTTTCAGAAGTTTCTTGACTGATTCACTGCGCCCTTCAGAAAAAGCTTGTGATAAAAGGCGCCTACAATCCCGTCGCTTTTCCGTGAAGTCATTTCTCCTAGAATGGGAAGGAAAAGAGACATATAAAGATGTTTTTATTAGCATCAAATACAAATTTGCATTTCACACCCAATGAGAAATGTACTGCCACTGCAGAAATTAGCCCAGAGAGATTTCACAGTGCTCTTCCAAGTGGCCCAAATTTAATCAGGCTTTAACCACTTGAGGACCCACCCTTTACCCCGCACAGATCAGGGTGCAGGCAGAGCGACCAGATCGCCCCCCTTTTTTCCCCACTAGGGGGATGATGTGCTGGGGGGGGTCTGATCGCTTCTGCCTGCCTGTGTGTTGTGGGGGGGGCACCTCAAAGCCCCCCTCCGCGGCGAAATTCCCCCCCTCCCTCTCATCCCTGTCCCCCCTGGCAATCTGGGCTGCACAGGACGCTATCCGTCCTGTGCAGCCAGTGACAGGCTGTCCCCTGTCACATGGCGGCGATCCCCGGCCGCTGATTGGCCGGGGATCGCCGATCTGCCTTACGGCGCTGCTGCGCAGCAGCGCTGTACAATGTAAACAAAGCGGATTATTTCCGCTTGTGTTTACATTTAGCCTGCGAGCCGCGATCGGCGTCCCGCAGGCTATTCACAGAGCCCCCCACCGTGAATTGACAGGAAGCAGCCGCTCGCGCGAGCGGCTGCTTCCTGATTAATTAGCCTGCAGCCGGTGACGCAGAACTGCGTCGCTGGTCCTGCAGCTGCCACTTTGCCGACGCGCGGTATGAGTGCACGGTCGGCAAGTGGTTAAAGAAGAACTGTAGTGAAAATAATGAATATAGGTCTTTTATTTTTACAATATTAATTTATAGATTACTTAGTCAGTGTTTGCCCGTTGTAAAATCTTTCCTCTCCCCGATCTACATTCTGAAGTTAATCACAGATGGCAACATTTTTAATACTGCCACGTGATCTCTGCGGAATGATCGGTAACTGAGAGTGCACTGCTTGCTTGCAAGTAAGAAATGGCCATTATTTAGCACAATGCAACGAGGTTCACACAGACAGGAAATTGTCATGGCCATGGCCCTGCCATCACACTATGGGAGGGGTTTCACCACAATATCAGTCACAAATATGTCCCTGAGAAAATATGCATAGGGTAGCACTGTACAGACTCAAAGTCCCATCACCGTTACACCTGTGATCCAAAATGCCACCTTCACAAGATAACAGACCACCTGATAAGAGATAGGCACCCCCCACTCAGCACGCACTCACCCCGGCATCCTCTTAGGCAAGAGGAGTATAGATCGCTTTAGGGTTTTTTTCAGTAATGTATTGACAGGCAGCGGGATCTAAATGACCTCCAATCTGCAATGCACTAGGACTCAAAAATATCAATAATAGTGACGTACTGTTTATTTAAAAAAAAGTTAAAACCAGATATTGTGCTCACAATATACCTATAGGAGAATATGAGCATGTAGTATAGTGCTCCCACCGCCTCAACCTCTGCAATCCAAGTTCCTCAGATGCCAAGCTGCGTCTCCATTAAAACTCCCTTCGCCTTGCACCCCTGTAGACTCCGCCCCATGTAATATAATGGTGTTGCTGGGATACCGCTCCCACCACCTCAACCATAAAGTATAATGGTGTTCCCAGCCCGGACACCGCTTTCAATGCCTCAACCATGTAGTATAGTGGTGTTCCCAGCCCGGACACCGCTCCCACCACCTCAACCATAAAGTATAATGGTGTTCCCAGCCCGGACACCGCTTCCACCACCTCAACCATAAAGTATAATGGTGTTCCCAGCCCGGACACCGCTTCCACCACCTTAACCATAAAGTATAAAGGTGTTCCCAGCCCGGACACCGCTTCTACCGACTCAACCATAAAGTATAAAGGTGTTCCCAGCCCGGACACCGCTCCCACCACCTCAACCATAAAGTATAATGGTGTTCCCAGCCCGGACACCGCTTTCAATGCCTCAACCATGTAGTATAAAGGTGTTCCCAGCCCGGACACCGCTCCCACCACCTCAACCATAAAGTATAATGGTGTTCCCAGCCCGGACACTGCTTTCAATGCCTCAACCATGTAGTATAAAGGTGTTCCCAGCCCGGACACCGCTTCCACCACCTCAACCATAAAGTATAATGGTGTTCCCAGCCCGGACACCGCTTCCACCACCTCAACCATAAAGTATAAAGGTGTTCCCAGCCCGGACACCGCTTCTACCGACTCAACCATAAAGTATAAAGGTGTTCCCAGCCCGGACACCGCTTCTACCGACTCAACCATAAAGTATAAAGGTGTTCCCAGCCAGGACACCGCTCCCACCACCTCAACCATAAAGTATAATGGTGTTCCCAGCCCGGACACCGCTTCCACCACCTCAACCATAAAGTATAAAGGTGTTCCCAGCCCGGACACCGCTTCTACCGACTCAACCATAAAGTATAAAGGTGTTCCCAGCCCGGACACCGCTCCCACCACCTCAACCATAAAGTATAATGGTGTTCCCAGCCCGGACACCGCTTTCAATGCCTCAACCATGTAGTATAGTGGTGTTCACAGGACACCACCCCCACCGCCTCCACCGAATACCAAATAATACTAAATAATAGTGCAGTTCCAGTACAGATCATGTGTCAAACTGAATATATAACTGTGAGAAAGCGCGGAGGAGCCGCCGCCATGAGCCAGCGGCGGGCGGCTCCTTCCGCACTCAGCAATTACTCGCATGGAGAGGCAGCCGCCTCCTCGCATCATGAGGCGGCTGCCTCCGTGCATCAGCCTGCAGAACGCGGCGAAACCGCCGCGTTGGATGCGGCGGGTAGCCGGCAGGTCCCCGCTGCGGAGACACCGCAGAGCGGGGCTGCCGTGGCTGGGACTCGTAGTCCCCCAGGGTTCAGAGTGACGCGCGCGCGCGCACTCAGACAGGACTTAGTACACTCAAGAGGGAGTCAGCTGTCCAGGCAGGTCAGCTGACTCTAGCTCCACTCCCCATTGGTCCAGCAATCAGGGAGGTGCTGGGGGACACCTTTTAGTATATATACTGCTGGCTGTTCATTCATTCCTCGTCTGGCGTTGCGTTCACATACGTGGGAGCACCCAGATCCGTTAGTCAGATCCGTTAGTGTGCCGGGACCAGCTGGAGCTGTAATCCTACACTAAGCTAGATTCTGTTGATAGCTTAAAGTACTAGTTTGATTGTGATTATCTGTTATGACCTTTGCCTGCCTCGACTATCCTCCTGAACTCTGACCTTGTACCTCGTTATATCTGATACTCCGTTGCTGAACCCAGCCTGTACTTTGACTCCGCCTCTGCCTCTTGATTTTGTACCCCGATATTTCTGATACCTGTTGCCGAACCCTGCCTGTACCTAGACTCCGCCTCTGCCTACTGAATCTGTACCTTATCTGTCCGTGTGTTTACGACCTGGCTGGTCCGACCTCGAGAACCGACCTCACGATTGGAGGCGGTTCCTCGTCCTGTTAGTGACACTTGCGCCTGAGTGTCACTTTCGGACTTTCCTTCCCACTGTAAGTCTGACTCCTCCCGTCTCGGAGAGCTCAGACCTGTGGAAGGAATCTGTGCAGTTCTCCTTGCTGCACTGAGGCTTGTCCTCTATATTACTGTTGCACCAATCACACACTCTACTCAGGTGACCAGAGGTTAGTTAGTATATTGGATTATCGGTGATACTGCAGATCACATATAATCTGGTATACGTCTGTATTTCCCGTGATACTGCAGATCACCGGTAATCAGACCTCTCTGTGCTTCACCGAGCGTTACAATAACTTGAGTTATCTGTATATTATAAGTTGTTTGGAGTTTATATTTATATATGTATACTCATTCCCAATGTATGTGTTTTTAATTGTTCTCTTTTCATCTTTCTTCTTGCAGGGAGAATAGACTACCGCGTTATTTAGCGCTGCCATAATAACATACCAGGCTGGAACGTATGTGGCCTCCCATTGATACTGTTGAAGGTTCTGCCGGCGTGCAGATTGATATCACTAGCTGAGAAGGCTGTGGCGGTGAATAGAGGAGAATCCAATTGGATTAGCTCCGGAAAAGGGGTGGATCTTTTGTTTCCCCGCATGGTGGTTTGGATGGCTCGGAGCGGTGCGATTGCATTGTATGCTCGGTAATGGGAAGCATATGGTAGCGATGAGTCCCTCCCCTTCCCCTCCCCTGACCTTGTCCTAATGTTAATGTATGTATTTAAGATTGCATTGTAACGGTGATGGGTTTAGTCTCTGAGGAAGCAGGCGTTGTGCTTGCGAAACGGCTGTCAGGCCACCATCTTTTGTAGCTGTATCTGTTATGGTGGGATGAAATAAAGCGGTGGTTTGCTTTGCAACTCATCTGGTGCCCGGAATTTTTTCCTTCTGCATGGTATCATTACTACTTGGTTCGGAGGAACAGTGAGTCACCAAAGACCTCCCAGAAGGTTTGCCCTGCATCTGGTGCCAATCTACATTTTCTCTTTAACCTTATGAATATAAGGAGGGATGAATGGAGAGAAGTTTAGATTGTGATCAAATCTGTCAAATACATTTCTTAAAAAAAGTATTATAAAATCTATTTCAGCAAAAACAAGACAAACAACAAAACATAGGTCTACATACCCTCCATCTACAGAATCCATAGAGGAGCTTAATAATAGGCAGCCACTCATAAAAGAAATAGTTTCCTCAGGTCCACAGAGACTGAATTTGAAACACAAAAAGGTGTTTTTATTAAAGCAGACCTCCGATGTAAAAATATGTAAGTAGGATATAATTAACAACATCTTACAGACCATCTCAATTCTGTAGTAAGTACCTGGTGTCTGATCTGCCAACCAAGCTGATCCTCTTATCTTCATCTGAAGGGGGCTCTAATTCTTCATGTGATTCGCTATGAGAAAATTATACATTAATACAATAGAATAATTCCATAAGCCATTTGCCAGATTTCTACAACCTCAACCTAAATGACTGCATAAATCTGATTTAAGTAAAGGCTCATACACACGTCAGCATAACGCACAACCAACCGCACAAATAGTTGTATACATCAGGGGTGCTCATCCGGATTCCGTATATCTGGGTAACCTTGATATCCAAACATTTTTACGCTATCTGGATCAGATTCCGGATTTCTATAGAAATCCGGATAGCTATCTGCGGATATTTAGCCGCATAACCCAGATATCTGCGGATATTGCGGATATCCAGATACGAAATACTGTAACTAAGGAGATGACATCCTGGAGCCAATCAGAGGGCTCCCAGCAGAAGCCCTAGCAACCAATCACAGAGGGGAACCCTGACCAGCCCCACCTAACCTCATTTAGCCAATCCGAGGGCTCCCAGCCTACACCCTGGCAGCCAATCACAGAAAGGAACACTGGCCAACCCCCCCTGTATAATAAGGAGGGCTGCCATGATGAGACATATCGTCTTAGCTTGCTGAATGCTCACTGAGAGTCATGCTCCAGTGCTGGTGGCCTAGCAAGGGGGCTGTACACAGTTAGAAACCTAAAGCCTAAAACTGTTCAGTGATTAACCCCTTCACTACTATCACCAGACTATTATTAAATTGTTGATTAGCTTGACTGATGTCATACTGTGACAGTCAGAGTGTGTGCTCCAGTGCTGCTGGGCCTAGTAGAAAGGGCTGTACACAGTGATAAGCTGTTCAGTGATTAACCCCTTCACTACCACTACACTATTGTTAAATCGTTAATTAGCTTGATTGATGTCATTGTAAGACAGTCAGTGTGTGCTGCAGGCAGCTGCTATGTGTCTGTTTGTGTGCTTTGCACAGACCAGGCCAGCTGCTGCCTGCTGGCCAGCTATTAGCCTTAGGTATAGGTTAGGTAGGTTAGGGATTAGGGGATAGGAGGATTACTGTGTTATTGTGTAGTTAGTACTGTAGTACTGCAGTCAGTGTGCTAGTAGTTGTTAGAGTAGTAGTACTACTGTGTCAGCTTTCTACAGAACTGCTGTGCTGTGAGCAGTGGCAGTGTGACAGTTAGTGTGCATTAGTGTCTTCTCCTCTGCTGTCTGACTGTCACTCGGCACTTGGCAAGTGACACGTTCTAAGTGCCAATTGCCATGTGCCATGTCCGGCATGCTCCTGGCACACGTTACACCTGCTGCTGCATTGCCCTGCTCCTGCTGCCTGTGCAGCTCCCACCGCCAGGCCAGGATGCCACAGGCCACTGATACCACCTATATTTAACCTAAAACACAATTGCAATTGTAATTTTTTGGAGGTGTCTTGGCTGAAAACTGCCATGTCCCAGTTGTGCGGTTGGACTTTGGACACAATGTGGGGTGCACGACCGCTGTCTGGAACCTAGGCCTAATGTTAATTGACAGCCATTTTTTGGGGGGGGGGGGAGGGGGGGATTTTAAGTCCCAACATCATCAGTTAGTGTTCCCCTTTAAAAAATAATGATGCTACATGCTTCATTTACCCTTAAAAACGTTTTTAAAGCAATTTAAAGGGCACTCCCGGTTTTTATATCCGAAACAATAGAATTTTACTGTAGTAATCAGAATACCATGGAAATTATAGGCCATTCACAAAACTCGGGGATACTCGGAATTCTTGTGATTGGTCTAAAATTATTGCGATAAAAATTCTGCCTTGTCTGATTGGTCCAATGCTTTTGAGTTCTGTGACTGGTCCAAAATTACTGATTTGTGGTAATGCAGTATTTTAGCAGAACTCCGTTTTCCGATGGGAAATGCCGAAATTCCAATTCCGTGGAATCTGAGTGAGGATCCTTAGTTATTGTTCTCTAAGGTATGTCACACAGTATCCTTCTCCACATCTGCTATTGCTTGTCTCATGACTGACGTGAGGACCTTCTGTTTTCGTCGTATGGTCTTCACTTTTTCTTTCTTCTTCTCTCTCTGACTTAAGGATTGCTAAATTGGCTCAGAGGTAACCCAAAAATTATGGTTACATAAGCACTTTGGTGATGAATACTGTTCACATGGGTTCTCGGCATAGTTTATCTATGTTAGAAACTCTTAAAGGGAACCAGAGATGAATGATTCACACAAAATAAACATATCAGTTGATAGCTTGAAAAGAATAAATGCTCTACCTGATAATTTCGCCACTCTGGTGTGCCTTTTTGAGTGTTTTTTATCCATTATTGCTCCAGGAAAAATCCAATATGGCCGCCGGCTCATATCCCTTCTGCTTCCAGGTTATAAGCTGTTCTGGATGTGCTGTCTAGCCTCTATGAGACTATAGACAAGCAGGGCTGCTACTGCAGCCTTTCATCTGTGTGCTTTCAACTTTATTATTCTGGTATGATGTGTGGCTGCCTGTAGGAAGTGTCTCTCATAGAAATTAAACTGCATACAGTAGATAATGACAGGCTGCACAGTGCACACAGATACACTTGTCTGTTTCAGAGCATCTTTCTCGGCAGCAGCAGCCCCTCCCATGTCATCAGAGCTCTAAGTATGCAAAGCAGGAAAGCTGAGCCACAAGGAGGCAGGCTTGGGCTTGAAAAGACTCCACAGAAGACTGACTCAGCTGTAATGATTCCAGGTCAAACCTAGACTGAATGCTCAGTCGGGGATTCTTATCACAGCTGATAACAGACAGATTAGGCAGAGAAGAATAAAACTAAAAGCAGGGTAGTTGTTTACTGTCATGTTCCCACTGATAAATGTAATAAAATACATGAGGGTGCTTCGTCTCTGGTTCTCTTTAAATATAAGCCCTGTTAATTGTACTTTGTTTGAGGACCTGTTTGATCTAATTTGTATGTTCTTGGCTAGTTTCAATAAAAACTTAAATTTAAAAAATAATTAATTTACAATGACCTGCACTTCTGTAGTTCGCATGTGTGAGCGGAGCTGGACGTCTGCAGAATTACTCGGGCTCCCAATGACTTCCAAAGCCTCCCGCAGTGGCAGGGATCAGTATTCGACCGATTAGTCGGATGCTGCTTACGGGGTGACAACGCTGAAATGCAGGGGCCAGGAGAGGAGTGGGAAGGCTCTACAGGACCCAGACCCTTCCCTCTCCATAGGTGAGTACAGAGGCAGCCTTTGGGGGGGCAAGTTGGGTCATTGTCCCAAGCCCCGCATCTGAAGAGAACCCCGCATGTCATGCCCGCTATACCATACTCATTGTGGTGGTGGTGAAGGAAAGGTCTACAGAAGTCTAGTTGTTCGTGTTCTGAGAAGTGTTTCATTTACAAATACTCAGATCTTCCTATTTTGTTTTATGCACCTTATATTTTGCACCAACCTCCCTTTTATTGCTTAGGTTTTTGTCTTCAGCATACTTTACTGTACTATGCCTTTTTCATTTTTGTAATAAATTTCTGCTCTGACATGAAGCTTGCCAAATGTCAGATTAAGATTAAGGTAACGTGCAAGAGCCTCAGCCTGAGAGGCCCAGGGGCATTTAGGTCAGTTCCTATATTGGCTGGCTTAGTGGCCAAGTTTTTAAACAATAATAAGGCATACTGCATTAGAGGTGGACAAGCCCGTGACTGTGGTGGTACGGTATATGGCCTACACTTATGGCTCTAGGCCCTGCATATGACACTTGCACCTGCCCCGCATACTCTAAGGCCACCTCTGGGAGTGTATCTTTTTTTTTTTAAACTTACAATTCATACTGTAGCAAAAAAAGAGAGCCCCTGGGGATACTTACTTCAGAAGGGGGAAAGCATTTGGATCCTAATGAGGTTTCCCATGTCCTCTTCACCATCCGGAATCCAGCGTTTGCAGCCCCTGAAAAATCAGCTGGCTGTGACGCAGGTCCAGTAGCAAGTTGCCTACACAGCAGAGTAGACCCGATCGGGCTCAGCTATTTTCACCGAAGCCCATCGGAAAGCAGCTATTGCGTCTGTGCAGGAGTGTGGAAGGTCAATATTTCAGCCGCTGTTCGGGGGCTGTCAGCACTGGAACCTGGAGGGTGAAAAGGACCGGGAATCCTCATTAGGATCCCCCACGAGGTAAGTACCCCCCAGGGGCTCTTTTTGTTTATTACAGATTTGGGCCTGAACTCATTCACAACACAAGGAAAACACAGAGTAATCCACCTTGCTTGTGTTCCCCCTCAGCTGCAAGTAATCACAATGTAATTTGAGCCCTCAGGTGTGTCAGCACAGGGATTTTGTCAGTCCTGGCAGCCTCAGCTAATTTGTAAACACAGGATGTTAACCGTTAATTTGCTTCCATGAAAGCAAGTAGTAGACACTGTAGATTTATTGTAGGAGTTCTGTAAGCAGTAACAAAGAAATGTTTTTCTTTAAAGGTTATTATTGCTTTTCTTTTAGAGCAGAGAGGAAGTTCTGAGTTCAGATCCGCTTTAAGAGGCCAGCGACCCATGGTACTGATGAGGTTAAAAAGCACTTTAAAATCTCTTTCAGCCAAAACAAAAGCAACAAGAAAAAAACAAAACAAAAACATAGGTCTACCTACCTATTTACATCTACATTAGAATCCATAGGGGCGCTGAATGATAGGTGGCGAGCACTCAAGAAAGCCATAGGTGGTACTTCAGGTCCCGAGAGGCTGAATTTGAGACACATAAAGGTGTTTTTTATTAAAGTAGACCTCCGGTGTAAGAAAATGCAAGTTAGATATAATTAGCAACCATTGATGTGTGAAAATACCAATATTTTTTTTGCATGAATTTTCACGAAAACAATGTTAAATACGATTTTTGAGGTGAAAATAAGTTCTGTTATATTTCACGTTTTTCACAATTTTTTTTTCACAAACACTGTTAGCAACATCTCATAGACCATCTCAACTCTGTACTAAGTACCTGGTGTCTGATCCGCCAACCAAGCTGTTTCTCTCATCTTCACCTGAAGGGGGCTCCAGTTCTTCATGTGATTCGCTATGATGAAATGATAAACAAAAAACAGTAATAAAAAATACATTTATAGAATGATCTCATGAGCCATTTTCCGGATTTCTACAACCTCAACTTAAATGACTGGATAAATATGACTCGAGTAAGGTCTACAAACAGGGTCGTAACTAAAGTGGAGCAGTACCTACGATCATAGGGGGGCCCAGTGATTAAAAAACTACTATTATCTATTGGTATCTTATGTATTTTGTATATCCAAACATGATTTTCTGAGTGTTGCTAAATTTAAAATTCATTTATTTATAATATACATTTTTGATTATTATTCAATTTGCTTTTTTTTATCACCTTTGAAAACCCTGTGTCTGCTGCAAATGTATGTACAATATTTGATTTCATATATGTTACTGTATCAACGGCATATGTTTGGCGACCTCTACTTCGTAGTAAGTACCTTGCCTCCCTTTTGTCAATCAAGTGAATGGACTCCTTTTCAGATGACAATGACTCCATTTCTTCACGTGTTTTGCTATAAAAAATGATCAACAAAGAAAACAGTAATATTATAATTTGCATTGTGTGTACAGAATAATCTCATGAGTGAATTCCAGATTTCTACAACCTCGACTGAATTAACTTGATAAATATGACACAAGTAAGGTCTACAAAGATACTGTAAATCATTAACCAACTTTCATGAAATCAGAGAATCCAGATAGCCGCTCAGAACCACACAAGACAACAGTGGACAGTGCAGGACCTTAAGTTATGCCAAACCCAGTACAATGTTCAATGAAAAAGAACAGATACGCACAATGTCCAACAATGTCCTAAACCCTTTAAAATCCTATGTCACACTATGTCCAACATTGGCATTTTCCTCCATAGGACCAATATTGGACAAGATCTAGTCCGGTACGGTGTCATCCTTGAGCAAAGTGTCAGACTTCAGCACCATGCAGTGCCACGTTATAACAAAAGCTTAGGAGAAAAGTGAATTGCATTGGCCGTTTGTATAATAAAGTTAAAGCCTTGTCCCAGTCCTCTTTGTCCCAAATCAAGGTGCCACTTATCTTTGCTTTTTTTGAAGGTAACACTGCAAAGGACTACCAGTGTCGACTATATCTGAGAGACAACCTATTCAGACCTATTTTTAGTGGTTTAGAGGTTTTTAAACTCTGTCAGGCATCTACGTATTAAGTGAGATGGCTTGAGAGAACGATACTATTGGGTGACCTGTAATTGGAGAAACTAGGTGGGGCTAGGTATATCTTGGGAGATGGGCCATTGCTGATGGACTAAGGCCTCCCCGAGACAAACTGACATATTTGGGGCCATGTAGCTCTATCCCAGGCCAAAGGAATTCAAGTGTAGACCCGGGCCAAAATTCATGTTATCTAGTATGGGCATTATAGGTAGACATAGATTAAAAGTATGTCGAACTCTATCACCAGACAGGTCTTCAAACAGACTGAACCAATATCCCTGTCCAAGAGATATTTCAAGCTTCTGACTTAGAAATTCATTTTAAAGTTGCTGAGGTCGCTGACAATCTCAGCCACCTTTGTAAATTCTTTATTTAACTATTTTTTAACAGTATAACAAGGATATACAAAGCCATATTTGCATTGATACAATCTTATATCTAGGAGGAGTATACAACAAATGGTCAAGTATAAGTGCGATAAATACAATGCACAATTTTTCAGCAAGCCAGCGCTGAACCTATAGGAATGTATACATAACCTATCAAGTTTCACATACACAAGATAAAACAATAACGCTATCCGATTAGAATAGCACATCAGATGAGGGTCTTTAGCCTTTAGAAAAACTGTTAGGTGTCTGGGAGCCCAAAGGGGAACTCACATCCCAGGGCACCTATAGAGATTATAAGATAGTAGGGCCCACATCTCTTACGCCAGGGCTTTATTTATAACGTAGTGGCGTAAAACTTTTACTTAGAGATACTTCTAGGAACTCATCCTAGCTGAACATGAGTAATCTTGAGAACAGGGACATTAGTAGAAAGAGAGAGTGAAGAAAAGTAAAAGAGAAGAGCAAGACAGGAAAGTTTAGATTTAGGTTTATGTGGCGGGACCTCCCTCCCTACAAGCTGTAAGATAGGTGCTAGCTCACCTAGTTTCATTGAATAACAATGTAGGGGGAGGGGAAGCTTATGTCAAAGTGCTCACGAATGAGAGGCAGAGAGCAGATCCTTATATTTGTCAGATTCCAAAAATTCATGCCAAGGCATCCAGGTGCGGGAGCATTGCTCAGTAGTGTTATGAATGGAGGCGGTTAATGATTCCATCTCACAGATAAATTTGAGCTCTGCTATCCATTCTAGGATTGATGGAGGATTAGTATCTTTCCAGTGTCTGGTTATAGAGACTCGTGCAGCCTGCAGTAGATGTTTCATTAAGGATTTTTTGACTTTTTTAACTGGTTTCTGTGTGTGGTATAATAGATAAAAAGCGGGATCTGATATCGGATCTGCATCCGTGAGCTCCTTGATATATAGTTGTACCTTAGTCCAGAAATCTCTAATCAAATAACAATCCCATAAGATGTGAAGCAACGTCCCTGTATGTTGCTTACATCTCCAACACTTTGGGTCCGCAGTGGGATATATTTTTTGTAATCTGCTGGGTGTAAGATACCAGCGAGTTAATATTTTGTAGTTAGATTCTTGTACCCTTGAGCATATCGAGGTTTTATGGTTTAATAAGATTATTTTTTCCCACTGCTCATCTGTAAAGGAAACCTGTAGTTCTGTTTCCCATTTTCCCTTCAAAGAGTGTGACCAGGTCTCATCAGAGCATAATAATTGATATATACAGGTCAGAGATTTTTTTATTGGACCTTGGCCACTACATAGTAGTTCAAAAGGTGTTAGAGGTCTGGACAGTTGGTCCCTCGTTCCGATTGAGTGCGCAAAATGGATAAATTGCATCAGACTCCATGGGTCTAGAAATGGGCAGTTGCGCTGATCTTGTAACTGCTGAATTGTACGCCATGTCTTACCTACTAGGAGATCTTTTGCCCTAAGAGCAGTGCCCATCCTCCAGGGTACATATGCGTTACTGCGACAACCTGGGGGGAACATTGTGTTATCTAGTATAGGCATTAAGGGTGAGGGCCAAGGGGAAAGATTGCTTAACATGCGATATTTCGAAAGGTTACTTAGAGTAGATTTAACTGATAGAGATTCTGTAGGTGGAGACTTTGAGTACCAAGGTAAAAGTGTAAGAT
This sequence comes from Hyperolius riggenbachi, assembly GCF_040937935.1. Taxonomy (NCBI): domain Eukaryota; kingdom Metazoa; phylum Chordata; class Amphibia; order Anura; family Hyperoliidae; genus Hyperolius; species Hyperolius riggenbachi. The sequence continues at coordinate 541,970,821 of NC_090647.1, read as the reverse complement.
CTTGATCAACCAAGGCAGATTCTACTTGTATCCATCTCTTCTGAGCAGTATGCCTATGCCAATCGACCATCCTGACCAGGCAGGCAGCAGCATGATATTTCCTAGCATCTGGTACTGCTAAACCTCCTTGTAACCTGGAAAGAACCATAGCGGCATATTTTATTCTGGCCCGTTTACCTTTCCAGATAAAGTTAAGGAATAATCTTTTAATTACATTAAAATGTAATCTCAGCCACCTTTAACAAATTTGGGAAAGAGATATGTGGGTAAGTGAATGTATAATAGAAGGCCGTCGGTGTATAGTGCTAATTTGGAATTTCCTCCTCTTGTTTGTAAGCCCTTAATTTTGGGATATGGTCTAAGTGCCTCTGCAAAGTGTTTGCTGCACATCATGTATAATAATGGGAAATGGGGGCAGCCCTGTCTAGTACCATTACTGATGCAGAAGACGTCCAACAAGATCCCATTTACTCTGATCCTGGCTATGTAAAATTACAAATAGATTACAAGAAATCAATGGAAATCCCAAATTGTAATTAGTTACATGTGGTTGATTGGGGAATGTTAACATGTGTTTCCTGAGCCAATTAAAGTGCCTATGCATGAATGAACGTGACTCCAATCAGGAACCATATTCATTATAAAAATGAAAGTAAAAATGATTGTGAAAAAGACACCAAACACTTCCTTGCAACATGATTAAAACTGAAATAAAAATACATAGAAAAATACATTTAGTATAGTTATAAACCCCTTCTAACCCTCCTCCCCAGTAGTTACCAAAAGAAAACACTTTCAAAATGTAAGGCTTGGTGGTGTATTCTCCACAGTCAGCATGCAACGCATGAGCTGGCGTGGAGGAGGTACACACACTAGCACAAGGAAACAGGCTATCCCTAGTATAGTGGAGGGGAGGACTGACTCCAATAGGAGATTGTGGCGCACAGAGCCGGTGCAGATCTGACAGCCACAAACAATGCTTTCGTTATAACGTCTCAGCGCAAAGTAGCGCTGAGCGCATAAACCAGAACTGAGGAGATCAGGACAGGTAGACAGAATGAACGCTTGCTAGCTAGCGGCTACTTAGCGACAGCAAGCGTCCAAAACCAGACAGACTGGAATGAGGCAGCCAATGCGATGCGGCGATGGCGTGCCTCACAAAGACAGGACAGGATAGTCAGAAAATAGCAGGATTAAGATAGATGAACGTAACACAGATAAATATACAATAAGTATGTTTTCCTAGCGTATTACAATTACAGCTATCAATGAAACTATTTGTAACGTCTGACTAACATATGTATATATCGGCAATGAACCGATATATGACATAAGCAGGAACGCTGACTAGGAATGGAGTAACACAGGGAACAGGACTCAGAAGGATTCGCTATCTCTTCGCAGAGATGAACGCAATCCACAAACGGTAACAGAACAGGATTCAGAAGGATTCGTTATCTCTTCGCAGAGATGAACGCAATCCACAAACAGTAACAGAACAGGATTCAGAAGGATTCGTTATCTCTTCGCAGAGATGAACGCAATCCACAAACGGTAACAGGACAGGATTCAGAAGGATTCGTTATCTCCTCGCAGAGATGAACGCAATCCACAAACGGTAACAGAACAGGATTCAGAAGGATTCGTTATCTCTTTGCAGAGATGAACGCAATCCACAAACAGAACCAGGAGCAGGGTAACTACCTCAGCACGGGTGGTCACGGTACGCGCAACCTACCAAAACGTGCTGGAAAGCTGACTAACTGCACACAGGATATAAACAGTTCGTGTACGTATACATCAGCGACACTGATGTATCAACGTAACACAAATACAAGGAAAATAATAAACGTGCTGGTATGCATATATATTGGCAATGAACCAATATATGATGCAAAGACCAGCAAAGTATCTTTAGAACAAGAAACACGATCGAGGGCTGAAGCGACAGCAAGACAGGCTTAAGCTGAAGCTATGAAAACCCAAGGAAACCCTGCAGGAAGCAGATCTTTATACTGAGGTCATCCAATGGGAGCAGACATGCAGATTCCCACACAGGTGAATGATAATCAGTCACAAGCTGACAGCAGGGAAAGACAGACAAAGCTATGCAGCTTGCATGGAAATAGGTCAGAACTGCCTGAGCTGCAGCACTACTACTTCCAGCAATAGCTGCTGCAGCAGCGATCATTACAGTACCCCTGCCTTTAAAAGCGGATTCCAGACGCTTTTCAAAACTGAAATTCCCAACAAAACAGTCTGACTGATAATTCATGATGACCGGGACAGCCCGGCAAGACCGAATTCCAGAATCAGTCCCCACAAGACTGGACCCATCAGAACCAGAACCTACAGAACCATGCCCATTAGTACTACAAGCCCCAGTGTGACACCCATCAGAACCATGATTTCCAGAAGAAAGCCCTCCGAAATTCCCTGAGCGATACCCACCACCTTCCAGGAACCGTTCAGAAACGCCAAAGCCTTTGCAATGCCCACCGGTACTGTCTTTACCAACACAAAACCCACTGTTGAACCAGTCCAAGGCACCAGGACAAGTTTTCTCAGAGACCTCCCAGAACACCTTGAAGCTCCAAAGAGATCCCCATAGGTCAGAATGCCCCTTAGGCTCACATGGAGAACTATCAAGAACCCCTATGGAACCTAGGGCAATTCCCGAGTCAGGGCCACAAGGACAAACATCAATATCAGGGCTTTCAGGGACCAGAACCATCTCTGGGCATGCAGGCAGACTGGCAACATCAGAACGTGTTCCCACTAAGGAAGCATCAGAGCACGCTAACACCTTAGACACACTTGGGCATTCTGGCACACAAAGAACATCTGGGCACACCGGCACAAGAGAAACCTCTGGGCATGTCAAGGAACTGTGAGCCTCAGGGTCAGCCAGGACAGGACCAAAACCAGGACTGGCCAAATAAAAATCATCATGACTACACTTCGCAACTACTGGACTTTTACACGAGAATGCTGGATCAGACTTAGATGTCGCTGACTCCAGCAAAGTCAGTAACAAATCAGATTCAGGGGCACTAACAAGACAGGACAAATCTTCTGATGTATGCACTGAACCAGATAGGGACTCCACAACTACCTCTGGACTGGACAGAGACTCATTTAATACACTGGATTGGAGCTCATGAGGCGCTGCAGAACAAGTCAGTATTGCAGCAGCCCCCACTGGACTAGGCAAAACTGAGGAATTCCCTGGACAGGAAGGGGACTCTGGAACCTCTGCCATAGCGGCCAGAGAACCAGAATCTTTCAGGATACAGGGCTGGGTTTCAGGAACACTCATCAGACCGGACTGAAATTCTGAGATTTCTATTATTTTGACCAGAGAATCAGAATTATCCATGTTACAGGGCAAGACTTCTGAAACATTCAGAGGACAGGGCTGGAGTTCCTCGGCTGTTACAACACTGGAGAGGGACTCAACAACATTGGTTAAATCAGACTGTGTACAAGGCAAGGTATCTAACACACTTGCTGACGAGGACAATATTTCAATGGCTTCTGCTTTGCTGGGCAGAAATTCATCAAGTTTTATTAGAGCAGACTGTAATTCAAAAACAGCTGCTAGACAAGTGAATATTACTGCAACACCAACTGAGGTAAGCAGTGCCTCAGACTGCTCTGCTAGAGGGTTTGAAATATCCAAAGTACTGGGTGAAGCATAAGACTCTGCGACCACAGCTTCACTGGACAGGATCACTGAACAGTCCATATTGCAGGGCAAAACCATGGAAGCACCTGCTGGACAGCATAATGATTCTGTGACCTGAGTTTCATTGGAGAGATCTACTGCACAATTCATGGTACAGGGCAAATTTACTGGAAGATTTTCTGAACAAGGTAATAATTCTGCGATTTCAGGTTCACATAGCAGATGCTCTGAGCTATTCACGAAACTAGAGCGAGGTGTAGAAACAGGAAGATCAAGACACAATGTTTGCGCATCTGAATCACCATTCATTTGTAAAATTGGAAAATTCAGATGCTGGGGTTCTGAGGTTTCTAGACAGGATTGCTGGGACTCGGAAACTGATGTAGTGCATCTATTGGCATCTGCTGGATCAGACAGGAGTTGAACTTTATTAACACATGTAATTTCTGCAGAAGTGTTTGCAGAGGCAGGCAAGATTTTTCTGGTGTCTGTTTCACTGAACAAAGAGTCATGAGTACTGGCTAGGCTGGACTCGGAAGTCAGCAGGACCTCTGGATTCTCTGCTGAGAAATTTGCGCAGGGCAAGGTTAAGAATGTACCAGTGGCTTCTGTTTTACTGGTAAGTAACACTGAGTTATCCATGGTACAGGGTGGAATTGCAGGAACTTCAATTTCACACAAAAAGAGCTCCGAATCACCTGCTGAATCAGCCAAAGGTGCTGAAGCAGGCGGGTCAGAACGCCAAATTTGCGAATTCGGAGTCACATAAAAATCATCCAAAATCAGTTCCCACACATCAATCAATGGAGCCACAAAGTCATACCCACACACACCAGTTTTTATTAGGTTATAGGCAGACTTAATGCATGCATTCAATACTAATTCACTTTTTGCACTGTAAAATTGACAAAATGAACTTGAATCATTCTTCTATTCATTGACCAGAGCTTCCATCTCTCCTTTCTCAAATGGAGGATTCCAAGCATACTTAACAGGCAGATCATGGTTTGCAGATATGATTGTAGCAGGGACATATATTGGGTTAATTAGCAGGTGATTGGCAGATTCCTTATTCCTAAGAATCTCCAATACCTGTAGCAAGTGCTGAACTGTAGTGTATGCAAACTTTCCTTGCTTCACAAATAAGTTGATTTGTTCAATACTCTGTAATATCTCCTCATAATCATACTCAGATAATTCTTTTAAACAAAAATCTTTATTTTCCCTAGCCAGGGAGGAAAGTTCATTAGTAGTTTCATAAGTCCATTTAACTCCCCTGAAAGCCAATTGCATTTCATTATCTGTTAATGGCAGAATCTCATTATAGGTCTCAGTCGCTAAGGATAACGACTCTGCAGATCGGACACGTTTCTTAGAACGTTTGCGTTTGGCCTTAGACCCTGCTGTTTTCCCTGCTGTTCTTGGTGATTTATTCAAGGCTGCAGGAAAATTATCAGTAACACTTTCTGCTTGCTGAACATTTTTGCAAGCAATTGAAGGAGTAGCTGATTGGCCTGCTGCCAGGAGTTCATTAAGAGGAAAAGGCAATGGATCTATGCGCAACCAGTTATGGATCACAAACGCTAGAAATTCCAGCGGTCTCTCTTTCAAATCGGAATGATTGAGAACATCAAATGCCCACTGGAATAATTCCCCTTTAAACAAAATATAACTTAGTTGGAGTGCCCAGGTTGAAACAGGAGTCGCTTGGAGATCAGGATTGGTCAGGAACCTGGCACATTCAGAGAAAAACTCATTTTCTGTTTCAGAGCTAAGTTCTTCAAATTTCTTAAAGGAACAGGAACCATAATTAACAGTGTCATACTTTCAGGGAATCCCTCCCACCATGGGGATTGGTAATGGGGTTTTTATAATGTAAGGCTTGGTGGTGTATTCTCCACAGTCAGCATGCAACGCATGAGCTGGCGTGGAGGAGGTACACACACTAGCACAAGGAAACAGGCTATCCCTAGTATAGTGGAGGGGAGGACTGACTCCAATAGGAGATTGTGGCGCACAGAGCCGGTGCAGATCTGACAGCCACAAACAATGCTTTCGTTATAACGTCTCAGCGCAAAGTAGCGCTGAGCGCATAAACCAGAACTGAGGAGATCAGGACAGGTAGACAGAATGAACGCTTGCTAGCTAGTGGCTACTTAGCGACAGCAAGCGTCCAAAACCAGACAGACTGGAATGAGGCAGCCAATGCGATGCGGCGATGGCGTGCCTCACAAAGACAGGACAGGACAGTCAGAAAATAGCAGGATTAAGATAGATGAACGTAACACAGATAAATATACAATAAGTATGTTTTCCTAGCGTATTACAATTACAGCTATCAATGAAACTATTTGTAACGTCTGACTAACATATGTATATATCGGCAATGAACCGATATATGACATAAGCAGGAACGCTGACTAGGAATGGAGTAACACAGGGAACAGGACTCAGAAGGATTCGCTATCTCTTCGCAGAGATGAACGCAATCCACAAACGGTAACAGAACAGGATTCAGAAGGATTCGTTATCTCTTCGCAGAGATGAACGCAATCCACAAACAGTAACAGAACAGGATTCAGAAGGATTCGTTATCTCTTCGCAGAGATGAACGCAATCCACAAACGGTAACAGGACAGGATTCAGAAGGATTCGTTATCTCCTCGCAGAGATGAACGCAATCCACAAACGGTAACAGAACAGGATTCAGAAGGATTCGTTATCTCTTCGCAGAGATGAACGCAATCCACAAACAGAACCAGGAGCAGGGTAACTACCTCAGCACGGGTGGTCACGGTACGCGCAACCTACCAAAACGTGCTGGAAAGCTGACTAACTGCACACAGGATATAAACAGTTCGTGTACGTATACATCAGCGACACTGATGTATCAACGTAACACAAATACAAGGAAAATAATAAACGTGCTGGTATGCATATATATTGGCAATGAACCAATATATGATGCAAAGACCAGCAAAGTATCTTTAGAACAAGAAACACGATCGAGGGCTGAAGCGACAGCAAGACAGGCTTAAGCTGAAGCTATGAAAACCCAAGGAAACCCTGCAGGAAGCAGATCTTTATACTGAGGTCATCCAATGGGAGCAGACATGCAGATTCCCACACAGGTGAATGATAATCAGTCACAAGCTGACAGCAGGGAAAGACAGACAAAGCTATGCAGCTTGCATGGAAATAGGTCAGAACTGCCTGAGCTGCAGCACTACTACTTCCAGCAATAGCTGCTGCAGCAGCGATCATTACACAAAACAAACAAAAAAGTGTCAGCATAAAAAAAAAACATAAAAAGTGACCTTAGGGACTCAGCTTTTTTAAATATGTATGTCATGAGAGTATATTACTGTTATTTTTGCAAATAAGGGCTTGCAATTATTGATAGGTTATTGTAAGAAAACAAAAAACACAAAGCCACAATGCAGAAAAAATACATCTTTATTTCCAGATAATCTATTGTCGATATGTGTTGTACTTGGAACATAATAAATGTTGTGATAACCAGAACAAATAGGCAAATAAAATGTGTTGGTTTGTATATGTGGTAGCATTGATTATTTTAAAACTATAAGGGGTGGAATTGGAAAAATAGTGTATTTTTCAATTTTTCCTTGTTTTTCCATTTAAAATGCATAGAAAATAACATAATTACTTAAAACAAATATCACCCACAATAGTATAATTTGTGTCAAAAAAACCCATATCATTTAGGTGTAATAAGTAGTAATAAAGTTATAGGCCAATGAATGGGAAGAGCACTGAAAGGTGAAAGTGGCTGTGGTCCATAAGGGGAAAACAAACCTGAGAGCTGCAGTGGTTAAAAGCTCTCTGAGCAGAAAAGAGATACATATATGTGTCTACATACCCTTCAGTAATACATTCCATAGGGATGCTGATGTGCTGAAGTGCAATAGATTCCTCAGGTCCATAAAGACTGAATTGGAGATACATAAATGTGTTATAATTTAAATTCAAGTACAAATTTGCAATTTACACACAGTTGCATTAGTAACATATGACTTGAAATAGGTACAATTAAAAAATTCATCCATGGTTCACCACTCTGCATTCATCAGTCAAGGTTAAAATGGATTACTCTGCAAATTCTGAACTTTACTGATGTCTAGGGGTGCACCTGTAATGGATTAGGTAAATAGTGTGGCCTCTATCATCTTCTCTATAACAGTGCTGCCACCATGACTCCTCCACACATTAAAGCTAATGGGAATCGGTTATTAAATAAAAAAAAGTCAGATACTCACCTAAGGAGAGGGAAGGCTCGGTCCTATTGAGCCATCCCTCTCCTCTCCCGGTGCCCCTGGTGCTGCGCTGGCTCCTCCGTTCACATCCCCCGCCGAGCGGACTTCGGAAGTCTTCGGGAGCCGAGTCCTACCGAAGACAGGCGGCGCACACGTGAGTGCATCATAAAGGGCGCGCGCTCGTGCGCAGCGTAGAGCGGCCCGTCTTTGGGAGCACTCGGGCTCCCGAAGCATTTCCAAAGCCTCCCTTCGGCCGGGAGACAGCGGTATTTGACCAAAACGGTCGAATACCGCTATGGGGGAGCCAGGACAATAGCGGGGACTGGGAGAGGAGAGGGAATGCTCTATGGGACCCAGAGCCTCCCTCTCCTTAGGTGAGTATTTGACTTTTTTTTTTTTAATACGGGTTCCCATTCACTTTAAAAGTGTGGCCACAACACCTGCTACTATAGCAAGTCCGGTACTATATACTACTTACGGAAAATAAACAAAATAATTGTGTCCACCTTGTGATGTGTTTGATGAGAGCTCTAGTCCCAAAAATATAATCACTATTATTATTAACTTTTTTTTTTCAGTGTGCGCCACATTGTTTTAACTCCTCCCCTCAGTTTGGCTCTCCAGTGTGCCTCCCCCAGCAGATATAATGCAGAGTGGGTGCAGGGGGCGCTTTCATATTTATCTCTCCGGATTAGCTCTCCTCTTTCTCTGGTCCCCGGAACAGGTGCTGCAATGCCAACATCTTCTTCTGGTTTCCGATCACAGGATATGACATGATTGGGACTCAGAGGATGGTGTCAGCATTGCAGTGATGCTCGCGGTTAGATGAATGCCTTCAGCCACCCCTCTTCCACCACCAAGGGGTGATGCAATGCTGACACTATCCTCTAGATCTCGATCTTGTCATATCATGTGATCGGAACCCAGAAGATGATGTCGGCATTGCACCACCAGTTCCATAGGAAGAGGAGAGCCAATCCAGTGTCCAGACAGGTAAATATGAAAGTGCTCCCTGCACCCGCTCTGCATTAGGCAGCCTGAGTTTTGCTGGCCTACATTGTCTTGCCTCAAGTTGTCCATAACAAAGCAACTTGGGCAGGGCTGCTAAAAGGTTAATGATGGTGTATATAGTGCCATCATTTACTGTGGTGCTGATTTTGACATTTTATGACCCTATACCTGTTTTCAGTTGGATGCTGATGGGTGAGTGAATGGGTGCTGATAGGTGTTTGGCTGAGTGCGGATGTGTAGGTGAGTGGCTGGGTGCTGATAGCTAAAGGTGGCAGGCTAGGGCAGAATACGCACGCAAGCACGCACGCACGCACGCACACACACACACACACACGATGGCCCAGTTTAGGACTGGAGAACTCATGGAGAAGCATGTGATCAGCTGATAGATTTGTAAGGTCCTGATTTGCTGTGATGACTTCCTATTTAACACTTGGTGAGGACCAGCAAATCAGAACCTTACAAATCTATCAGCTGATCACATGCTTCTCCATGAGTTCTCCTAAGCAGGGCCATCCCTAATACACACACACACATAAAGAAGACTCGAGCTGTCCAGATATAAAATGTGTGAATAATGAATTTTAAACATTGTGATCAAATCTTTCAAATACATTTCTTAAAAAAATAAATAAATACAGTAAAATCACATTTAGCATAAAAGAAAGATGTACTATATCTACATACCCTTCAATGACATGAGAATTCTCAGTCGTGGTGAATGATGTGTCGAGTGTTTCAGAAGTCATTGTGATAAGGCAACATAAACAGCTTAGAAGAAGTAAACCTTAATGCCAGTCTGTTCACCCTGCGTGTCTAGCAGGTTCAGCATGCCTCCAGCACTGACTGATAGGGCACTGAATATGTACAAACAGCTAGAAGGTTTCAAAGTGGGGGAGGGACTTCCTCCTGAAAGTCACCCAGTCTGTTTTGTTACAGATGAGGGAAGTAAGTTGCATTTCTTGCCACTACTTGAGAAAAGTTAATTTGTATTTATACAATATTGGAGTTATCTGCTTCTAATTAGTGATAAGAAAAGATCACTATCATGAAAATCTTAGTGACACTGTAGCGGAAAAAAAATATGATATAATGAATCGGTTATGTAGTATAGATAGTTGATAGAACATTAGCAGCAAAGAAAATAGTCAAAAAAATTTCAGTTATATAGCTTTTTTTATAACATTGCATCATTCTCTAATATGTGCAGTGTACACATTACACTCAGCATTCTAAATGATTTCACAGAGCAGGCTAGTGATCTTTTGAACTTTCCTCTGCAGAAAAAAACAAAATATAGTGACAGACACTTGAGATAATAAGCTTCAGAAGACAGCTCTCTGCAACTTTGAAAGTCAAAGCGTTCAGTGAAGCTTTTTTGCATAGGTAACAACTGGAGTTTCTTAACTCTTCCTGTACTGGAAACAATATGAGACTCATATCTCTTTTGCTAATGTTCTATTTCTTAGATGTACTACACATACAATTCATTATCTTATACGTTTATTTTCACTTCAGATTCCCTCTAAAATGTAAAATACATAGTAAAATGTATTTTAGTTTTCGTACATTACTTTTTGTTCTATGTTGCTTTCACATACAGTAGGTAGTAATACACTGACATGTCTGACAGATTTTGGACTAGTCCATCTCCTAATGGGGGATCTCAGTATTACCTTTATGCTTTGCTAAGATGCCAGCCAGCCTCCTTAGGACCCGTTTCCACTTGTGTGGTGCGGGATCGCCGCTGATTACCCGCTGACGAAATCACATGCGGGTGCGATTCCGCATGCGTATTTTACCTCAATTTTGCATGCGATTTTGCACAGGTTAGTATTGATGCGCTTTTAACCATGGCTCACTACCCTCCCCATGGTTAACGGAATTGCTCTGCAAAAGCGCTTACAAAATCGTACCATGCAGTGGAGCGCGGGGGAGGGGGTGAAAAAATGCTAAAAAAAAAAATCAAAAATCGCTGCTGTCAGCGATTTTGATTTTAAATGTGAACAAAGCCTTACTAGTTTTAAACATTTAAAGAGAGTCTGAAGCCAAATTAAAAAAATGGCTTTTAAGCTTATATTCAGCATGTGTGCCCCTGCTAAAACGCTGCTATCTCGCAGCATAACGAGGGGTCTTAACCCCCCAAATCTCCCCCTGCAAAATACACGACCAACTTGGTTGTGGATTTTGCTGCCCCTGTGCGCTTCCGTGTGAGGCAGAGCTATGAGCTGCAGCCCTGCCTCACATGCGTCTATCAGCCGCGGATCTCCGCCTCTCCCCCGCCCCTCTCATTGAAGGCAGACTGAGAGGGGCGGGGGAGAGGCGGAGATCCGCCGCTGATAGACGCATGTGAGGCAGGGCTGCAGCTCATAGCCCTGCCTCACACGGAAGCGCTTCCCGGAGGTAGCAGGGGGGATTTGGGGGGTAAAGACCCCTCGTTATGCCACAGGATAGCGGCGTTTTAGCAGGGGCAAACAGGCCCCTACTGAATATAAGCTTAAAAGTCATTTTTAATTTGGCTTCAGACTCTCTTTAAGTCCAAATTTGTACATTTTACGTCTTTAGGCAATTGTTCTTGATGTTGCCCTTTCCATGTGCAGAAGTCCCTCCCATTCCACATGTAGCCCCCTCTTCTATGTGGATTATCCATGTGCAGCAGACCCCCCATCCCATTCTGTGTCTCCTCATTTGCAGTCTCCCTATTCCATATGCATTCTTCCCCTTTGCGCGGCAGCCACCCCCTCCCCCCCCCCCCCCCCCACACACACACACACCACCCCCTCATCATTAAATGGATACGTTTTATTTTGTACATTTTTTTTTGGATAATTTAAAAAAGAAATCCTGGTCTCACAATACTTTGCTTTGGCATAAACCAGGACTAATGGTAGGACTCGCCTTTTCTTCCTCAGAAAATAATTTTGCCAGATGCCCCAAACTTTCGGAAAGGGGCTTCTTCAGAGAAAATGACTTGTGTGAAGCCCTCTTAATGCAGCCCAATGATGACTGCACACATTTCTTTGCAGGTAATCATGGTTAACAGAGGAAGAAGGATGGTTTCAAGCATCACCCTCCCTTTTCAAGTGGCCACTCTGCTATTCTAACTCAGCATGACATGATGATCTCCAGAATTGTACAGAATGACCTCCAGCCTTGTGCTCTTCAACACTCTCACCCAGGGGTGTAACTAAAAATCACTGGGACCTCCTGCAAAACTTTGGGTGCCCCTCTCACCAAAGCCCATTCACCTCTTCCGCGTTTCATGCGACATCCACTCTTCTTTGCAGCACCGCTCACTCTACTTCCTTATTAGCTCATGGAGTAGAGTGAGCCTCTGCAGAGAAGAGCGGACCTCCTGCGGATGAGGTGAGTGCGCATTCCCTGCCCGATGCCGGTGCTGTCATTGCTGGAGGGGGGAGTGCTGATTGAAGGGGGAGCCCAAGATGGGGGGGAGTTGGGGCCCCCCTCCCCATCCCTGTGTGTGCCTGCTGCTTCCCCTTCCTGCACTGCGCCCCCTCCTTCCCCTAAAAACAGCCCTGGGGTGCCAAGCCCCCCCCCCCCAGGCTTCTCCCCCAAAGGGCCCCCTGTGGCTGCAACGCTTGCAGGAGCTAATGTTACATCCCTGCTCTCAACTGTGTTGACGAGATGATTACTGAAAAGATCTCCACAGTTCCTTTTGTGACAGGGTCTGAAATCCAGTGAAATATTTTTGATGTTGTTTTTTTATTATGGGGAGGATTTTGCAATTCATCTGATCGCTCTTCATAACATTCTGGATTATATTCAAATTGCTGTCATAAAAACTGAATTGGTGCCATTCTCTAAATGTTTGACCATGACTGTAAGCACTGTTCACATTTTGCACTACTCTGTGGTCCTGTTTATTACTATGTCAATATCGTGTCATTCTCATGAAGTGATGAAATGGTTACTAATAATTATAAAGGAAATCTTACTGCAAAAAACACTTAATAATTTGTGCTTAACTGTGCTTCTAGTTTCTCAGCACAACTCTATTGTTTTTCTTCCAAGTAGTGAAAGGGAACTGAAATAATCAAACTGGGTATAGTTCCTGGAAATCTTCATCTGCAATATCCTGACCACAAAAACTAATTCGGCAAGAGTGTTCCTATTTATCTGTTCCTATGCCGTGTGGTACAAGTCTGCTGTGCAGAGCTCTCATCCATCCATCTAGTCATCCATCCATCCATCCATGTCTAAAAGCAAGATGGAGTCTAGAAGACAAAATGGCTGCTACATTAGAAATCAAACAGCATATCTCCCAACTGTCCCCTCTTAAAGAGGAACTGTCGCGAAAATCTTAAAATTTAAAACACATAGAAATAAGAAGTACATTTCTCCCAGAGTAAAATGAGCCACAAATGACTTCTCTCCTATGTTGCTGTCACTTACAGTAAGTGTAAGGCTTGGTGGTGTATTCTCCACAGTCAGCATGCAACGCATGAGCTGACGTGGAGGAGGTACACACACCAGCACAAGGAAACAGGCTATCCCTAGTATAGTGGAGGGGAGGACTGACTCCAATAGGAGATTGTGGCGCACAGAGCCGGTGCAGATCTGACAGCCACAAACAATGCTTTCGTTATAACGTCTCAGCGCAAAGTAGCGCTGAGCGCATAAACCAGAACTGAGGAGATCAGGACAGGTAGACAGAATGAACGCTTGCTAGCTAGCGGCTACTTAGCGACAGCAAGCGTCCAAAACCAGACAGACTGGAATGAGGCAGCCAATGCGCTGCGGCGATGGCGTGCCTCACAAAGACAGGACAGGATAGTCAGAAAATAGCAGGATTAAGATAGATGAACGTAACACAGATAAATATACAATAAGTATGTTTTCCTAGCGTATTACAATTACAGCTATCAATGAAACTATTTGTAACTTCTGACTAACATATGTATATATCGGCAATGAACTGATATATGACATAAGCAGGAACGCTGACTAGGAATGGAGTAACACAGGGAACAGGACTCAGAAGGATTCGCTATCTCTTCGCAGAGATGAACGCAATCCACAAACAGTAACAGAACAGGATTCAGAAGGATTCGTTATCTCTTCGCAGAGATGAACGCAATCCACAAACAGTAACAGAACAGGATTCAGAAGGATTCGCTATCTCTTCGCAGAGATGAACGCAATCCACAAACAGTAACAGAACAGGATTCAGAAGGATTCGTTATCTCTTCGCAGAGATGAACGCTATCCACAAACAGGAACAGAACAGGATTCAGAAGGATTCGTTATCTCTTCGCAGAGATGAACGCAATCCACAAACAGGACCAGGAACAGGATAACTAGCTCAGCACGGGTGTTCACGGTACGCGCAAACTACCAAAACGTGCTGGAAAACTGACTAACTGAACACAGGAAATAAACAGTTCGTGTACGTATATATCAGCAACACTGATATATCAACGTAACACAAATACAAGGAAAATAATAAACGTGCTGGTATGCATATATATTGGCAATGAACCAATATATGATGCAAAGACCAGCAAAGTATCTTTAACAAGAAACACGATCGGGGGCTAAAGCGACAGCAAGACAGGCTTAAGCTGAAGCTATGAAAACCCAAGGAAACCCTGCAGGAAGCAGATCTTTATACTGAGGTCATCCAATGGGAGCAGACATGCAGATTCCCACACAGGTGAATGATAATCAGTCACAAGCTGACAGCAGGGAAAGACAGACAAATCTATGCAGCTTGCACGGAAATAGATCAGAACTGCCTGAGCTGCAGCACTACTTCCAGCAATAGCTGCTGCAGCAGCGATCATTACAGTACCCCCGCCTTTAAAAGCGGATTCCAGACGCTTTTCAAAACTGAAATTTCCAACAAAACAGTCTGACTGATAATTCATGATGACCGGGACAGCCCGGCAAGACCGAATTCCAGAATCAGTCCCCACAAGACTGGACCCATCAGAACCAGAACCTACAGAACCATGCCCATCAGTACTACAAGCCCCAGTGTGACACCCATCAGAACCATGATTTCCAGAAGAAAGCCCTCCGAAACTCCCTGAGCGATACCCACCGCCTTCCAGGAACCGTTCAGAAACGCCAAAGCCTTTGCAATGCCCACCGGTACTGTCTTTACCAACACAAAACCCACTGTTGAACCAGTCCAAGGCACCAGGACAAGTTTTCTCAGAGACCTCCCAGAACACCTTGAAGCTCCAAAGAGATCCCCATAGGTCAGAATGCCCTTTAGGCTCACATGGAGAACTATCAAGAACCCCTATGGAACCTAGGGCAATTCCCGAGTCAGGGCCACAAGGACAAACATCAATATCAGGGCTTTCAGGGACCAGAACCATCTCTGGGCATGCAGGCAGACTGGCAACATCAGAACATGTTCCCACTAAGGAAGCATCAGAGCACGCTAACACCTTAAACACACTTGGGCATTCTGGCACACAAAGAACATCTGGGCACACTGGCACAAGAGAAACCTCTGGGCATGTCAAGGAACTGTGAGCCTCAGGGTCAGCCAAGACAGGACCAAAACCAGGACTGGCCAAAAAAAAATCATCATGACTAGACTTCGCAACTACTGGATTTTTACACGAGAATGCAGGATCAGACTTAGATGTCGCTGATTCCAGCAAAGTCAGTAACAAATCAGATTCAGGGGCACTAACAAGACAGGACAAATCTTCTGATGTATGCACTGAACCAGATAGGGACTCCACAACTACCTCTGGACTGGACAGAGACTCATCTAATACACTGGATTGGAGCTCATGAGGCGCTGCAGAACAAGTCAGCATTGCAGCAGCCCCCACTGGACTAGGCAAAACTGAGGAATTCCCTGGACAGGAAGGGGACTCTGGAACCTCTGCCACAGCGGCCAGAGAACCAGAATCTTTCAGGATACAGGGCTGGGTTTCAGGAACACACATCAGACCGGACTGAAATTCTGAGATTTCTATTATTTTGACCAGAGAATCAGAATTATCCATGTTACAGGGCAAGACTTCTGAAACATTCAGAGGACAGGGCTGGAGTTCCTCGGCTGTTACAACACTGGAGAGGGACTCAACATTGGTTAAATCAGACTGTGTACAGGGCAAGGTATCTGACACAATTGCTGACGAGGACAATATTTCAATGGCTTCTGCTTTGCTGGGCAGAAATTCATCAAGTTTTATTAGAGCAGACTGTAATTCCAAAACAGCTGCTAGACAAGTGAATATTACTGCAACACCAACTGAGGTAAGCAGTGCTTCAGCCTCCTCTGCTAGAGGGTTTAAAGTATCCAAAGTACTGGGTGAAGCATAAGACTCTGCGACCACAGCTTCACTGGACAGGATCACTGAACAGTCCATATTGCAGGGCAAAACCATGGAAGCACCTGCTGGACAGCATAATGATTCTGTGACCTGAGTTTCATTGGAGAGATCTACTGCACAATTCATGGTACAGGGCAAATTTATTGGAAAATTTTCTGAACAAGGTAATAATTCTGCGATTTCAGGTTCACATAGCAGATGCTCTGAGCTATTCACGAAACTAGAGCGAGGTGTAGAAACAGGAAGATCAAGACACAATGTTTGCGCATCTGAATCAGCATTCATTTGTAAAATTGGAAAATTCAGATGCTGGGGTTCTGAGTTTACTAGACAGGATTGCTGGGACTCGGAAACTGATGTAGTGCATCTATTGGCATCTGCTGGATCAGACAGGAGTTGAACTTTATTAACACAGGTAATTTCTGCAGAAGTGTTTGCAGAGACAGGCAAGATTTTTCTGGTGTCTGTTTCACTAAACAAAGAGTCATGAGTACTGGCTAGGCTGGACTCGGAAGTCAGCAGGACCTCTGGATTCTCTGCTGAGAAATTTGCGCAGGGCAAGGTTAAGAATGTATCAGTGGCTTCTGTTTTACTGGGAAGTAACACTGAGTTATCCATGGTACAGGGTGGAATTGCAGGAACTTCAATTTCACACAAAAAGAGCTCCGAATCACCTGCTGAATCAGCCAAAGGTGCTGAAGCAGGCGGGTCAGAACGCCAAATTTGCGAATTCGGAGTCACATAAAAATCATCCAAAATCAGTTCCCACACATCAATCAAGGGAGCCACACAGTCATACCTACACACACCAGCCTCTATTAGGTTATAGGCTGACTTAATGCATGCGTTCAATACCATTTCACTTTTTGCACTGTAAAATTGACAAAATGAACTTGAATCATTCTTCCATTCACAGACCAGGGCTTCCATCTCTCCCCTCTCGAATGGAGGATCCCATGCATACTTAACAGGCAGATCATGGTTTGCAGATATGATTGTGGCAGGCACATGTATAGGGTTAATTAGCAGGTGATTGGCAGATTCCTTATTCTTAAGAATCTCCAATACCTGTAGCAAGTGTTGAACTGTAGTGTATGCAAACTTCCCTTGGTTCACAAATAAGTTGATTTGTTCAATACTCTGTAATATCTCATCATAATCATACTCAGATAATTCTTTTAAACAAAAATCTTTATTTTCCCTAGCCAGGGAGGAAAGTTCATTAGTAGTTTCATAAGTCCATTTAACTCCCCTGAAAGACAATTGCATTTCATTATCTGTTAATGGCAGAATCTCATTATAGGTCTCAGTCGCTAAGGATAACGATTCTGCAGATTGGACACGTTTCTTAGAACGTTTGCGTTTTGCCTTTGACCTTGCGGTTTTTGGTGATTTATTCAAAGCTGCAGGAAAATTATCAGTAACACTTTCTGCTTGCTGCTCATTCTTGCAAGCAATTGAAGGAGCAGCTGATTGGCTTGCTGCCAGGAGTTCATTAAGAGGAAAAGGCAATGGATCTATGCGCAACCAGTTATGGATCACAAACGCTAGAAATTCCAGCGGTCTATCTTTCAAATCGGAATGATTGAGAACATCAAATGCCCACTGGAATAATTCCCCTTTAAACAAAATATAACTTAGTTGGAGTGCCCAGGTTGAAACAGGAGTCGCTTGGAGATCAGGATTGGTCAGGAACCTGGTACATTCAGAGAAAAACTCATTTTCTGTTTCAGAGCTAAGTTCTTCAAATTTCTTAAAGGAACAGGAACCATAATTAACAGTGTCATACTTTCTGGGAATCCCCCCCACAATGGGGATTGGTAATGGGGTTTTCATAACGTAAGGCTTGGTGGTGTATTCTCCACAGTCAGCATGCAACGCATGAGCTGGCGTGGAGGAGGTACACACACTAGCACCAGGAAACAGGCTATCCCTAGTATAGTGGAGGGGAGGACTGACTCCAATAGGAGATTGTGGCGCACAGAGCCGGTGCAGATCTGACAGCCACAAACAATGCTTTCGTTATAACGTCTCAGCGCAAAGTAGCGCTGAGCGCATAAACCAGAACTGAGGAGATCAGGACAGGTAGACAGAATGAACGCTTGCTAGCTAGCGGCTACTTAGCGACAGCAAGCGTCCAAAACCAGACAGACTGGAATGAGGCAGCCAATGCGCTGCGGCGATGGCGTGCCTCACAAAGACAGGACAGGACAGTCAGAAAATAGCAGGATTAAGATAGATGAACGTAACACAGATAAATATACAATAAGTATGTTTTCCTAGCGTATTACAATTACAGCTATCAATGAAACTATTTGTAACTTCTGACTAACATATGTATATATCGGCAATGAACTGATATATGACATAAGCAGGAACGCTGACTAGGACTGGAGTAATACAGGGAACAGGACTCAGAAGGATTCGCTATCTCTTCGCAGAGATGAACGCAATCCACAAACAGTAACAGAACAGGATTCAGAAGGATTCGTTATCTCTTCGCAGAGATGAACGCTATCCACAAACAGGAACAGAACAGGATTCAGAAGGATTCGTTATCTCTTCGCAGAGATGAACGCAATCCACAAACAGGACCAGGAACAGGATAACTAGCTCAGCACGGGTGTTCACGGTACGCGCAAACTACCAAAACGTGCTGGAAAACTGACTAACTGAACACAGGAAATAAACAGTTCGTGTACGTATATATCAGCAACACTGATATATCAACGTAACACAAATACAAGGAAAATAATAAACGTGCTGGTATGCATATATATTGGCAATGAACCAATATATGATGCAAAGACCAGCAAAGTATCTTTAACAAGAAACACGATCGGGGGCTAAAGCGACAGCAAGACAGGCTTAAGCTGAAGCTATGAAAACCCAAGGAAACCCTGCAGGAAGCAGATCTTTATACTGAGGTCATCCAATGGGAGCAGACATGCAGATTCCCACACAGGTGAATGATAATCAGTCACAAGCTGACAGCAGGGAAAGACAGACAAATCTATGCAGCTTGCACGGAAATAGATCAGAACTGCCTGAGCTGCAGCACTACTTCCAGCAATAGCTGCTGCAGCAGCGATCATTACAGTAAGTAGTAGAAATCTGACATTACCAACAGATTTTGGACTAGCCGATCTTCTCATAGGGGGGATCTCAGGGTTTTATTAATTTTAAAAGCACTTAGTGAATGGCAGTTTCTTCATCCAACTGCCAAAATAATGTGCAGCGAGCAGGAAGGCTGGCCAGCATCAGTGTCAGCACACAGAGAGAATCTGATTATTGGTGATCTGCAGTATCACCAAGAATACAGATTATACCTGATTATTGATGATCTGCAGAATCACCGATAATCTAAGTATAACTAACCTCTGGACACCTTAATAATGTGAGTGTTTGGTGCAACAGTAATGACTTTGAGTAAGACCACCCGAGGAGCAGGTGGTCTTTGGCAGTATGGGCGATACTGCCTTCTGAGAAGTGCAAAAACCTTCCAGCAGCCTGAGACCTCCAAAGGGGTGGAGTCCCAGGCTGAAATTAGGAAAGACCAGTGAGTGAGTGACACCTGAAAGGTGGATGTCACTAGCAGGTCTGGAGACCATCTCTTAAGAAGAGAGATAGCTCTCAAGGTCGGGCAAGCCAGGTCGGCAACACACGGACAGACAAGGTACAGAGACAGAAGGCTGATTCGGTATCCAAAGGCAGGCAGGGTTGGCAACAGATAATCAGATATGCGTAGGTACCGAATCAGAAAGCAGAGGGATAGTCAGAAAAGCAATAGGTCATAACAGATATCAAACAATGCCTAGTCTTGGGTGTGAGGTCCGTGGTCTCTACACCCTGGAACTAGTCTGGAGTATAATATGATGGTACACAGTATCCCTAGTCTTGGGTGTGAGGTCCGTGGTCTCGACACCCTGGAACTAGTCTGAAGTATAACAGAATGATAACACAAAGTCCCTAATCTTGGGTGTGAGGTCCGTGGTCTTGACACCCTGGAACTAGTCAGAAGTATAACACAATGATAACACAAAGTCCCTAATCTTGGGTGTGAGGTCCGTGGTCTCGACACCCTGGAACTAGTCAGAAGTATAACACAATGATAACACAAAGTCCCTAATCTTGGGTGTGAGGTCCGTGGTCTCGACACCCTGGAACTAGTCAATAGTATAACACAATGATAACACAAAGTCCCTAATCTTGGGTGTGAGGTCCGTGGTCTCGACACCCTGGAACTAGTCAGAAGTATAACACAATGATAACACAAAGTCCCTAATCTTTGGTGTGAGGTCCGTGGTCTCGACACCCTGGAACTAGTCTGAGTGCTTCCACGTAAGTGTTCGCAACGGCAGACAACCTGAGACTGACCAGCAGTGACTATATATAGCGCGGCACTCTCCGGCGCCACCCATCAGCGATCAACCAATAGCCACTTGCTTTGAGGTCAGCTGATCCCTCATTGTTTGTCATGAAGGTTCTGCCTCTCAGCCTGTGTGAACTAACAGACCAAGCCACCTCAGACGCACGCTGCTGCGTGCAAACCGCCGCGCTGGACGCGGAATCAGGCGCCTTGCCGCCAGTACACGCGGCAGCTTTTCCGCGTTTTATCACATTATATTTCTTATTTTCAAATGTTAATATGACGGGTAATGAACCAGAGTAGAAAGGACCAGTGTGGTTTGAATTATAAAGAGTTTTCTCCTAGGAGATCATTTTTCAAGTTCTTTTTTAGCATTTTGTAATCGAAAAAAATACCAAAATATAGGTGAAAAAGTACTATCAAAATTATTTTAAAACAAAAGAAAAAACAGGGCACCGAGAGCCCAATAGTGCAATATAGTTTTAACAGAGAAAATCTGTCTAGATAGTTCGTGCAGAATTGTACTCACAAAAAAGGGTCACCAGCAGGCAACCACTTGAAAGGCAGGTGGGGAGAATTGGTACCCGACCCCACTCGGGTATAAAAGTCGCTCTCTGTAGACAGGAGAAAAAAGGGGGCGTACCCCTCCACCAAGGGTGAATAAGTAATATGTATCAAACGCAGATAGAACAGAGGCGCCAAAAAGAGTAAAAACACTATTATTTAAAAACAGTAAAAAGAGGGAAGGTAAGGTGGACTTACCTCCCTCTAGCAGTGGACAACAAAACTCTGAGGTAGAGTAGAATGCATTTATTAAACAGTGTAACTCCTAAAGATGCAACGCGTTTCGCGGGCCACAGCACCGCTTCCTCAGGCTATACAGGAGTTCAAAAAAGCTGTATCCAATCCAAGTATTGAATGAGCGCCTCTGTCTCTGTCAGAGGCGCTCATTCAATACTTGAATTGGATACAGCTTTTTTGAACTCCTGTATAGCCCGAGGAAGCGGTGCTGTGGCCCGCGAAATGCGTTGCATCTTTAGGAGTTACACTGTTTAATAAATGCATTCTACTCTACCTCAGAGTTTTGTTGTCCACTGCTAGAGGGAGGTAAGTCCACCTTACCTTCCCTCTTTTTACTGTTTTTAAATAATAGTGTTTTTACTCTTTTTGGCGCCTCTGTTCTATCTGCGTTTGATACAAAATTATTTTGGTTATTTTCTTGCTTGCTGCTGGTTTAAAGGGTATTTTATAGACAAGGTGGGAAAATATCACTTAGGAGAAAACTAAGGAGAAAAAGTGATTTGCATATGGGTTGTTACTCTTTGATGTGTCTTATTATCATTGCTATACTGTTATAGCTTCTTGCAGAACAGACAGGTTCTTGCCTGAGTGTGGTTAATAAAGAAGTACATCTTCTTGGTAACTTGGCCGCACAGCCCCTCTCTCTGTCTGTCCTCAGATGGCCTTCAACAGTGGCTGGGGATCCATTTCACGTAAGGCAGCCTGTCTTTGGTACAGAAGTCAGAGGCAGAGTAATTACCGTATTTTTCGGACTATAAGACGCTCCTGGCCATAAGACACACCTAGGTTTAGTGGACAAAAACCAGGGGAAAAATATATGTATACTAAACTTGGAGCATCCACGGTAAAGGGGCATCTTGTGGATTATGCCTCCTTTGTACCTCATGTTCCCTTGTGCCTTGTGTGTCTCCCTGTGCCCCCCTTGTGTCTTCCTGTGTCCCCCTTGTGTCCACCTCTGTCCTCCTTGTGTTCCCGTCTATGCCCCTTTGTGTCCCCCTGAGTGTCCTCTGTTTGTCCCCCTGTGTTCTCCTCTGCATGGACACAGTACAGGGAGTCCCCGACATTGCGGCGGGTTGGAGGTTCGTATTGGCAGGTGATCACAAGTCAGGAACTATATTTGGACTATAAGATGCAGGGACTTTTTTTCCCCTCTCTTGGGGGAAGAAAAAGTGAGTCTTATAGTCCAAAAAATACAGTAGTTTAGACCGGTGTTTCTCAACATTTTATTGGTATGTACCCCTTTTAAAACCCTGTGCTCACCAAGTACCCCCTAGCATAGTAAAGATTATCACAAGTACCCCTTGACAAATATATATTTAATCGTATTATTTGTTAATCTTGGTTAAGTATTAGGGATGCTCGGAAAATTCCGCGGAATAATGAATTCCGTGATTCCGGCCGGAATCAGGTTAATTCCGATTCCGGTAGTCAAATCGGAATTCCTATACCTCTCAAACAGAATTCCGCGGAAATTTTATAATTCCGACGGAATTTTCCGTAATAGCACAAAAAAATCTCTCTCTCCCCTCCCCCAGAACCTAGTGTGTAGTAGGTATCTGTCTTAACCTCTAGACCATGACCCACACTACATGCTAAAGCTGGCGGTAGCATAAACCATACTTCCATTATGATCAATTCGATAGAAAAAGTAGCATGATTAAGGATTTGTACTTTTTGAAAAGCATGCTTAAATACCATAGCTGGGATTTGAACCCAGGACCTAGTGTGTAGTAGGTATCTGTCTTAACCTCTAGACCTTGACCCACACTACATGCTAAAGCTGGCGGTAGCATAAACCATACTTCTATTATGATCAATTCGATAGAAAAAGTAGCATGATTAAGGATTTGTACTTTTTGAAAAGCATGCTTATATACCATAGCTGGGATTTGAACCCAGGGCCTAGTGTGTAGTAGGTATCTGTCTTAACCTCTAGACCATGACCCACACTACATGCTAAAGCTGGCGGTAGCATAAACCATACTTCCATTATGATCAATTCGATAGAAAAAGTAGCATGATTAAGGATTTGTACTTTTTGAAAAGCATGCTTATATACCATAGCTGGGATTTGAACCCAGGACCTAGTGTGTAGTAGGTATCTGTCTTAACCTCTAGACCATTACCCACACTACATGCTAAAGCTGGCGGTAGCATAAACCATACTTCCATTATGATCAATTCGATAGAAAAAGTAGCCTGATTAAGGATTTGTACTTTTTGAAAAGCATGCTTATATACCATAGCTGGGATTTGAACCCAGGACCTAGTGTGTAGTAGGTATCTGTCTTAACCTCTAGACCATGACCCACAACACATGCTAAAGCTGGCGGTAGCATAAACCATACTTCCATTATGATCAATTCGATAGAAAAAGTAGCATGATTAAGGATTTGTACTTTTTGAAAAGCATGCTTATATACCATAGCTGGGATTTGAACCCAGGACCTAGTGTGTAGTAGGTATCTGTCTTAACCTCTAGACCATGACCCACACTACATGCTAAAGCTGGCGGTAGCATAAACCATACTTCCATTATGATCAATTCGATAGAAAAAAATAGCATGATTAAGGATTTGTACTTTTTGAAAAGCATGCTTATATACCATAGCTGGGATTTGAACCCAGGACCTAGTGTGTAGTAGGTATCTGTCTTAACCTCTAGACCATGACCCACACTACATGCTAAAGCTGGCGGTAGCATAAACCATACTTCCATTATGATCAATTCGATAGAAAAAGTAGCATGATTAAGGATTTGTACTTTTTGAAAAGCATGCTTATATACCATAGCTGGGATTTGAACCCAGGACCTAGTGTGTAGTAGGTATCTGTCTTAACCTCTAGACCATGACCCACACTACATGCTAAAGCTGGCGGTAGCATAAACCATACTTCCATTATGATCAATTCGATAGAAATAGTAGCATGATTAAGGATTTGTACTTTTTGAAAAGCATGCTTATATACCATAGCTGGGATTTGAACCCAGGACCTAGAGTGTAGTAGGTATCTGTCTTAACCTCTAGACCATGACCCACTCTACATGCTAAAGCTGGCGGTAGCATAAACCATACTTCCATTATGATCAATTCGATAGAAAAAGTAGCATGATTAAGAATTTGTACTTTTTGAAAAGCATGCTTATATACCATAGCTGGGATTTGAACCCAGGACCTAGTGTGTAGTAGGTATCTGTCTTAACCTCTAGACCATGACCCACACTACATGCTAAAGCTGGCGGTAGCATAAACCATACTTCCATTATGATCAATTCGATAGAAAAAGTAGCATGATTAAGAATTTGTACTTTTTGAAAAGCATGCTTATATACCATAGCTGGGATTTGAACCCAGGACCTAGTGTGTAGTAGGTATCTGTCTTAACCTCTAGACCATGACCATGACCATAACATTTTTCCGACAGAATTCCGTATAAGTCGGAATTCCGCGGAACTGCCCCGGTATACCGTCGGAACGGTAACGGAATTTCTATATGACGGAATGCGGAATTGTGCCGGAAACGGAAATGGGCTATTCCGACCATGCCTGTTAAGTATATCAAGCCTGAGTACCCCCTGGTACCATCAGAAGTACCCCCTGGGGTACATGTACCACACATTGAGAACCTAGGCTTTCAGACCATACAATTAACAAAATACTGCAGTAACAGGAAACAAGAAATATAACAGAACTAGCAGCCAAGAAAGCCAATTTCTGAAATTCCGCAGAATTTCGAAACATCCTAAATTACAGTAGACAAGACAAAATATTATGAGAGGATGCACTAAGATTATAGTTATCCCCTGGGGAGATAAGGATGGGGTGCGGGATATGTTTTTCAGTTGAAGATGATGTATGGGGGTTAAAGAGTGAATGTGAGGAATAACTGAGAGAGC
The DNA here is from genome assembly GCF_040937935.1 of Hyperolius riggenbachi. Taxonomy (NCBI): domain Eukaryota; kingdom Metazoa; phylum Chordata; class Amphibia; order Anura; family Hyperoliidae; genus Hyperolius; species Hyperolius riggenbachi. The sequence goes on along the minus strand of NC_090647.1, from coordinate 541,945,455 downwards.
GGAATCACATATTATGCCTATGCAGTGTTGTTATTGTTATGTGAGTAGCTAGAGATTGTGGAAACATTTTCAGTTCCGTTTTACTCATATTGAGTTTTAGGAAGCGAGAGGTCTTGAAAGAGGATATGGCAGAGAAGCAACTGGGAACACATGAACGAAGGGAGTTAGAGGAACTGAATTCAACTAGATTAACAAAACTGCTTGTTTTTTACAGTATTCCTATTGCCCTTTGGAAAATCTTTCCTTACTCTGATTTACATTCTTTAATTTGTCACAGGTGACAGCATCCTTACTGCGGACAAGGTGCATCACTGCAGAATGTTTGTTGTGTGTTCCGAAGTGAGCCGAAATAACACCTGGTCTCCCAGAATGCTCCGGGTGGAGCAGGCTTCGTGACATCATAGCTAGGCTAACCTGGGGCCCCGGGCAGTGAGAGTTCCCGGGGCCCCAGGCTGGCTCATGCACCATTGTTTTTAATTTTATTGTAGTATCCCATGCAGTTTAGTTAGGAGGTGTGATAAAACGCGGAAAAGCCGCTGTCTCTCAAGGCGAGGCGGCTGTTTCCGCGTCCAGCATGGCGTCACAACGCGGAAAAAACGCTGCATGCCGCTTAGGCAGAGCGGCGAAATCCGCATTGGGAATGGCGGAATCCGCATTGGAGGCGGCTCCCGCACTCAGTTCACTGGATACATTGCAAAACAGTACTGGTGTGGCTGGGACTGATAGTCCACCAAGATTCAGACTTACACGCGCGCGAGCACAGAGGCAGAGTTTAAATAGCAGTTAGAAGGGTGTCGGCTGACCAGCTGGGTCAGCTGACAAATTCCACTGCTCCCATTGGACCAGCAATTAGGGAGGTCTTGGAAAGGTCCTAGAGTATATATACTGCTGGTTGTTCACTTGCTCTTTGTCTGGCGTGCGATCACATATGTGGGAGCACCCAGATCTGTAGTCAGATCCGCAAGTGTGCCGGGACCAGCTGGAGCTGTAATCCTACACTTAGCTAGATTCTGTTGATAGCTAAAGTACTGGTTTGATTGTGATTATTTGTTATGACTTTTGCCTGCCTCGACTATCCTCCTGAACTCTGATCTTGCACCTCGATATTTCTGATACTCTGTTGCCAAACCCCGGCTCATTCCTTGACTCTGCTTCTGCCTCCTGATTTTGTACCCCGATATTTCTGATACCCCGTTGCTGAACCCTGCCTGTACTTTGACTCCGCCTTTGCCTTCTGATCTTGTACTTTATCTGTCCGTGTGTGTACGACCTGGCTTGTCTGACCTCGAGAACCGACCTTACTGTTAGAGGCGGTTCCTCGCTCTGTTAGTGATCCTTTCTCCTGAAGGTTACTTTCAGTCTGTCCTTCCTACTGTCAGTCTGACTCCTCCCGTCTTGGAGAGCTCAGGTCTGCGGAAGGAATCTGTGCAGTACTCCTTGCTGCACTGAGGCCTAGTCCTCAAAGTGTTACTGTTACACCAAACACTACACTCTACTCAGGTGGACAGAGGTTAGCTAGTATATCGGATTATCAGTGATACTGCAGATCATGTATAATCTGGTATACATCTGTATTCCCAGTGATTCTGCAGATCACTGGTAATCAGGTCCTCTCTGTGCTTCACCGATCGTTACAGGAGGGGGGCAGATGAGAGGGAATATCCTGCACGCTGGTGCCCCCTGCTGGTCATATAGCCATTGTCTATATGCAACTGAAGCCCTCTCCAACTGACTGGCTGACTTGCTCAGCTTCTGCTTGATTAATCACTGCAAGCTAGGTGTATTATATGTGTGCATTTCTCATTGGCTTATAAGCAGCCTGCAGGCTGTATAAAGCAGCAGAGAACTGTTTGGGAGTGACTTTCACCAATTGTGTGTTTGGTAAATCATAGCTAGGCTAAACGCTAAACACTGCAAGATAACCGAATGACCAGCAGTGTGCTCAGGAGCTCCATTCAGCAGCATACACACGTCTGAGTCCCACGCCATCCTCCCGCGGTCTGCTGTTCAGCTGCGATCAGCCCCGGTAACTGCATCCGTCGCGTCAGTCCCGGACTACTGCACATGTGCGGGAGGTCCATGCATGCGCAGAAGACCCAGACTGGACACTACTGAGCCTGTTACAGGGGCTGATCGCGGCTGAACGGCAGACCGCGGGAGGACGGCGTGGGGCTCAGACGTGTGTATGCTGCTGGAGGAAGCTGTGGGTGAGTATCAAATCTTCTTTTTACCACAGCTCTGGTTTCCTTTAATACATCTTAGGGCTCATTCACACTATGTGAGTTGCAATGAGTTTTGACGCAACGAAGTGTAACAAAGCGCTCTTTACACTATCTGAAGTGCCCTTTACACTAACTTTTTGACTTGTACCCACTATTCTCCTTAAAGGGGACCTTAACTGAGAGGGTTATGGATGTTTCCTTTCAAACAACACCACTTGCTTGTCAGTCCTGCTGATCTCTTTATCAGTCATGCTGCTCCTTGTCAGTCATGCTGCTAATCCGATCTGACTTCAGTCAGAGCACCTGATCTGCATGCTTGTTGAGGAGGTGTGGCTAAAAGTATTAGAGACACAGGATCAGCAGGAGAGTCAGGCAACTGGTATTATTTTAATAGGAAAAATCCATCTCCTTCTCAGTTTAGGTTCCCTTTAACATATGTAGTAATTTTGGTGTCACTACCATGTATGGGGGCTTTGCTATTCACTGCCAAAGTCAGCACGAAATTACGCAAAAATTACGCAACATTTTAGACGAAATAACACATGACTATATGAGACCAATTGAATTTACAAATCGTAATTACGTATAAGCGTAAATGCGAAAATGTACAGAAAAAATGTGCGTAGAAGGAGGCACAGAGGGATGCACACAGAGCCAGATCACCCACAAGGCAACTTAGGCAGGTGACTAGGGCCTGGAGAGAGCCCAGGGCTAACTAACAGCCGCTCCACTCGTCCCGGCAGTTGAAGTGGCTTTAATGGACGTGATCCCAGTACTTTGATTGGCCCGATTGGCTGACGATTGGGCCAATCAAGATGCAGAGATCACGTCCTAGAACACCACTGGACCCGCCGGGACTCAGGGCGGGATGAGTGGAGCCGTTAGTTACAAGGAGTGTGCGTAAGTTGCCAGCACACGCTATGCTGCACTACCGCAGCATAGCGTGCACTGAGCTCGCGCTCCTCTCATTAAGCTGCTCTGCTTTAGCTCTGCTCTGCTTGATGAATAAAAGCCCAATGTCCCAAAAATTTCAATAGCGAGCTTTAACCACTTAACGACCGCCTAAGGTCGATGGGCGTCAGCAGGTCGTTAGTGGTTTAGCATGGAAACGGCCGCTTGTTCGAGCTGCCTTTCCATGCCAGTTTACGGAGGGTGTCTCTGTGAAAAGCCTGCGAGCCGCCGATCGCAGCTCGAAAGCTAAATGTAAACACGTGGGGAAGAAATCCCGGCGCTTTGATTGGCCCAAAGGAGATCGGCGATCCCCGGCCTCTGATTGGCTGGGAATAGTCGGCATATGATAGGCTGAAGCCTGTCAGTTCCGGCGCTGGAGATGTCTGGAGACAGCTTTGAGGAGAGCTAGAGCAACTCCTAGATCTGAGTTATTACAGCCTAGACGAAAGATCCATGGGCATAGAAACCACAGTGGGAAGGTGAGAATTACTACTCCCTTCAACTGTCAGTGGAATGAACTATATAAAATGATATCCAGACACTGGAATGTCCTATTGAATGACAAGGAATTAAAACCCTTCTTAACCGAACATCCGAGTGTTACAGCTAAAAGAGCACCCACCCTGGGAAATATATTGTGCAATAGCCATTTTCAGAGGCCCTCTCGTAGTGGTGGAACAAAAGGTAGTTATGCACGTGGCAATTGTTCTATTTGTCCAAATATGAGAGCCACAAAATATGTGATTAGCAAAACTGATGGGAAAAAAATTTCATCAATGATTTCATTAATTGCAAAACTGCTGCCGTTATTTATTTATTACAATGCCCCTGTGACTATTTGCAGGCCAGCTGGGGGCACATCAGGATTTTTGCCTTGTATTTTCTTGCTTTTCATAATTGCAGTGATGAACTTGAATTTTGCATAATAGTAACTTTGCAGTGAAATATGCAATTACGCTGTGAAATCGTAATGAAAAATTTCAAGGTACAGGTACTAAAAAAGTTAAACTTGTGTGTAATCATTTCCGTAGACTTCACTGCATTTCTGCAAAAAAATGTGTCTTCTCACGCCCACACATTAGTAGATTCCTTGAATGTATATATATATATCTATATATACTCATATATATATATCTATATATACTTATATATATATATATATATATATATATATATATATATATATATGTATGTATATATATATATATATATATATATATACATATATATATATATATATATATACATATATATATATACTCATATATATATATATCTATATCTACATATATATATATATATATATATATATATATATATATATATATATATATTTGCATACATAGTGAAAATTTCATGAAAATTATGTGAAATCAAGATTACTGGTACTCACAAAATCCTACTGATTAGAATTGTAATTGTGAAAATTGCGTAAAAATTCACCAAAGAGGAACTGTAGTAAAAAAATGGCATCCTATACAATAATTTCCGTGTGTCTCCTGTCCCTGTGTCCGTGCTCTTTCAGTTGTGCGCATGTGCAGGGATGCAGAGACACTGCCAAGAGGTGGGGGAATGAGGTACGGCTTGCCGAGAGCAGGGGAGGACGGGGCCAGGAGAGGCGGCGTGTGCGCGCACGCAACATGCACGACTTTTGAGGAAGTGCGGCAGGGAGTGCAGGTGCCACGGCCAGAGCCTAGCGCCCATTTTTAGAAGGGCCTTAGGCCTAGTAATAAATAAAGTAGCTTATTATTTTTAAAATATTTATTTCTAAAGAAATTAGTCAGCATTTGCCCATTGTAAAATATTTTCCTCTCTCCTATTTACTCTCTGAAATGTATTACAGGCAGCAACATGTTAAGTACTGGCAAGTGATCTTTGCGGAATGTTCATTTACTGAGAGTTCTAAAATCCAATAGAAAATATAGCTGGTCTCCCATAGTAAACAGCCTAAGCTACGTATTACTGGAGGGGGAGGGGGGCTACATATCAATATGCAGCAATGTAGATATAGGAAGTGTTTCTGATGCTGAAACCAGGACATTTAAATAGACTCTGCAACAACATGTTCAGCTTTATTTCTTCTCTCCTTTAAGTTACTACACCTGTCCCAATGTGGTCTGGATTACTGCAGCCTTTTCTAGTTGCACTGTCTCTGTAATATATTTAATTTTCTTTTCCTTGTCAAGCTTTGTCGACCCAGGGAGGAATGGGCAGCCTCTGCTGTGATAGGGACAAGTTATGCACGCACCCTGCAGGCTCTGTGTGCTTTGTTTACTCCTCACAGTGTGAGGGCTGGTTAACATTGGGGCGATTCTTCTGCACTTTGCTGATCGCCAGCGATCAGCAAAGCGCTGCTGCAATATATCCCTATGGATAAATTCACACTGCAGCGGTTGTGATTTCGATTAATCGTAAACGCGCTGCATGCAGCGTTTTGGGGGCGATTTTGCTGTGATTCTCATTCTATTAAACAGGAATTACAAGCGCAAAGTGCGCAAGAATCGGGAGTCTTTTTGTTAAAATCGCGATCGCCAGCCGAACGTAATCGCGGGCTAGCGGCGCTCTGAGCGCCGAGTGTGAACTAGCCCCAAGGCTGAAGGGGGAAGGGAACTGCATGTCACATGCTGAAAGACTGAGAATCCCAGACTCGAGTGCAGATAACTCACTATGTAATAAAAACTTATTATACAAATACAAACATCACTTCCTGGTTAGCGGCCATGTTTTTCGTTTGTAAACACAGCCTAAAACTGGCGATTAAAAGCCAGGATCGCATAGGGGAGCGGCGGAAATTGCAAGTAGTGATCCAGGTGATCAGTGACTCGATTGGTATGTTTTTTATTGTACAAATCGGACAGTACAGATTCTCTTTAACTACAGTGACCAGATTTTTGTAGGCTCAACCTGGGACAGAGCGGTGGGGGGGGGGGGGGGGGGGGGGGGGGCGCCGCGCCGAAAAATGGGGGGCTGCTGCGGTGAAAAATGGGCGTGGCCATGACATTCTATGGGCGGAGCTAACGTAATAATGTAACAGCGAGGCATAAGAAAGCAGTGTTTACGCCATGATGTGGTCAAACGAGGATTTGTATCATAAGTGTGCAAAAGCTGTGTGATGCTATTTAATAGTATACCGTAACCCCAAAGCAGGAAACATAGCCAACTATGACCATTAAATAATAAATGCAGCAACAGTTACCCCGGACACCACAAAATAAATGCAATGGGCAACATGTCAGCACAAAATAAACGTATTGCGGGCAACATGTCAGCACAAAATAAACGCATTGCGGGCAACATGTCAACACAAAATAAACGCATTGCGGGCAACATGTCAGCACAAAATAAACGCATTGCAGGCAACATTTCAGCACAAAATAAACGCATTGCGGGCAACATGTCAGCACAAAATAAACGCATTGCGGGCAACATGTCAGCAGAAAATAAACACATTGCGGGCAACATGTCAGCACAGAATAAAATGCATTGCAGGCAACATGTCAGCACAAAATAAATGCATTGCGGGCAGCATTTCAGCACAAAATAAACGCAATGGGGGCAAACATGTCAGCACAAAATGAATGCAGTGCGGGCAACATTTCAGCACAAAATAAACGCAATGGGGCAAACATGTCAGTACAAAATAAACGCAATGTGGGCACATTTCACCTGGAAAAAAAGCATTTACTCACCTGAAGTCCTCTCACGCAGCCGGCCTCTGGTGTGTGTGCAGCTCCCCCGGACGATCCTCCTTCAATCTCCCACTCTCTCTCACAGGCAGAGCAGGTCTACGGCAAGATGGCGTCCAGAGGCGGAGCCTTGTACTGGAGACACAAATAGTCTCCAGTACAGGGCTCCGCCTCCGGACGCCATCTTCCCGTAGCCCTGCTCTGCCTGTGCCTGCCGGAGGACAATGCAGGATGCTGGAGCTGGGCTGCGGGGAATTAACTAGCGCAGCGTCTATGAGGCGCTGCGGCTAGTTCATGTACGGTGGCCAGAGTCCCGCTGCTAAAAGCGGGATGTTTCCCGGGACCTCATGCAGCCTGGGACAGCGCCCCCCGAGGCGGAACGCATCCCGGGTAAAGCGGGACGTATGGTCACCGTACTTTAACATAAAAGTGGGTGTCAAGATAAAGATTGTTTCCCATTGCTCTACTTCCAATGGGATACCGAGGTCTGCACCCAATTATTCCTCAGGTTAGAGAGCTGTTTATGGCTAATAAAGTAAGTGAGCATACCGTATGTGAGAGTTTGTGGTCTGCGGCTACCGAAGATGAACACAGCTGCTCAAAAGAGGAAATATCTCTATGAATATCTATGAAAAATAGTTGGTGTAAGTAAGTGAAAGATGAAAACTTCTTATTTGTTTCCAAAGCAGCCAATCAACCGCTGGTTTGTGGCCAGGGTTATCCAGGCTGGGCTTGTCCGCCAGACCATGTGCTTAATCTGAGGCCAGAACTGACTATCCCATTCCCATCTGTCATGGAAGAGCCGTGAGAAAACGCAATCCCAATCAGTTTTCTGCACCGATTGTCGTTAACGGGTCAGATTAAAATTGTATGTTTAGGTATAGCAGACTGCAGCCTTGGGGTTTTTCCTTTGGTGAAATCTGGCCATCTCAGGTGGTAGCAGAGCTCTTTTCGTGAGACACGTTTGCTCCTTGATAAGGCATGTTTCTTTTAATTACCTGGTTCAAAAGGAGTTCTTTCAGGGTCCAGCAACCCCAAGTGGCAAAGTGTTGCTGATTTCCTTTATGGGCAGGATGAACACAGCAGGGGGCCTATTCAGACCCGCCGGAGCCGTTCAACCAGCCTTAGGAATACATGGAGTATGGGATTTTTGCATGTTTAAGGAATACTGTTTATATGATAGGTATGAAACTTATATCATTCTGCTGAATATTTTTATATTAAATTTATTCCACTGACATACCCAGCTCACCAGAGGTTCAGCTGCTTCGTGCCAGAACCTGTGACACTAGCCAAGTGTGATGTCATGGGAATGGTCATATTCTGAGCATTATGAATCTGTCTTCAGCACAAATATGGCATTTACCATTTCTGAATTACAGGGGTTTACAAGTTTAAACCTAAATCTCTCTCCAAGGACATGGACTGTGATTGGTTTGTAAACCAGAGGGTGCAGGCTTTATCCCACCCGAACACTATCTTCCATAGAACCAGGATGCATAGAGGAAGGGAGGGTCAGTCCTCCCTTGTGTAACATCACCTGATCAGGTCAGCCAGAGGACCATGTGGTTGGAGGCCATTTTCCTGAACTGAAACAAAGCACTTGTTCCCAAAAAGGACATACTTCATCCTGAACTTAAGTATGCGTTTATTTCTTCCCTTCCTTTAATTTTTTTCCTGGGTTACTCTTGTCTCTTTAATTGTTAATTTTAATGATTTTCTGTATCTATTAATTATTTATCTTGCATTTATTAATAAAAGACTGCTAAAAAGTCATTTATTTGCTCAGCTACCCCTACTATTCAGCCACACAGAACGAATCCTAGCTTTCCGAAGAGTCGTTCATATAGGCAGATAAAATAGAGTGTGTTTTAACCATTTTATCCGCAGGTCTTAAGAGTCAGTCAGAGTGGGCTTCTCTTTCCCATTTTAAAAGAGATGGTGGCAGCCTAGTATTTTTGTGATTTATAGTGCGCACGCCTCTTTTTAGCCAAAATTCCAACGGTTTCAGCTCATCGATTGTGTCCAGAGTTTGGACGGTCTCTGGGCTGAAATACATTGGAAGGTATTGTGCAGTCCGGCCACTAGGGGGCGTGTGATACCATTTAAGTATTTAATAAATGTAAAGGCCAAAGGCAAAACCCCTGGTTATCTAGTAAGGGTAAAGGGACAAGTCAATATAGAGACTTTAAATCTGTGGTGGGAGCCCTTCCCTACAAAATAATCAGGTCCAAAAAGACAGTTCATCAGCATGAGGCCTACCGAACTGAGCCAACCCATGAAACGCCCTGGGATCAAGTTTAGAAATTCCTGCATCCACGGATACCCATTGTTTAGCCTGTCTGCGCTGGAACCAGTCCAGGACTTGATTCAGGATGATTGCATAAAAGTATGTCTTAAAGGGACCCCGAAACAAAAAAACATACATAACTGCGGCTTCCTCCAACCCTCTCCAGGCTGATCACTCCCTCGCCGTCTTCCTGCACCGCCTGGTTCTTCCGCAATTCGGCCGCGAATGTCCTACAGTCGGAAGCATTTTGCACATGCCTAGCCACATGCGCGCGCCATCGAGAGCTGAACGGGTGAGCGTGCGGCCGGACTGTGCCTGCAGCCAATTGCAGATGATCCAGACAGCGGTGGAGGACTGCAAGGGAGCGATCAGCCTGGAGGGGGCTGGGGGAAGACACAGATATGTATATTTTTTATTTTTTCTGTCTCAGGTACACTTTAAGATCTGGTAAACCCATCCACCTTTATCCTTTGGACGGCAGAGGAGTTTATAAGGAATACGATGGGGTTTATGGTTGTAGTTAAAACTCATAAAACAGGATTGTATACCTAGCAGGAATTTCGTGTATAACCGGTATAACAGGAACAGCATGCATATCAAACAGCAATTTAGGCATAATGTCCATTTTAATAACGCATATCATATTCTTCTTGACCAGGACAGATAGAACGCTTTCCACCAATTCAGGTCCTTCTTGATCTAAACAATCAGAGGGGGGAAATTTACATAAATCTGTACATTTCCTGCCCTGCCCAGTATTGGCCTGTCCTGTCAATTTTGCACCAGTTTTCAATCAGATTTACCTGACTGGACCGAAAACGTACCGATTTATGTGTGGACACAACCGTAGAAACATATGCAAAACTGATACAAAACTAACAAAATTGGACCGGATCGAAAACCTTTTATGTGTGAACACCAGTGGTGGGCCGAAATGTACCATTGCTATTAGGCATCGTAATCGTAATGCAAAATTTCAGAGAAAATCATAATTCATTTTGTGTGTAATAGTAATATTTCATAATTGCGCGTAAATTTTCGTGAAATTATTGCAAAATTTTGCACAGTTTTGTGCTGACTTTAGTGGTTAATAGACCCAATACATGCTATTGCTGCCAAAATTGCTACATATATTAAGGGTACAAGTCAAAAAAAAATAATTTTTCAAAAAGACCTTGTAGTTTTTGGGGAAAATTGATTTTAAAAATGCAAAGAAAAATGGTATTTAAACTGTAATTTTTCTGAGTTTGAAAACCATTTTTACTTTACAGTCTTAAAATCGATTTTCACAAAAACTACAATGTATTTTTGGAAATGTCTTTTTTTGACTTGTAACCAGTATTCTCCTTTAGGCTGCTTTCACTGTGAGTCCCACGTTCCAGCAGCCTGTAACGCAGCCCAACTCACAGTAATGAAAAATCAATGTGCTGTTACATTGTAACGCTACACGTTGAATGAAAGTGCAGCATGCTGTACGGCATACTGGGCTTTAGCTACGTTAGACTGCTTGCACATGCTCAGTGACTAGCCACATGGCTAATTAATATTCACTGCACTGTGGTGACTAACCTGGACTCCATAGTGTTGTCCGGATCATGAATGAATCGTTCATTTGATCCAGATCTTTGTGAGTTGAATCATCCGGATCATCATAATGAACGATCCGGTTCACAGTGGCTGTCTGTCTGGAAGAAACAAGAACATACAGAATGTACAGTGCAGGGAAAGTCCTGTCCTGCTAGTCATTTCACCCCGAATGCTTCCCTAGTAAAATGGTTCAAATGATTTGGTTCAAAGATCCGGATCTTTTCAATGATCCGATTCGAATCATCGGAATCATTGAAAAGATCTGGACTTCCCATCACTATCCTGGAGCGGCTGTTCTATCAGTATCGATAGAAGGAAAACGGCGCACCAAGAGCCGCATAACGCAGCTCAATCTAACGTCCAACTTCAACACCACCACGCATTGCGTTAGGGGCACGTTATGCGATCTTAATGTCCCCTAAAATGCAACGTCTCGGTGTGAAAGAGGCCTAACAGTGTAGCAATTTTGGTGTCAATAGCATGTATGCGGGCTTAGCTATTCACTGCCAAAGTCGGCATGAAATTATGCAAAAATGTACACAAAATTACAAATGACTATGTAAAATCTATTAAATGTACAAATCGTAATTAAGTATAGGCATAATTGCGAAGATTTACACGAAAATTTTCTTGATCGTAATTAGCTGATTTCGAGCATCACTAACATGTGTGAACCAAGCTTATGAAAGGAGTCAGTAAGCTAATGCCGACTCAGAATGCACAACTGAAGTTGGGAGTGAAGGGCAATCTGTGATAGTCGCTGTGTATGCGCTACTCATCAATACCTCTAGCTGTCCACCAGAGGCCATCAGTATTCGTAATTTTCATTGTGGGGAGGGGAACAGAGGAACATGGGATGGTACAGTGGATAAATAATATATCTATAAAAGAACTAATAATAAATGTACACTTAAACCAGATGGACTTGAAGCTCACGTCCGGGTGGCTGCTCTGCTGCAGTGCCGCGCTTTGGCGCGCTCCTGCGGCGCGCTCCTGCGGCGCGCTTCCGTAAAACGGAAAAAAAGCACCTTTATTTCCAAATAAAATATTGACACCATACATTGTGATAGGGACAAAATGTAAATGGTGTCATAACCGAGACAAACGGGCAAATAAAATACATAGGTTTTAATTATGGTAGCGTTTTTTCTTATTAATCCTGTTAAAATGCATTTATAAAAAAATAATTCTTAGCAAAATGTACCACCCAAAGAAAGCCTAATTAGTGGCGGAAAAAACAAGCTATAGATCAATAAATTGTGATAATTAGTGATAAAGTTATTAGCGAATGAATGGGAGGTAAAAATTGCTCTGATGCAAAAATCCCAGCGGGCTGAAATGGTTAAAGTCACACCGAAGTGAAAACCTCACCCAAAAAGCTTATAATGATATTATGAATTGTATGTGAAGTACGGATAATTAAAAGAAAATTAGTACCAAAGAAAAGATTCTCATATTTTTATTTTCAGTTATATAGCTTTTTTTTATAATATTGCATCATTCTCTAATATTTGCAGGTTACAAACTACACTCTGTATTTTCATCTATGAAACAGAGCAGAGATAATGACCCTTTGAATTTCCCTGCAGTCAAATCTTATCTAAAGTTGTCTTTCACTTTTTCTTTGATGTATAAGTGTTCAGAAAACACCTGCTGTCTTGACCCATGTTTGGTTGGAGAGCTCAGAGAAGCTCTTTCACATAGATGACAACTGAAGTTTCTTAACTCTTTCTGTACCATGTATTATTTTAGAACTATAATGGCCGAAAACTGAGAAACCATTATTTTTTTTCAATTTCTTTTCTTATTATTCCTGTTAAAATCCATTTAGAATAAAATAATTCTTAGCAAAATGTACCACACAAAGAAAGCCTAGTTGGTGGTGAAAAAAGGTATAGATAATTTCTGTGTGATAAGTAGTAATTAAGTTATTGGCGAACAAAAGGGAGGAGCGCTGACAGGTGAAAATTGCTCTGGTTCATAAGGGGGAAAAAAATCTCATTGGTCAAATGGTTAATAGGGAAATGAATATGCTAGGCTCTGTATATTCTTTTCACGTCACATTATTGCTGCACATTGTTCGTCTCACCCACAGCCGGATGTATGATGTGTCCGCTGTGGTGAGAAGACTGCTGCTGTAGAAGTGCTGGGCTTCTCAGGGAGGAAGCGGGGGGGCTTCCACTGCTGCAACCAGAAAAAGCAACAGTGTGCTGCTGCTGAGTAGATGGGAGGGCTGTGTTGACATTCTGCAGAGTGAATGGGAAGGTTGTGTTGACATTCCTTCACCTTCTCTGAAGTATCTTCTGTGTTCCAATCAGCTGTTTCCCCCTCCTGTGAGTCATAGATGCAGAGGAGGAGAATCGTCCTTTAGATTTCCGAGTCCATATAAGAGAACGTCCCTCCCTCTCTGCAGGCTCATTGGAAGACCTTGCAGAGGGTCTGTCTGTCTGTTGCTTTGTTACTGTTAGCCGATGTAACTGGCACCAACTGTCACACACAAATCCTTATATACTCTCCGCTTATCCACGCACCTCTACCTCCTGCCTGTCTCTAGGCAAACCTCTTAAGCCTAACTGCCTCATCATTGGTCCCACCTGCTGTACCTAAGCCCCCCCAGTGCCCTCCCCATGTAATGCTGCACTCATACCGGACACAAAGCTCCTCCTTCTGCAGCTGCCAGACATCTGCAATATAGACTGTGTATGTAGTGGTATGTATCATCATGTGTTTGGTGCGCACATTTCTTAGTTTATCTGCTGTGTAAATTGCAGGATGTGTATATGTGTATTTTTATGGCGTTAACATTACTGAGGTATATACTAGATGTGTAAAATGTATAGGGTAAGACCTTTGCTGGTGTATATAGTGTGTACACTGCTGGATGTGTATAGTGTATATGGTGTGCATATTGCATATAGTGTATACAGTGTGTACATTGCTGGATGTTTATAATGTATACGGTGCATATATTGCTCAGTACATATAGTGTATATGGTGTGTGTGCATTGCTGAATGACGTGTATAATGTATACGGTGCGTATATTGCTCAGTACATATAGAGTATATGGTGTGTGTGCACTGCTGGATGACGTGTATAATGTATATGGTGTGCATGCTGCTCAGTGCATATAGTGTATATGGTGTGTACATTGCTGCATGTGTATACTGTACTGTATAGTGAATATGGTGTGTGTGCATTGCTGGATGACATGTATAATGTATATGGTGTGCATATTGCTCAGTGCATATAGTGTATATGGTATGTGTGCATTGCTGGATAACATGTATAATGTATATGGTGTACATGTTGCTCAGTGCATATAGTGTATATGGTGCATACGTTGCTGGATGTGTGTGTATAATGTAAATGGTGCTGCACATATTGCTCAGTGCATACAGTGTATATGGTGTGTACATTGCTGGATGTGTATAGTATATACAATGCGCATATTGCTCAGTGCATACAGTGTGTATGGTGTGTGTGCATTGCTGGATGTGTGTAATGTATATGGTGTGTATATTGCTCAGTGCATATAGTGTATATGGTATGGGCATTGCTGGATGTGTGTAATGTATACAATGCGCATGTTGCTCAGTGCATACAGTGTGTATGGTGTGTGTGCATTGCTGGATGTGTGTAATGTATACGATGTGCATATTGCTCAGTGCATATAGTGTATATGGTGTGGGCATTGCTGATTGTGTATAATGTATACGTTGTGCATATCACTCAGTGCATATAGTGTTTATGGTGTGGGCATTGCTGGATGTGTATAATGTATATGGTGCACATATTGCTTGGTGCATATAGTGTATATGGTGCATAGATTGCTGGATATGGTACTGCACATATTGATCAGTGCATACAGTGTGCGGTATATGGTGTGTACATTGCTGGATGTGCATAGTATATACAATGCGCATATTGCTCAGTGCATACAGTGTGTATGGTGTGTGGGCATTGCTGGACGTGTATAATGTATACGGTGTGCATATTGCTCAGTGCATATAGTGTATATGGTATGGGCATTGCTGGATGTGTGTAATGTATATACGGTGTGCATATTGCTCAGTGCATATAGTGTATATGGTATGGGCATTGCTGGACGTGTGTAATGTATATAGTGTGCATATCACTCAGTGCATTTAGTGTTTATGGTGTGGGCATTGCTGGATGTGTATAATGCATATAGTGCACATATTGCTTGGTGCATATAGTGTATATGGTGCATAGATTGCTGGATATGGTACTGCACATATTGATCAGTGCATACAGTGTATATAGTGTGGGCATTGCTGGATGTGTATTATTTATATGGTGCACATATTGATCAGACCATATACTGTATATGGTGTGGACATTCTTTGATGTGTACAATGTATATGCTGTGTACATTGCTGGATGTGTATAATGTATACAGTGTGCATATTGCTCAGTACATACGATGTATATGGTGTGTGTATTGCTGGATGTGTATAATGTATATGGTGTGTGTATTGCTGGATGTGTATAATGTATACAGTGTGCATATTGCTCAGTCAATACGATGTATATGGTGTGTGCATTGCTGGATGTGTATAATGTATACAGTGTGCATATTGCTCAGTACATACGATGTATATGGTGTGTGTATTGCTGGATGTGTATAATGTATACAGTGTGCATATTGCTCAGTGCATACAGTGTATATGGTGTGTACATTGCTGGATGTGTATAATGTATACAGTGTGCATATTGCTCAGTACATACGATGTATATGGTGTGTGCATTGCTGGATGTGTATAATGTATATGGTGTGTGCATTGCTGGATGTGTATAATGTATATGGTGTGTACATTGCTGGATGTGTATAATGTATACAGTGTGCATATTGCTCAGTGCATACAGTGTATATGGTGTGTACATTCTTGGATGTGTATAAAGTGTTAAAGTGTATGGTGTGTGGACATCACTAGATGGTGCATATAGTATACATATGGTGCATATGGTGTACGTTGCTGGTTAAATATAATGTTAATAGTGTGAAATTTGCTAAATGTATTTATGTATGTATAAAGTATATAGCATGGGCATTGTTGGATATGTCGATATGTCGAATGTATATGGTGTGTACTTTTTCTGGATTTGTATAATGTATAAGCTTGCACATGGCTAAATGTGTGCGTGTGTGTGTGTTTGGGGTGGGGACATCTACTTCGGAGAAAAGTGTTCCCCGTAAGTATATTATGCTAGGCACTGACCAGTGGCGTAGCTAAGGAGCGGTGGGCCCTGGTGCAAGTTTTACATTGGGCCCCCCCAAGCACTCTATACATAACAATGGATACGGCGCACCAAAACCTGCCAATGGCAACTACAGTGTCAGAGGTGCGAGAAGGGGATGGGGAACAGCTTGTTAATGATTATTGCTATTCAAAGCATCTATGGAAGTGATTATTACCAGCACAGGACCAATAGAAAGCTAATACCTCCGGTTGAGGGAGGGCCCTATGGGGCCCCGATGCGGTCGCAACCTCTGCACCCCCTATTGCTATGCCGCAGGCACTGACACTGTATGGTTTAGATCATTGCTGGAGGTATATGCTATGGACATTGGTGGATGTATATAATGCACACATTACTGGATCTTCATAATGGACATGTGTTGCCGGGTGGGTATAATGTATATGATGTGCACATTGTTCGATGTGTATAATATATATATTCAATAGATAATAATGATAATAATAGAGAAAGCAAGGGAATTCCAGAAGAATGTCTACTTTTGTTTTATCGATTTTTTTTAAAAGCTTTTGACTGTGATGATCAGTGGTCCTCAGACTAAGGCCCGCGGGCCGAATGCGGCCCCCCAAGGCTTTTTCACTAGCCCTCCAAACACAAAATGCAGCTCACTGCACCTTTAAATATTGTCACCCCACATATAGAATAGCAGTGCTGGCACCACCCATACACATACTGTAGAAGCCAGTGAGCAGTCATTTGCTGGCTTCCAATCCAATTCTGCATCAGGTGACACTGCTGTCCAACTGGGCGGCAGGCTGTCACCTGAGTATGCTTCACTGTCTTGTATACAAAGACGATCCTTCGGGCGCCGCATGACTGAATGGCTGCTGCTAGGAGTTCTCCTCTGGGCATGATTGGGGGGAATCAATACCTAGATTCAATGTAATGTTTTTCAACATCAATTTATGTATGTTCTGGCACCCCAGCAGTCTGAAGTATGTTGACCCCGCCCTTGACCGAAACAGTTTGGGGCCCCTGGTGTAGATTGTGATAGACTGTGGCAGATTCTCATGGAAATGGGGACACCAGGCCATCTCATTTGCCTTTTGAGGAATCCATATGCAAACCAAGAAGCAACAGTTAGAATGGAGTATGGAATAACTGACTGGTTCACAATTGCTAAAGGAGTGCAACAAGCTTGCATATCCTCTCCTTATTTATCTAACTTACAAGCTGAATATGTGATGCAGAAAAGCTGGTTTGAATGAGTCACATGCTGGAAGTAAAATAGCAGACAGGAACATTTACAATCTGAGGAATGCCGATGATACCACTCTGACGGCTGAAACTGAGGAAGAAATGAAAAGCCTAGTCATGAATGTCAAACGAGAAAGTGCCAAAGTCTACTGCTGGTCTAATGTAACATCAAGAAAACTAAAGTCATGTTGTTTGCTCCGGTGAACAGAGCTGGATTTCGGAAAAGGCCACCAAGGCCCAGACCTTGGGCAGCAGCTGGTCAAGGGGCGGCTTGACATGGAAGAGGGGTTTCTGCATATGAAACAAGAAGCTGCAAATGGAATACAGAGGCTGCAAATATAAAGCAACACATGGAAATAGGGAGCTGCTGCCCAAGGGATCTGTATATAACTGAAGGGGCTGCTGTACATGAAGATTTGAGATGGAAGTTGGGGCTGCACAAGGAATAGGAGGGGGGGCTGCACAAGGAATAGGAGGGGGGTGTTGCACAAGCATGGAAAGCTACTAGAAACTAGGCCTAGGGACAGAAAAAGTATAAACCCGGCCTTGCCGTGAACCATCTACAAATAGAAGTAGAAAAAGTAGAAGTTGTAAATTCCTGGGGTTGAAGATCTCTGAAAATGGTGAGTGCAGCCATAAGATTAAAGGACGCTTGTTACTTGGGAGGAAAGCTATGGAAAATTTAGACAAGGTACTAAAGGATAGAGATGGCACTTTACCAACAAAGATCATAATAGCTAAAGCTATGGTCATCCCAGTACTAAAATATATCTGTGAAAGTTGGACAATAAATAAGGTCATGTGTAGAAATTGATTTTTTGAATTGTGGGTTTGGAGAAAGCTACTAAGAGTTCCCTGGACTGTCGGAAGATCTAACCTGTCAATTGTTAAAGAAATAAGTCACTGGAGGGATTGATAATACTACTTTGGAGAAATACTTGAAGCTTGGAAACATTGAGGGTAAAAGAAGAAAAGGAGGACAGAGGCTAAGATGGATAGACAGCCTATGTGAAGCTATGAACATGCCTCTGCAACATCTAAAAGAAATAGAAATTGACAAATACATCTGGCATACAAAAGTACATATGGTCAGGAAGTGTCAAAGTTGACTAAATTGAGGAGAAGGAGAATATATATGATATTTATACCACTGGGTGTATATAATGTATATGGTGTGCAACCAGGGGCGTAACTAGAAATCACTGCCCCCCCCCCCCCCCTCGTAAAACTTTGGATGGGGCCCTTTCCTGCCAAATCCCCCCCCCACACCCCTTCTCGCCCCATCCGCTTTCTGCACAGGTAAACTGAGAACCAATGTTTAGAAGAAAAAAAGAAAAGAGAAATCGAGAGCCCCCAATAGTGTATTATTGTAGATTAAATGATCGTAAAAATGGTAAAGTAGTAAGTTATACTCACAAGTGTGGGTTGCCGGATCAGGCAACCACTTGTATCACAGTCGGGGAGATTAAACCTGTCCCCGCTCAGGTTAAAATGTCGCTCTCTGCGTAGAAGAAAAAGAGGGGGGGTGTCCACACCCATCCACCAGGTGGATATCACGTAATGAGAAAAACCAGAGGCGCCAATAGAGTAAAAATGTACCAATTAAAACCAATTAAAATTGTATGAGTGGACCCGCCTACCTCCAATCAAAAAGGACCACTATAATGGTTAACAATATAAATTTAATCAATTTAGTCAATTTAGTACTCCAACAACAACAATTAGTTTGCAACGCGTTTCACGGGACCCAAGCCCGCTTCCTCAGGCAAAACACATACAATCAGGAGCAACCAGTAGTAGTCTGTACCAGCGTGGCGCCTCTGCCAATGTTATTCAATTGTTAGCGTTTTCTCTATCAATTATATTAGCTTCTGTGATAAAACATGCATGACACAGAGTTTTGCGCACGTTATAATGTGTGTAACTTTTTCGCATGTAAATGTGAATTTTCATGCATAATCATGTGGCCGTTTTCGCGCTAAAATTTATGATTGCGAACATGAAAATTCGCTATTGCGCGTGACAAAAATTACCTTGTTATAACACCCGCAAAATGATAGCACGACCGTGATATCAGTTATCATGGTTTAGTGAATCAAGCCCATGGTGTGCAGAAAATGTATACAGAAAAACGCATACAGAACAGACGAGTGTGCTCCCAGCTTATTACACTTACTCTGTCCATCTCTGATGGAGCAGAACTGGCTCTGCAGATTCTTCCAGCATCACTACAGTACACAGCACTTGGGGAGGGGTAGAGACATTGGGGGCAGCACACTGTACACAAGACCCTGCTGCACAATGAAAAGGGACTATTTACAAAACTTTCTATGATTCCTTATCTGTGGCTGAGCAGATGAAGTCATTAGAACAATTGTGTAGGGAGCAAAAAGTTTTTTTCTCTCCTTGCCCTTAATTGTCAGTCTCTCAGGATGGGCCCCCCTGTGACTTCTGGGCCCCCCTGCGGCTGCATCTCTTGCAAGGTCTATTGTTACACCCCTGTGCGCAAGGTCTTAGGTGTATATAATGTATACGGTGTGCACATTTTTGCATATGTAATGTGTATTTCTGCATATGTAGTGTATATATTATGCACATTTTTGCGTATGTAAAGTATATGTTATGGACATTGCTGGATGTATATAATGTACATGGTGTTCACATTGCTGGGTATGTAATGCATTTGTTGTGCACACCCTGTATGTTGCATACATTGATTTAATACATACTGTATATGGTGCATATGTTGCTGGTTGTGTATTATTATTTATTGTATTTATAAAGCGCCAACATATTACGCAGCGCTGATATTATGATGTGTAATTTGTGCACATTGTTCATGGTATAATGTAATAATATATGTACAGCATATTATGTACATTGCGGTAGGTGTATAATGCATATGGTGTGTGTGTGTGCGCGCGTGTGTGTGTTCATATCGCATATGGCTTTATATTGCTGGGTGTATACAGTATAATGATGTGATGTGGATATTGCTGGTTGAATAAGAAAATTATATTATGTGCAAAATATACATGGTGTGTATACGGTGTGTAAGCGTTCAGTGTATGCAATGTGTGTGCATGTAATGTGTGTAGACATTGAATGGTCAGTGTATATATTATGAAAATATTGTAGACCATGCTTGGCAAGGCTGTTTTTAGGCATAGGCAAACCAGGCAGATGTCTGGGGTAACAACTGTAGGAGAAGAGCTAGTCTTAGCATACCATACTTTACAGAATTATTATAGCCATCTGCTAGTTCCATTACATTTCATTTCTTTTTTGTGGTGCCCAAATTTATGCACCTGCCTAATTTTGTTTAAACAATTATTGCGCACTTTCTGTAAATCCAATAAACTTCATTTCACTTCTCAGATATCACTGTGTGTGTCTCCTATATGATATATTTAACTGACATTTTTTATCGTAACAACCAACGATTTATGCAGGAAAATCATGATGATTATCAAAGTTGCCCAAACTTTCGCCTCCCACTGTATATCGGGAAATAGGGAACGGAGGTGGGGGAGGCTGGGATTCTGTTCTTCCTATGAAGGCTGAAAGGAGAAAGTTCTATGAATCACGCTTTCCATGCTGGCTGCCGGGGTTTCTATGGAAACAAGAAGGGCTCATGTGACAGGAGAGGGTGTGTGTCAATCTTATTGCTGCTTCCTGGTTTCAAGGCAGCTTCTCTGTGAGGTACAGTATCAGCGTGTATTGTGTGCTGCTGTCTGCATTACAGTGCTGAATATAGGAGGGTACAGAGTGCTATGCAAGTGTTGTGTATAGTGCAGTGTATACCGTGCAAGTGTGTGCATATAAAGTGCAGTGTATGTGTGTGTATAGTGCAGTGTGTGTGTGTGTGTATGTATAATGCAGTGTATGAGTATATAGTAGTGCAGTGTATGTGTGTGTATAGTGCAGTGTATGAGTATATAGTAGTGCAGTGTATGTGTGTGTATAGTGCAGTGTGTGTGTGTGTGTATGTATAATGCAGTGTATGAGTATATAGTAGTGCAGTGTATGTGTGTGTATAGTGCAGTGTATGAGTATATAGTAGTGCAGTGTATGTGTGTGTATAGTGCAGTGTATGAGTATATAGTAGTGCAGCGTATGTGTGTGTATAGTGCAGTGTATGAGTATATAGTAGTGCAGTGTATGTGTGTGTATAGTGCAGTGTATGAGTATATAGTAGTGCAGTGTATGTGTGTGTATAGTGCAGTGAATGAGTATATAGTAGTGCAGTGTATGTGTGTGTATAGTGCAGTGTATGAGTATATAGTAGTGCAGTATATGTGCGTGTATAGTGCAGTGTATGAGTATATAGTAGTGCAGTATATGTGTGTGTATAGTGCAGTGTATGAGTATATAGTAGTGCAGTATATGTGTGTGTATAGTGCAGTGTATGAGTATATAGTAGTGCAGTATATGTGTGTGTATAGTGCAGTGTATGAGTATATAGTAGTGCAGTATATGTGTGTGTATAGTGCAGTGTATGAGTATATAGTAGTGCAGTGTATGTGTGTGTATAGTACAGTGTATGAGTATATAGTAGTGCAGTGTATGTGTGTGTATAGTGCAGTGTATGAGTATATAGTAGTGCAGTGTATGTGTGTGTATAGTGCAGTGTATGAGTATATAGTAGTGCAGTGTATGTGTGTGTATAGTGCAGTGTATGAGTATACAGTAGTGCAGTGTATGTGTGTGTATAGTGCAGTGAATGAGTATATAGTAGTGTGTGTGTGTGTGTGTGTGTGTGTATAGTGCAGTGTATGAGTATATAGTAGTGCAGTGTATGTGTGCGTATAGTGCAGTGTATATTGTGCATGTGTTTGCATATATAAGTGCAGTGTATGTGATTGAGTGTGTGTAAATATAGTGCAGTGTATGAGTATATAGTGCAGTGTATATGTGTGTGTGTGTATAGTGCAGTTTGTGTATGTGTGTGTGTGTGTGTGTAGTGCAGTGTGTGTGTGTATAGTGCAGTTTGTGTGTGTGTGTGTGTGTGTAGTGCAGTGTGTGTGTGTATAGTGCAGTTTGTGTATGTGTGTGTGTGTATAGTGCAGTTTGTGTGTATG
Source organism: Hyperolius riggenbachi (assembly GCF_040937935.1). Lineage (NCBI taxonomy): Eukaryota > Metazoa > Chordata > Amphibia > Anura > Hyperoliidae > Hyperolius > Hyperolius riggenbachi. The sequence continues at coordinate 541,923,160 of NC_090647.1, read as the reverse complement.
TGTGTGTGTGTATAGTGCAGTTTGTGTGTATGTGTGTGTGTGTATAGTGCAGTTTGTGTATGTGTGTGTGTGTGTATAGTGCAGTATGTGTGTGTGTATAGTGCAGTTTGTGTGTGTGTGTGTGTAGTGCAGTGTGTGTGTGTATAGTGCAGTTTGTGTATGTGTGTGTGTGTATAGTGCAGTATGTGTGTGTGTATAGTGCAGTTTGTGTATGTGTGTGTGTGTATAGTGCAGTATGTGTGTGTGTATAGTGCAGTATGTGTGTGTGTGTGTATAGTGCAGTATGTGTGTGTGTGTATAGTGCAGTATGTGTGTGTGTATAGTGCAGTGTGTGTGTGTGTGTGTGTGTGTGTGTGTGTGTGTGTGTGTGTGTGTGTGTGTGTATAGTGCAGTGTGTGTGTGTTGTGCGTGTGTGTGCATATGAATGTGCAAGTTGTGTAACCTTCCTATAATTAGGCCCTGCACATCCATGCTGCTGGTCAATCAGATGCAGCCTGTCTTGGGAGCACTGTCACCTCCCCATGCTGTATAGATTAACAGGGCTGCCAGGCAACTGGTATTGTTTAAAAGGTATTAAATATGGAAGCCTCCATATTCCTCTCATCACAGTTGTCCTTTAAAGTAGGTGACTAGATCCTCCTTAAAGTGGACTTTATCTCTTGCACAGGACAGAAGGAAAACAGAGAAATGCACCCTGTATGTATTTAAAGAGTTTAGCCTATTTGATTCTGCCTCATCTGTGACTATTCACAACTGTAATTCGATCTCTCAGCTGTGTCAGCTGGCTGCCTCAGAAGAGCGGCTAATAGCAGCTAATTTGTGAACACAGGATGTTAACCCTATGTCCGCTTCCATGAAAGCAAGAAGTAGACACACTGCAGCTTTAGTGCAGGATTAGTATCAGCTGTAACAAAGTGATTTTCTTTAAAGATCATTATGCTGTTGCTTATCTTTTAGAGCTGAGAGGAAGTTCTGAGTTCAGGTCCCTTTTAAAGACAATTGCATCATACAGTTGAGTAAAGTAGTTTTTTTTCATAATTGTACCTGTGTCTGCGCTTAGGTTTAAAATCTTTGGATCAAGAAAATGGTATTCTGAGCCTGAAGATTGCTGTAGCGCTGCTGAAACAAGAGCTGTGTTGGTGATGATGGCAAAGAGTGCAGAGGTGAAAATTGCCGTGTTTGGTAGAGCTGGAGTCGGCAAATCTGGTAAGAGCTTTTGTGTTCATAAATACACAGCTAGAAACTTTGCACCATGGAGTGATTCTGAATGTTTCCTATATACGGCCAGAAACCCACACTAGGAGCGATTTTCTGAGTGTTTTGTGATTTGAAAACTCTTGCTAATGTAATGCTATGGGTGTGATCCCATTTGAGCGATTTGATTTTATAAGAAGTTTTAAATCAGGATGATACCATTTATTGGCTAACTAAAAATGAATAAAAATAAGCAAGCTTTCGGCCTTGCAGCCTTCGTCTGGCTTATATCCTGTTAGTTTGCAAACTGGTGGTACAGACAGCTTATATACATGCAACATCAAAAGGGAAAACAGATATTTTTTCAAGCATAAATACATGTCATTAAGATGCCTTAATTCACACAGACCATCGACCTGGGGTTAGAGGTTGTAAGCTAAGATAAGGATCCTTGTTTACTCCCTGCTCACATACCTGGGAGTTGGACTGACACAGAGGTATCGTAAATTCTTAGTTCACAAGTTCAGCTATAATGCCTGAGAAAAGTTCAAATATCATCAGTCTCATACCAATATAGAAAGTTGTTGTCCTTATTCAAACCGTTCTGCACAGCTTTGCTTTTACTGATGGCTAACACTGTACAATACCCTACTGCTACTACTTGATTTTATAAAAATCCCCCATAGCATTGCATTAGCAAGAGCTTTTTCAAATCACAAAACGCTCAGAAAATCGCTCCTAGTGGGTTTCTGGCCTTACTTTGAACAACAAAATGCTCTAAATGTCCTATTTTTATCTTGACAGTTTTGTAGCTGGTTACTCGCCATCACTTTGTGCATCAATAAATATTTCTGGCCCTTAAAGAGAACCAGAGACGAAGCACCCTTGTGTATTTTACCATATATATCAGTAAGAATATTAGAGAAAACACTTACCCTGCTCTCTGTTTTATCCTCACTGCTAAAAGTGTCTGTTATCAGCTGTGATAAGAAACCCTGGCTGAGCATTCAGTCTGGCTTTGCAGGTAATAATTATAGCTGAGTCATTATAGCAGAGCCACAAGGGGGCAGGCTTGGGCTTGAAAAGACACCAGAGAAGACAGACTCGGCTATAATGATTCCTGTGCAAAGCCAGACTGAATGCTCAGTCGGGGATTCTTATCAGAGGTGATAACAGTCATATTAAACAAAGAACAATGAAACAAAGAGCAGATTAGGTGTTTATGTCATGTTCCCACTGATTTATAAAGTAAAATACAAGAGGGTGCTTCATCTCAGGTCCTCTTTAAGTAGCTAGAGGTGCCCCTGACTGAAGCGAAATCTCGTCAGTGGAATGCCGAGTGGCGGGTGAGTAACCTCACATTTACACTCTGCTTGGGACTCTGCATAGGGAAGAATGGAGGGAGGCAATCGGGGATAGGAATGAGCTGCCTTTCCATCATCAGGCGCCTGTAGGCATGCGCCTACAGTGCCTTATGGTAAATCCAGCCCTGTCTTCACCCGTCTTCCTCCGCTGGGCTGTTCCTGCGCTGTCCCATCCGCTAAACCTTCAACAATGGTTTTCAACAGCCCTTCCCTGCGCAACGGCTTGGTTTTGGCTTGTCTTTTTCTGCAGAAGCTCAAACGGGTGCATGCTACTGCGCAGGTGCAGTGCAACCGCACTTCATGGGCCTCAGTGCTGGGATGGAGGAGGACGGAAGGAAGCCTCTGGAGGATCCAGAGGATTCCCTTCCCAAGGTACGGTAAGTATCATTTTTTTTAGTGTTTTCTGATGTCAATATTTTACTTTAACTGACCTTATGCTGTACGGAAAATGTGTAAATGACTGCAAACCCTATAATTGTTTGTTGTCTTTCAGCTTTAGTAGTGAGATTCCTGACAAAAAGATTCATCTGGGAGTATGATCCTACCTTAGGTAAGAAGACCAACATGCTCTATAGCTCACTAATCTCACTAATATGTTAAGTGCGAACGTTTGGATTTTGGGATGTTTGGATGTTTGTTACTCAATCACGCACCAATGGATGAATGGATTTGTATGAAATTTGGCACACACATAGTACATCACCTGGAATAACGTATAGGATACTTGTTATCCCGATAACCAAAAAGTGGGCGGAGACAAATACAAATTTCACTGGAAAAATTTAAACTGCAGCCATTCTTACACTGCTAATGGTAGGGTTCTCAAACTTTGCACAGTTGGTCATTTGGTGAATGGGATTAATATTCAGAATAGTGGGTGGAGCCTACAAAAGCTAATCAAAATTCACCTATTGATTTATAAGTGAAATATTTAATTGCTGCCATTCTTGCACTGTTAATGGCACAAAGCCTCAAACCTGGTACAGTTGGTCATTGGGTGGCTGGGGTTAAAATTCAGAAAAGGGGTGGGGCCTCAAACAGCCAATCAGATTTGTTTCTTTTCAACGCAAATTATTGATGCCAAAGAGCACAAAGCTCACAAACTTGGTCATTGGGTAATTGAGTAATTGAGTGTTTGTGCGTTAGGGTCAGAAAAAGTGGGTGCAGCCAACACCAGCCAAATACATACCCTGGCAACTCTGGGTCATCAGTGGGTGGAGACAAATACAAATTTCATGGGAAAATGTAAACTGCAGCAATTCTTACACTATTAATGGTAGGGTTCTCAAACTTTGCACAGTTGGTCACTGGGGGACTGGGATTAAAATTCAGAAAAGTGGGTGGAGCCAAGAAAAGCCAATCAAAGCCGATAAAAACTGGCACAGCATCATCTTCTACTGATCAAAGTGTTGGACTATGTCTGACACTCTAATCGCCACTGGCTCCATCCACCGCCGCTGCTCCTGTCCTGTCCCGCTCCACTATGTTTTGTCTGATTACAGGGGTGCTGCTGCTGGGTCTGGTCAGATAAGGCGCCCCCCCTATGTGGATCAAAGTGTTGAGGAGCCAGGGCTGGTGCTTTCATCGAGGCAAAGGGGTCAATTGCCCCAGGGCCCCTGAGCCTGTGGAGGCCCCCAAAGGTGTGGTGTGCCCCTCCCCTCCAGCTATGGTGACCCATGAGAGAGGGGATGCTGTGTGTACACTCCATATAGGGAAAGGAGGAGGTGAATAATGGGAACCCCAAAAATGCTTTGAGGGGACATACAGTAGGATGAGCACCTAATCATATTGTGTGACGCCGGGCGACGCCCAGTCGTCCGAGGATTCGCGGCCGATTGTCCGATCGCAACCGTGATCGGAAAACTGACATTCTTTATTTTTAAAATAGAAGTTTTTCCTTCCTGCCTTCCCCCCCCCTTTTGCCATGAGGGCTGAATGGGCCTGCGTTAGCATATGGCTAAAGCAACCTGGTTTAGCAAGAAATCCTGTTAAGGCTCCCGGAAAAGTTCTGGTGACACTAATGTGCTAATTGGGCAGAGCTGAAATACCAACAGAGTCTATTCAACAGGGGAAGCTAGCACAGCATGAGGTCTATTGACACCTACATTCCTCCCAGTCTTGACGGCACCGACTAGACTGAGTATGGAATGCATGGTGTTGATAACTTTGTCACATTTTGCAAATACCATCCATGGGAGGAATATGAAAATTACATAATTTTGTTTCCCTAATTCGGTAGAATATGGTGATACTAGACATAGCCAGGTAACCCGAGCAGGGGCTGAGATATGAATAATGGGGTCCCCGTGCGCCCCAAATATTGCAAGTTTGATGTCCTATGAACGTGTATTCTCAGCCCAATCTGAATATGAAATCGGTTTGCATGTGCGACAAAACCCCGGCGGGGTATGAAATTGGACATATTTTGTGGATGGTTGGAAGTTCCTCCCCTGAGAACTCACTGCCTGACACGCCCCTGGGCTGAGCTTGAGACTCCGCCCAGAAATGTCAGTGCTCAAAACTGATTGCATGAGGACCCCCAGCCAATTCCCCCACTTTCCATCATACCGAAAAGACTGCCACTGCTTGGGGAAATAGCAGTGGCCATCTTGCAGGCGGAGCAACGGCCATGTGGTTCGGCCATATTGCGAACTAACTGCAACAAAGGAACTTTGTCTTTTCCCGAACGGACTTTCCACAGAATCATAAGTATTCGTTCTTTTTATCCCTTTTTCTTTTATGTACTGTGTTATCACTGTCTCTCATCGTTTAATTGTTCACGATTGTCTGTATATATTAATTATTTATATTGTAACAAATAAAGGCTTTTTAAAAGGTCTTTACCTCTCAGTAAAACCTTCTATTCAGTATACACAGACGAGACCTAAACTTCCGAAGGGACGCTACTGTTTTGATAGATAGATAGGAATTGCACAGTTTTAACCGGTTGTTTGTTTCACAGGTCTATAGCCAGTTAGCAGTTTTCTCTGGGCTGATAGAAAACAGAGATGGTGGCAAATCTACCCCTGGGTTGGAGTAACAGTGTATTTTCGTAACCTCACAGGCTCCCTACTGCGTCGTGACGCTCAAACTCCGCCAATTCTACGCAGATTGCGTCCATAGCTCTCAATCTGTGTGCTAGAATCGGATCGGACGGTTTTGCGTGTTCACGGCCAGTGGGGCTCATGTGACAGTGGTCGGCAGCGTTTGGGATCTGTGTGTGCTGATAGTATCTCAGGTAGGGCTATCGAATTAGCCCTATCGAGAAACGAACTAATTCGTTGGTAGTGACTGAGTGCAATATATTTTTCATATATACAGAGAGACTGTGTAACCAGTACCCCTCCCCTAAGTTTTCTTTTATTTGGCATGGAAATGTCCGGGAATTACAAGGTCATGGTCCTATCCGACCTGCAGAGTCTGTGCGAGGCGAGAGGCATGGACATCCGCGGCAAGAAACAGCAGGACCTGATAACGGACTTGTACCGATGGGATAGCCAGAATCTGCGGACGCTGGAGGTGTCCACTGTGGAGGACACCGGCTCATCTAACGCAAGTCGAGGGGAACCAGAGACTGAAGATCCTGTGCGTACCGAGGTTGAGCAACCCGCGGGCAATGCGGCAACAGATACGCAGGAGGCTGTCAGTGTGATCCCCGACCCCAGAACCCCTGAAAGTACTCGCCTGGAACCGGCCAGTACTGGACTGTCCAGTTATGTTGATCCAGTAATGCAGCAGGCATTGCAAAAGCTGATGGAAACTGATGTGGACAAGTACCTGCAGTACATGGCGGAGCAAAAGCGAGAGGAACGCCAATCTGCAGAGGCGCGGGAGAGACGACAGCATGAGCTGAACATGGCGAAAGTGCAGCAAGCCAGCCGGAGTTCAACGCCCAGCCTCCCTGCTGAAGGGACTGCCGCTCCAGTAAGTGCAAAATTTAAATTTGCTATTATCGAAAAAGACACTGACATTGACTTGTTTTTGAGGTCTTTTGAAAAGGCCTGCCGTCAGTATCGTCTGTCCCAAGACCAGTGGGCCAGACATCTGACACCCTTGCTGCGCTACAAAGCGCTTGATGCTTTCTCAGAGCTGCCTGTGGAAAAGGACAATGATTATACCGCTATAAAGGAGGCTATAATCACTAAGTACCAGCTGACGCCAGAAGCCTACCGGAAAAGGTTCAGGTCCTGGCAGAAAAAATCTACTGATTCTTATCGAGATGTGGTCAGCAGTCTGCTCACCACACTCCGCCAGTGGACGCTAGGCCTCACTAAAGGGTCTTACGGTGTCCTGGAGGACTTAATCGTCCTGGAGCAGTTTCTGAACATTTGCCCGGCTGATGTACGCCAGTTTGTGCTGGAGCGCCGACCGGCGTCAGCGACGGTCGCTGCAGACCTCGCTGAGACCTTTGCAACGACCAGGGTGCCGGAGACCCGCAGGACTGCCCCATCTAGCTGGAGAGGAGGTCAGTCCCACAATTTTGCAGACTCTCCTACCTCTGTGAGCCGTGCGCCCCAGAGGCCCTCCAGCGCAGCTGCTGCGTCCAGGCCTGCAGCAACAGAGGGCATCACCTGTCACTTTTGCCGCAAGCCCGGACACATGAAGTTTAACTGCCCGGAGCGGAGGCAGACAGCGCCAGCTCCTGCACCACCTACACCTCGCCCACGGCAACTGCCGCCAGCCAGCGCACCCCAGCCGGGAGCACCCAACAACGTCATGTTCGCAGGTGGGAGAGGGATCCACTCCGCTACGAGCAACCACCAGCTGGTTACAGTGAACGACCAGCTTGTTACCGGTTTCCGCGACACTGGAGCGGATGTCACCCTGGTGCGTGCGCACCTGGTCCCGACGGAAAATATCCTCCCTGACAAATACCTTACCCTCACTGGAGTGGGGGGCACTCTTTCTCGCATTCCCCAGGCTCGGGTGTCCATCGATTGGGGGGTGGGGGTTCAAGAGAAGGTTGTTGGGGTCCTGGACCAACTGCCGGTCCCAGTTTTGTTGGGGACCGACCTGGGCAAGCTTGTGTCCTATTATGAACCTGCCCCAAGCCCCTCAGACTGCCAGGAGGGAGACGGACTCTCCGCCCACACTAAGGTACTTTGCACCAAGGGGCAAGAACAGGGGGGAGGTGGGTTGAATGTGCCCAGTCCAGGGGTACCGAGTCCAATAGTACCTGTGTCACAGGTACCTGTGTTTGATATACCGATTGTTTGTGATGAAAATGTTGTTGTACCTGTCACTGTAATTCATGCATGCAGCCAGGATGTGAGTAATGCCAGTATGTGCCAGTCTGAAGGTGTACCTGTACTGGCAGTAACACGCAGCCGCGCTGCTCAGAACCTGGGCTCAGAGCAGGTGGAAGAGGTTCCGGCCTCCTCCCCCTCCTCTGACCACAGGGATGGTAGCCTTCAGCCACTAACTGCATATGCCACGGGCCAGCTGGCTGAGAGCGAGAGTGCTGCATTTGTGCAAGCACTCCAGACTGACCCTAGCCTCGAGGCACTCAGAAGGCAGGCTTCGGAGCCCCTCACGAATGAAGATACCTTCAAGGTATATTGGGAAGGTGGTAAGCTGTACAGCGAGCCTGTACAGCCCACCGAAGGTGAAACAAGTGTGGGTACCAAGTTGCTTGTGGTACCCAGTGCCTTCCGGGGGCATGTGCTGAAGTCCGCACATGACATTCCCCTGGCAGGGCACTTGGGAATCCACAAGACACTTGACCGTATCCAGGGTCATTTCTACTGGCCCAGGATGCGGATCGATGTGACCAACTATTGCCGCTCATGTACTGTTTGCCAAAAGGTAAAACGGGCTGGGAACCCCCGCAAGGCTCCCTTGTGTCCACTGCCAATCATAGGTGAGCCCTTTCACAGAGTGGCAGTCGACATAATTGGACCATTGCCCACTCCCAGCAGCAGTGGCAAAAGGTACATCCTGACGGTGGTGGATTACGCCACCCGCTATCCTGAGGCCATGGCGCTTTCCTCCCTGAGGGCGGACAAGGTAGCAGACGCGCTACTTAACATTTTCTCCCGAGTCGGGTTCCCTGCGGAGATGCTCTCCGATCAGGGATCCCAGTTTATGTCCGAACTCATGGAGGCCCTGTGCAAAAAGATACACATGACGCACATTGTCTCCAGTCCCTACCACCCGCAGACCAATGGACTGTGTGAACGGTTCAACGGGACGCTGAAGCAAATGCTGACCACGTTTGTTGAGTCGCAAGGTGGGGACTGGGAACGATACCTGCCTCATCTGTTGTTTGCGTACAGGGAGGTGCCGCAGGAGTCAACCGGGTTTTCCCCGTGTGAACTCCTGTATGGGAGGAATGTCCGAGGACCCTTACAATTGATGCGGGAGACATGGGAGGGCAAGGGCGACCCCACTGATGTCTCCGTGGTCGATTACGTCCTCAAGTTCAGGGACAAAATGGAGTCCCTGTCCGCAGTAGTGACCAACAACCTGGCCCAGGCTCAGGCCAAACAAAAAGCATGGTACGACCGCACTGCTGGAGAGCGGTCATTTGATGTGGGTGACAAGGTATATGCCCTTCTTCCCGTGAGGCAGAACAAGCTGCAAGCAGCCTGGGAGGGGCCTTTTACTGTAGTGCAGCGGTTAAACCCTCTGACGTATCTAGTGAACATGGGGGGCAGGAAGCAGAAGAGCTTTCATGTAAACATGCTGAAGGCCCACCATGACAGGACCCAGTATGCGCTGCCAGTGTGCAGCCGGTTAGAGCAGGGAGAGGCAGACCCCCTGTTAGACCTGCTGGCTGACGTACGAGATGTGGACGGCGACCTAAACGTCAATCCACAGCTCGCCTCAGCCCAGCAAGAGCAGTTACAGAAGGTGCTGGGCCAGTACCAGCACACCTTCTCCGGTATCCCGGGGCGGACCAGTATGGCGGTGCATGGGGTAGATACAGGTACCCATCCCCCCATCAGGCAATCCGCTTACCGTGTCTCTCCCGAGGTACAGGCGGACATGCAGAAGGAGGTGAGGGAGATGCTGGAGTTAGGGGTGGTTCAAAAGTCCAGTAGTGCCTGGGCAGCCCCTGTTGTCCTGGTCCCCAAGAAGGACCAGACCACTCGGTTCTGCGTAGACTACAGGAAACTGAACGCCATCACCACTACAGACGCCTACCCCATGCCTCGCATTGATGAGCTGCTAGATACACTGGCATCAGCCAGGTACCTATCAATCATGGATCTGAGCCGGGGGTATTGGCAGATACCACTTGCACCTGACGCGAGGCAAAAGTCGGCCTTCATCACCCCTTTCGGCCTCTTCGAGTTCACGATGATGCCCTTTGGGATGAAGAACGCCCCCGCCACGTTTCAGCGGGCCGTGAACGACCTGCTAGAGGGAATGCAAGGGTTCGCTGTAGCGTATCTGGATGACATTGCGGTGTTCAGCCCCACCTGGGAAGAACACCTCAAACACCTGTCCCAGGTACTAGAGAGGCTGGCCATGGCCAATCTGACGGTTAAACCGAGTAAGTGTCAGATTGGCATGACCGAGGTGCAGTACTTAGGTCACCGGGTGGGGGGTAACACCCTGAAACCTGACACGGGAAAGGTGGACGCCATCCTGGCATGGCCTCGACCTATCACGAAAAAGCAGGTCCAGGCGTTCCTGGGGACCGCCGGCTACTATAGGAAATTTGTTCCCGCCTATAGTACACTGGCGAAGCCCCTGACCGATGCCACTAGCAAGAAGCACCCCAAGGTTGTTAGCTGGACCCCCGCTTGCGAGAATGCCTTCCAGGCCTTGAAGCAGGCCCTCGCAAGCGCCCCTGTGCTTCAGGCCCCAGACTTCAGTCGTCGGTTTGTGGTGCAAACCGATGCCTCTGACTACGGTCTCGGCGCAGTCCTCAGCCAGGTGGATGGAAAGGGGGATGAACACCCTATCCTCTACCTGAGCCGGAAGCTCCTGCCCCGAGAGGTAGCCTACTCCACAACTGAAAAGGAGTGCCTGGCGATCGTGTGGGCCCTACAGAAACTGCAGTCGTATCTGTACGGCCGCTCCTTCACGATCGTCACTGATCACAATCCCCTGAGTTGGCTAAACCGTACTGCTGGAACCAACGGCAAGCTCCTACGGTGGAGCCTGTCATTGCAGCAGTACGACTTTACGATCCAACACAAAGCAGGCAGCCGACACCAAAACGCTGATGGGCTGTCGCGGTGTCAGGGGGAACCCGACCCAACAGCGCCAATAGCTGCTACGGAAGGCGTCCTGTTGACACCTCCCTGAGCAGAGCTCGGGAAGGGGGAGGTGTGACGCCGGGCGACGCCCAGTCGTCCGAGGATTCGCGGCCGATTGTCCGATCGCAACCGTGATCGGAAAACTGACATTCTTTATTTTTAAAATAGAAGTTTTTCCTTCCTGCCTTCCCCCCCCTTTTGCCATGAGGGCTGAATGGGCCTGCGTTAGCATATGGCTAAAGCAACCTGGTTTAGCAAGAAATCCTGTTAAGGCTCCCGGAAAAGCTCTGGTGACACTAATGTGCTAATTGGGCAGAGCTGAAATACCTGAGTCTATTCAACAGGGGAAGCTAGCACAGCATGAGGTCTATTGACACCTACATTCCTCCCAGTCTTGACGGCACCGACTAGACTGAGTATGGAATGCATGGTGTTGATAACTTTGTCACATTTTGCAAATACCATCCATGGGAGGAATATGAAAATTACATAATTTTGTTTCCCTAATTCGGTAGAATATGGTGATACTAGACATAGCCAGGTAACCCGAGCAGGGGCTGAGATATGAATAATGGGGTCCCCGTGCGCCCCAAATATTGCAAGTTTGATGTCCTATGAACGTGTATTCTCAGCCCAATCTGAATATGAAATCGGTTTGCATGTGCGACAAAACCCCGGCGGGGTATGAAATTGGACATATTTTGTGGATGGTTGGAAGTTCCTCCCCTGAGAACTCACTGCCTGACACGCCCCTGGGCTGAGCTTGAGACTCCGCCCAGAAATGTCAGTGCTCAAAACTGATTGCATGAGGACCCCCAGCCAATTCCCCCACTTTCCATCATACCGAAAAGACTGCCACTGCTTGGGGAAATAGCAGTGGCCATCTTGCAGGCGGAGCAACGGCCATGTGGTTCGGCCATATTGCGAACTAACTGCAACAAAGGAACTTTGTCTTTTCCCGAACGGACTTTCCACAGAATCATAAGTATTCGTTCTTTTTATCCCTTTTTCTTTTATGTACTGTGTTATCACTGTCTCTCATCGTTTAATTGTTCACGATTGTCTGTATATATTAATTATTTATATTGTAACAAATAAAGGCTTTTTAAAAGGTCTTTACCTCTCAGTAAAACCTTCTATTCAGTATACACAGACGAGACCTAAACTTCCGAAGGGACGCTACTGTTTTGATAGATAGATAGGAATTGCACAGTTTTAACCGGTTGTTTGTTTCACAGGTCTATAGCCAGTTAGCAGTTTTCTCTGGGCTGATAGAAAACAGAGATGGTGGCAAATCTACCCCTGGGTTGGAGTAACAGTGTATTTTCGTAACCTCACAGGCTCCCTACTGCGTCGTGACGCTCAAACTCCGCCAATTCTACGCAGATTGCGTCCATAGCTCTCAATCTGTGTGCTAGAATCGGATCGGACGGTTTTGCGTGTTCACGGCCAGTGGGGCTCTTGTGACATATTGTGTGGTGGGCGAGAGGGGGTGTGTCTTGGATCCAGCCTGGCAGACATCTCCAAGGCCCTGGGGTGATTTTGTTCCAAGGGGGGGGGGGTATCAGGAGCCACCCCAAGTTACTTTTGCCCATTGCCCCATTGTAGCCTGTGAGCAGCATGGCTGTCAAGGAGCATGGATGCATGAGGATCAGGTGAGAGTCACTCACAAGCTGCACCACTACACCTTACTCTGCAATGGGAGACAGGAGGGGGGCCCATGGAGAGGGAGGGAGGAATTATGTCACCCTCCCTCCCCTCGTCCTCAGGCTCCTTAAAGTAAGAACCCGAGGTGAAAATAAACTGATAAGATAAATAATTGTTTTTATCCTCCAACTCCTAAAAATGACCTTTTTTTAAAAAATATACTGTACCATGTTTTTATTTTATATTTGAACATTAACAAAGTAGATTGAATGCTTTGTTGTCTCTGCTCAGTGGCAGCCTATTAAGTGTCCCTAAATGAAAATACATGAACTATTGACCTTTTTCTATCTCTCCCCCTGCCCTCAGAAATTTGTATCCTGCCAGGAAAACTTTTATGGCTGTAATTTGCTTATCAGTGATGTGTACTATATTCCTGACAAGGTACCGACAAGACAGAAGCTGTCATTTCCATGCCTGGAAATTAACTTCTGTATTTTTTGCATTTTTACTGTTTTGGGGTCCCCATCCCTGACTGGCCACCATCTTTGTGGCTGCCAGTCGGGGAATGGATACCTTTTAATTTATATTTTTTAGCTTTGTCATCCCGGACCAGCCACCGTAGTGTTTGCAGCTCCTGGAAGGTACAAGGCTTTTGTTTTTGATTTATTTTGCACTGACTGGCTGACGTCTTGGGCGGCTGCCAGTCACTGACGAATGTTTTCCTTTGTCATCCCGATCTGGCCACCGTCTTGATGTGGCCGCCGGTTCGGGAATGTACATAAGGTTTCTTATTTTTTGCTATTTGTGCGCTGACTGGCCGCCAGTCAGCGACAGTTTTTGCATTTGTGTTTTTTTTTTACATCTTCCACTTGCTTTTTCATTAGGTAAGAGGTAATAGCCCATTTTTCCAGACTCAGGTTGTATTTTGGCATTTTTTCCGCATACCGGATTGGTTGTTTATTGATAGTCTATGTATATGATTGAAGCTTCCGGGTATCTACGCGTATGTTTTTACGCGTATACACATACGCATTGATTGACACGGGCACATTTTTTTTACGCGTACGTCATGCGTCTGATGTTTTTGACTGTTGGCTGTTCCTTTTCGACCATTGGTCGGCTTTTTTATGTTTACTTATTGGGGATTGGTGCTCCTGAGTAGGAGCAGTTCCCCATCAGGTCCTCTTGCAAGTGGGAGTGTTTTTGCCGGTAGACTTTCATGGGATTGGATGGCAACAGGGCATCCTGGGCATTTTGATTGGCTCCCTAGTGGAGCAACCACTATATAAGGCTGCTGTCAGTGTTCATATTCAGAGGGCATGTGGACTTGATAAACAGAGGAGATCCTCTCGAAACGTTGTTGTTGCCTGCCCTATTTGCTGTGTCCTGCTTATGCCTAAAATAAAAGAGCTCAATACAAACTTGAAGACGGTGCTGGGTCCCTTCTCTTCATGTAAAAATTAACTCTGTCAGTCAGCAAAATGAGACAAGTAAAATAGCCTGGTTATCATCAATATGTTTTACACTGGACAAACACATGTTTACCTCATCATGTCCCATGTTGCCTCAGGTACACGTTATCTCCAGGGGCGTAGCAATAGGGGGTGCAGAGGTAGCGACCGCATCGGGGCCCTTGGGCCAGATGGGAACCCGAAAGGCCCTCCCTCAACTACAATATTAGCTCTCTATTGGTCCTGTGCTCATAATAATCACTTCTATAGATACTTTAAATAGTGGTAATCATTAACAAGCTGTCCCCATCCCCTTTTTGCACGTCTGACACTGTAGTTGCCATTGGCAGGTTTTTGTACGCCGTATCAATTGTTATGTATAGAGAGCTTGGGTGGGGGAGGGGGGGCATTGTAAAACTTGCATCGGGGGCCCATAGCTCCTTAGCTACGCCACTGGAATCAGCCCTGCTGGCTGTAGCCTTGATCGCTTCCGCCTAGAAGTCCCCCCTGCCATGGTGACATCTGGTGTGGCTCGCCCCCCCCCCCCCCCCCCCTCCCCCTGCTCCTTGCTTAGGACGCCACTGAACAGAGCTGATAGAGCTAAAGCTACGTGGTACAGCATATACTGCCCACTCATAGATGAGTCCTGCTGAGATCAGTGTCTGGGAGTACCATACTTCATGCCATCATCAGTACTGGTGGGGATAATGTGTTCATCTGAGTGTAAATGTTTCTGATTAGGATGGATATTCTGTGTCAGGCTCTGTCTTTTTACAATGTCTTCAGAATCAACATATCGGCACCAGACAACCATTGATGATGAAATAGTCGCCATGGAATTGCTAGACACCGCGGGGCAGGTAATTATTGGTTCAGCCAACATTGATGTTTAATGAGCAGATTTCAGTGAACTGCAGTTAGAGAGGAAGCTAATGAATAGATTAACCCCCTTGGCGGTATGAAAAATACCGCCAGGGGGCAGCGCAGCAGTTTTTTTTAAATTATTTTTTTTTTAAATCATGTAGCGAGCCGAGGGCTCGCTACATAATAGCCGCTGCTCAGCGGCATCCCCCCAGCCCCGCCGATCGCCTCCGGCGATAGGCGATCAGGAAATCCCGTTCAAAGAACGGGATTTCCTGGAGGGCTTCCCCTGTCGCCATGGCGACGGGGCGGAATGACGTCAGCGACGTCGGGACGTCATTGGGAGACCCGATCCACCCCTCGGCGCTGCCTGGCACTGATTGGCCAGGCAGCGCTCGGGGTCTTGGGGGGGGGGGGGCCGCGCGCCGCACCGGATTGCGGCGATCGGGCGCGCGGCGGCGGCGATCGGGGTGCTGGTGCAGCTAGCAAAGTGCTAGCTGCGTCCAGCAAAAAAAAAATTAAGTAAATCGGCCCAGCAGGGCCTGAGCGGCACCCTCCGGCGGCTTACCCCGTGTCACACACGGGGTTACCGCTAAGGAGGTTAAGGCTCCTTTCCCAACAGGACGTTGCGTTTTAGGGGACGTTATAGGTCGCATAACGTGCCCCTAACGCAACACCTGGTGGTGCTGGAGGAGGACGCTACCAAGAGCTGCGTTATGCAGCTCTTGGTGCGCCTTTTTTGTACTATCGATGCGGAGACGGTCCCGCCAGCCAATCGCCGCACAGAGCGGCTGCTCCTGGAAGACCTCCTCCTCCAACACTACTGAGCATGTGCAAACAGTCTAACGCGGCTTAGCCGCATATAACGTACTGCATGCAGCACTTTGTTACAACGTTCTGGTATACAATGTAACGCAATGTGGGCACTGTAAACAGCCCATTGATTTTTCATTACTGTGCGGTGGGCTGCGTTACAGGCTGCTCTAACGTGCGCCTGTAACTTCCCACTGTGAAATCAGCCTAAAGGTAACCTGAGGTGAGAGTGACATGGAGGCTGCCATATTTATTTCTTTTGAAACAATACAAGTTGCCTGGCTGCCCTGCGGATGTCTTTGGCTGCAGTAGTGTCTGACTGGATTAGCCACATGCTTGTTTCAGGTGTGTGATTCAGACTTCAGTTATCTAATTAATTCAGTTATCTAAATAATTCAGTTATCTTATTGGCATGTTTGTTTAGGTACTGTGACTAAAATTAGAGGCAGAGGGTCAGCAGGACAGCCAGGCAATCTGTATTGTTTAAAAGGAAATAAATATGTCAGCCTTTATATCCTCCCCACCTCTAACCATTTAATGGAATACATAGATTTTTTTTTTTATCGACCCCATGAGTCTGATCAGATTGGTTTATGGCCATTAATGAGCATGACCAATTGTTTCCAATTGATTGCCGCGGTGATCATTAACGATCGTTTGTCTGTGGTATTGTACTGTTAATGGTCACCTTAAACTGTTGTAATTGGCCATGAATATGCAGATTTGGCCTATCAGTTAGAAAATTGTTTTTAATGCGCCCATACACTAAGGCCTGGTGCACACCAAAAACCGCTAGCAGATCCGCAAAACACTAGCAGTTTTTGAAGTGTTTTTTCTTTTTATTATAAAGCGTTTTGCGGTTTTGTGTAGCATTTTTTTTTGTGTAGCAGATTACAGATATTGTTACAGTAAAGTTGTTACTGAACAGCTACTGTAACAAAAGCGTCTGGAAAACCGCTCTCATCTGGCGTTTTATCAAGCGTTTTGCGTTTTTCCTATACTATAACATTGGAGGCAAAAATGCTGCAGCCCGGGAGTATGCGTTTCAGCAAAACGCCTACCGCTCTGGTGTGAACCAGCCCATTGAAATACATTAGCCAAGCGGATTAACAGGCGGGTGCGGCCGGCAGATCGCATCCAAATCCGCTCGGTGTGCACTGGGCCTAAGAGACATTCTTTAGCAGATTTGATCACTGTGATCGAATCTGATAAAGATTGTTGCCCCAACCTGCTTCCCAATCATAAATTCAATGGATTTCTAGCAGAAACCGACCAACATTACCAACCGGGCAGGACAGTTCTTTGCTGCGGGTGCAAGGGTATCTGTGCAGAGGGGAATAATGCTGGTGAGAAATCTCCCCTCCTATTGCTGGTCTCCCCTATGGAGAGTATTACCTCAGTGGAGCATTCTCACTCAGAGAGAGGTGAGTGAGAATGCTCCACTGCAGTAATATTCTCCATAGGGCACTGGGGGGGTGGGGGGTGGGGGGGGCTTGTAGGGGGGTGGACAACTGGTGGAGCGATGGTAATTGATTTTGAAAAATGATGTGCAGTGTGTGGCAATGATAGATCCCTCCCTGATCAGATGTCGATCAGAGAAGGATCTATCTTTTGGGCACATTGAGAAAACGTCTGCCAGTGTTTGCCAAATTATACTTCAAGGGCAACTGAAGTGAAAAGACTATGGAGGCTGCCATGTTTAATTTTTTTTGAACAATACCAGTTGCCTGGCAGACCCGCTGGTCTGTTTGGCTGCAAAAGTGTCTGAATAACCCCAGAAACAAGCATACAGATAATCTTGTCAGATCTGATAATAATGTCAGAAACATCTGATCTGCTGCATGCTTTTTCGGGGTCTATGGCTGAAAGTATTAGAGGCAGAGGGTCAGCAGGGCAGCCAGGCAACTGGTATTGCTTAAAAGGAAATAAACTTGGCAGCCTCCATATACCTCTCGCTTCAGTTGTCCTTTAAAGGATACCAGAGCTGAAACTCTATGGTAAAAAGTGAAGGTTCAGTGGGTGGGTGGGGGCCACAAGCAAATACTTACTGTGGTTCCCGTTCCCCTCCGTGGATCGCCGCTCTCCTACACTCAGTTCTGTTATCTTCAGCAACCTGGGCGTCTCCTAACCTGGACATACTGCACCGTGCATGCGCAGTATGTCCGCTCTGCTCCTCTGTGGCCGCACAGTGATGTCACAGGACAGGACCGTGCTCGCTCCCCCTGCGCCCTCACTTAGCATGTGATGCACACTGCAGTGGAGGGCGCACACTGGGAAGCAGCTGCACATGCGCGTTGCAGTATGTCCAGGTTTGGAGTCGCCTGAGGATAACGGGACTGAGTGTAGGAGAACAGTGAGTGATGGAGGAGAACAGGAGGTGCGGTAAGTATTTGCTTATACCACCCCTATGCCCGGACCATTTTTACCAGAGCCTTTTGGCTCTGGTAACCTTTAAAGTGAACCTCCGGACTAAAATCTACTGAAAAAGGCTTGGTGTTTCTTTAACAGTTTCACAGCATCAGAACTGTGTTTTTCTTACCAAAGCATCATTTTTAGCTGCATTTTAGCTAAGCTCCGCCCATCAAAAAAAACTGCCCAGGCTTTTTTTCCCTGATGCTGTGCAAAGCATGATGGGATTTCCTATGTTGTTGTTCACGTTGCCTAGCAACTGGGAGGGGTGATCAGCACACAGGACAGTTGGAACCGTGTCTCATGCTCCCTGTCACCTCCTTTCAACCAAAAAGATGGCTGCCTTCATGAAATCAAACATTTGCCTGTTCTTTTAAAACAATTTCGGTAAGAGATTATATTACCTATCTTTTTTAATTAACATAACTAATGCAACTTAATGACAGTATGTTTGTTTAGGCCGGAATACCTCTTTAATTCAGTTCAGGTATACTGTAACTGATGGCTAACAAGGTACAATCCTGCTAGGTAACAGCGCCGTGTATTGCAGTGATTTGCGTTGATGGATTTGGCTCTTTGTATGCTTGTCGTCATCCTGCAGCACAGCTAGAGGTTTTGTGCTGTGATTTCGTGTTGTTTTGTCTCTCCCACGCTTCATTCGCTGCTCTCTATAGAACACTTTGTCACCAACCAGCGGCCTTGGAAGGGTTCTGCCGTCTCCTAGAGAAAGTGCAGATATTATTTTATACCCAGGCTCTTATGTATGCGGAGGCGTTTATCAGATACTGTGGGAACAGTGCAATTCACTCAAATCTATCGCTCTGAGTGGTTATCACATCTGATCAATAAGATATCCTTTCTGTGCAAGACGATTGCTGAGGTGGAGGAGTCACTAATATCAATCAGGCCTGGATCCCACTACAAATCGCAAAGCCCTACCGCAATCGCTGGCGTTTTTAATTAGCATTTTGTAAGCGATTTCATGAGCGTTTTCAGATGTTTTTGGGACCGATTTGAAAAAATGTAAGGGCCCATTCACACTTGAGCGGGAATCGAGCGATTCCCGCTCACGGCAAACCGCTAGCGGTTCTGCAAGAACCGCTACACAATGTAGTGAGTGGCAGTGTTCTCACTGCCGCGGTTGCGGTTAGCGATAACCGCAACCGCGCTGCATGCAGCGGTTTGCCGGCGACGAGCGTTCCGCGATTAGCGATCGTGATTAGCGTGCACAGCACGCTAATCGCGATCGCTCCAAAACCGCCGCAGTGTCCAGTGATTTTTCCGCGCTAATCGCGGGAAAATCACTCCCGCAAAACACCGGCGGTAATCGCCGGCGTTCTGCGGTTCTAAGTGTGAATGGGCCCTTAGTGTTTTGCCAGCGATTGTGATAGCGATTTGAGATTAGCGATTTTATTTCTGATTGGTCCTTTCAAATTATTATCTGGACCGCAGCGCCCGAGTGGGGACTGGGAGGATTATAAGCAGCCCACACACACACCCACCCCTCCTAGGTTCCAGGTGTCGGATGTTTCGTCTGTCTGCCCTGCAATACCACCGCTCTGCTTCAAGTTCAGAGCGGCAGTGTTGCAGGGCAGACAGACAGAACCTCTGGCGTCTGGAATCTAGGGGAGGTGGGTGTGTGTGGGCTGCTTATAATCCTCCCCTCTCGGGCACTGCAGTCCAGAACACTGCCAGGGGGTCGAGTGAAGCGGCAGAGGTGAGCGCACTGCACAGCCTGCAGGAGAGGGGGGGGGGTGACAATGGGAGGGAGAAGTTAGATACATGTCGGTCTCCCTTTCACTGCGCTTGCAGCCATGTGGTGATTGAGGGGAGGATGCATCCATCCATAATGTTGCCAGCGGAAGGGAGGGGATACAGGGGAGAGGGAGCCTATTTGGCGGGGCGAAAGGGGGGAGGGGGCATTTTGCAATCTTAGCCTCTAGTGCTGGAGAACCTTGTCTCGTCCCTAGTGGAGGTTGTGGTATTATTATTCCTAGGAATTCATACAGTTCGACTAGACACATTTTTCAACAAAGATGGATTTTTCATTGTAGGTGATTTTGGAATTTTTGAAAGATTTGCAAAAAAAGAAAAAATGTTTCCCACAATTTTTTTTTAAAACTTTTATTGTTCTCATTTTAGGAGGATGTTTTGCAGAGAGAGGGTCACGCTCGCTGGGGTGAAGGTTTTATTATTGTCTATGATATAACTGACAGAGGGAGCTTTGAAGATGTCTTGTACTTCAAGAACTTGCTGGATGAAGTCAAAAAACCAAAGAACGTGACTTTTATTCTACTGGGAAATAAAGCAGATTTGTCTCATTCCCGACGAGTGAGTACTGAAGAAGGAGAGAAACTGGCCACAGAGTTGGCTTGTGCCTTCTACGAGTGCTCAGCCTGCACTGGTGAAGGTAACATTACTGAAGCTTTCTACGAACTTTGTCGAGAAGTCAGACGTCGCAAGATGATACAAGGCAAGACCAGGAGAAGAAGCTCCACCACGCATGTCAAGCAAGCTATTAACAAAATGTTAACTAAGATCAACAGCTGAGGAGGCAGCACGTGGTGCTGTGCTCTCACCTCGTCTTCTTTGTGTTTAAAGTGTACCTGAACCAAAGCTCAGGAAATAAGGAAATGCTTACCTAAGAAGAGGAAAGCCTTGGGATTGTGTAGAGGCTACCCACGGTGTCCTCTGTTCCCTTGTTGCCACTTGTGGACTCCCCAAAGGTCTTGTTGGATATCTGATCGGGGCCGTGCTCTTCTTTAAGTACAAGTGTGGCCGTACTGCGCCTGCGTGAGTATGGCCGCATCTGTGCAGTAAGCCGAAGTCACCCGTGTATGAGAGGCTCTATGCTATTGTGCAGGTTCAGCATGGCAGCGCTCATGCTTGTAGAGGATCGCGGCCCCGATGTTAAAGCAGATTTCCAGCCTGCAAGTAAAAATCCAGCAGCCTTCCTGTAAAAGGAAGTTATAGTTACCTGCGCTGCCTTCTCCCGTGAAGTCATCCCGATAAACCACGAATCAGCCGACTTCCGGTGCTTGGCCCCGCCTCTCCACCCTACCTGGAGAAAACAGCAAGATGTTTACTCTAGTAAACTCCAGTAAACATCTTAGCATTTTTCTTCGGGGAGGCGGAGCAACGCGTCGGTAGTCAAGTGATGCACGGTCTTCGGGACGGCTACGAAGGAGAAGGCAGTGCAGGTAACTAACTTTCTTTTACAGGAAGGCTGGTGGATTTTACCTTGCAGGCTGGAGACCCACTTTAAGGAGGGTCCAGACGACCAGCGGCAGGAGCGAGCAGGACCCGGGAAGCTTCTACAGGATCCAGAGGCTTCCCTTGTCTTAGTTACTTCCTGTTTGACTTGAGCTTTGGCTTGGGTTCACATTAACAGAGTTGGTCAATGAGATGCAGATAATTCCTGCTTGCATCATATTTCATGGAAACTGTACTGTATACAGTTGCGATTGAGCCAATCAAATGCATTTCCTGTACATTTTGTTTTGCCAGATTCCATGCTTTATACAATTTGCGTGAAATTAGCACGTAAGCTGGAATTGTTTGCATGTCATTCAGGGCCAGTTCAAGTAACAATTGGGCCCTAGGACAAAATTAGCCTGGGGGCCCCCCAACAGACACCCCCTGACCAAAAAGCGTCATTAGAGGCCCTTTGTTGCAGCCAAACTTCCCTCCTGGGCCCAAGAGCTGGCTGCTGACACTCCCCCAATCACCTCCCAACTTAAAGAGAATCTGTATTGTTAAAATCGCTCAAAAGTAAACATACCAATGCGTTAGGGGACATCTCCTATTACCCTCTGTCACAATTTTGCCGCTCCTCGCCGCATTAAAAGTGGTTAAAAACAGTTTTAAAAAGTTTGTTTGTAAACAAACAAAATGGCCACCAAAACAGGAAGTAGGTTGATGTCCACACATAGAAAATACATCCATACACAAGCAGGCTGTATACAGCATTCCTTTTGAATCTCAAGAGATCATTTGTGTGTTTCTTTCCCCCATGCACTGAAGTTTCAGGCTGCTCTTTTCTTCCTGCAAACAGCTTTGCCCTTGTTTGTAATTCTTCAGTATGTGAAAGCCCAGCCAGCTCAGAGGACGATTTATCCAGCTTGTAAAAGATAAGAGAGAAGCTGCTCTAATCCTAATAATACACAGGCAGTGTGCAGAGAGGGGCCAGAAGGGGGAGTTCATAGCAGAACCACGACACTGAAGAACTTGGCAGCCTTCCAGACACAGGCTGACAAGTCTGACAAGAGAGAGATAAGTTGATTTATTACAGAGACTGTCATAGTAGAAAGTGCTGCAGTTAGCCAGAACACAGAATAGCTTTTGGAACTTGTAGGATGATAAAAAACAGGATGCAATTTTTGTTACGGAGTCTCTTTAACAGACTCTGCAGAGTCCCTGGGGAGCAACAGTGAAGATGGGGGAGGGGCACCTTGGGGGCCCCTACAGGCTCTGGGGCAATTGCCAATTTTTTCCTATATGGTAGCTCCGGCCCTGATGTCATTGACCATCTCTAGCGCTTAATTCTAGTAATGGGCCTCAGAGTAGCCCCACCATTCGTAATTATAATATCGGTTACATCTTGTTGGGCACGGCAGAGGAAGGATTAACTTAACCCATGTTGCTGCCTATAGCTGATGCGTTCCACGTGGCGTTCACTGGCGTTCCACATCACTGTAATGCTTCCTCTTTCAAACTCGGAAAGAGAAAGCATTGGAGTAATGGGGAACGTGACGTGGACTGCATCAGCTATAGGCAGCAACATGGGTAAGCTAAAGAGGAACTCCAGTGAAAATAATGTAATAAACAAAGTGCTTCATTTTTACAATAATTATGTATAAATGATTTAGTCAGTGGTTTCCCATTGTAAAATCTTTCCTCTCCCTGATTTACATTCTGACATTTATCACATGGTGACATTGTTACTGCTGGCAGGTGATGTCAGTGAAAGGAGATGCTGCTTGCTTTTTTTTTTTTTGGCAGTTGTAAACAGCTGTAAGCAGATATTTCCCACAATGCAACAAGGCTCCCACAGTGTGATGTCAGTACCCTGGTCCTGACATCACACTGTGGGAGGGGTTTCACCACAATATCAGCCATACAGCGCCCCCTGATGATCCGTTTGTGAAAAGGAAAAGATTTCTCATGGGAAAGGGGGTATCAGCTACTGATTGGGATGGGGTTCATTTCTTGGTTACAGTTTCTCATCTCTCCTCTGCAGCAGCAGCCAGCAAGCTGTAACCGAAATTACGATTATGAATGGTGAGGCTTTTCGTAAGCCCATCACTTCTTAATACTACTCTAAATTATTTTTTAGCATTATGAAAAGCTTAAGGGCCCGTTTCCACTATAGCGAATCCGCATGCGGGCACTGCATGCGGATTCGCATAGGCAATACAAGTGGATGGGATTGTTTCCACTTGTGCGTCGTGCGGGTGCGTTTTGGTGTGCGGGGGAAATCTCCAGAGCCGTCAGATTTCACGTGCGGCTGGAATGCGGCCGAATCGCCCACAATACTTTTAATAGGGAAATTGCATGCGGCTTTGTCATGCGGTTTTCCCCGCGATTTCGCGTGCGATTTAGCATGTACTGCTATGACAATTTACACAGGCAGTGACATGGTTAAATTCGCCTGCTTCTTAGCCATGCGAAATCGCATGCGGAATCGCGGGGAAAACAGCATGCGGAAACGCATCCGCATGCGATTTCGTCCGCGGTGAAATCCAGGCGATTCCGCAACGCAACAGTGGAAACGAGCCCTAAGTATTTTGATGTATTGTAAATAGCCATATTTATACTGCAGTGTCAATGCTATAGTATATATATATTATCTATTACATGTAGAGGTATATGTACTTATATCAATACAGTTACGTTGCCTTGATAAATAATGTGACTGTAATGTATTACTGATTTTTGCTGCTTATTGCTTACACATGCTGGGCTGACACTTTCCCCATGTCTTTCCCATCATAACCGCCCACTGTGTGACCGCATCATGCTAGGCATACTCAGTACAATTTTTGGTAGATCAGTAAAAGTGAACCCGAGGTGAGAGTGATCTATGGAGGCTGCCATATTTATTTCCTGTTAAACAATACCAGCTGCCTGGCAGCTCTGCTGATCTATTTGGCTGCAGTAGTGTCTGAATTACACCAGAAACAAGCATACAGCTAATCTTGTCACATCTGACAATAATGTCGGAAACACCTGATCTGCTGCATGCTTGTTCAGGGTTTATGGCTCAAAGTATTAGACGCAGAGGATCAGCAGGATAGCCAGGCAACTGGTATTCCTTAAAAGATAATAAATATTGCAGCCTCCATATCATTCTCACCTCGGGTTCACTTTAAAGTGCACTGAGCACTGTAGGTATAAATGTATTTAAAATGAACCTTCCCCAAGGGAGATTCGTAAATAATGGTAGCTTTGTGTGCAGGGCCGGTTCTCTCATGAAGCAAGGTGAAACATTTGCATGGACATGTTTGTACTGTGTTTACACTAACAGCATGCAGTCCGAGTAGGAGGAGAGCGAGATGAAGAGGTCATCATTGGGGAAAAGCAGCTTGTTGTGCTGTGTGAGGAGTCTGACAGTAGGTGAGGACGGGGGAGGCAGAAGAACAGCAGTGTTTCAGGGAGGAGGTGCCACTGCTGTCCTGACTGTGGAGGAATGGAGTGGCTGAGGGTGAGCAGTTTGTTTTGTCATAGACTCACAGCCAGCCAGTGTGCTATTGTGTTGAGCTGCAGCATGTCATGTGAGAACATTAAATGAAGCAGAGGAAAGTGTCAGGTGCTGTGTGATCATTCCAAATCATAGTGTGGGGGGGGGGGGGATCCTCACAATTTTGCCTCAGGCAGCAAAACGTCTAGAACCGGCTCTGTTTGAGTGTGTGTGTCTCTGTGTGTGTGTGTGTGTGGGGGGGGGGGGTTAATTTGGTTACAGGGGTGACTTGAGGTCTCCGAGAAGGCGTCCATCTTTCAGCTGTCCCATCCACAGTTCAAAGAGGCCATGACTAGGGATGGTCAATGAGATGCAAATTATTACGAGCTGATGCCGCATTATGCACATTTTGTATGCAAATTTGTGCAACTTGAAAATGAACCAATCAAATCCAGCTGAGGTAAAAATTGTTTGGTGCATACATTTGCATACAAAATGTGCATAATCCTGCATCAACTCAAATTTATTTCCTTCTCTTTGACCATTCCTAGCCATGAGTACATTGAGCATGTCTCCTACGGGAGCTATATAGTTTTCTCATTTCAGAACTGATGCACAGATCTGTGTTAATATATGTATTTTTCTACTGGAAAACGTGTTAAACTGACTCTAAACTTTATTTCAATTGATATATGTCTTATTTTCAGATGTTAAAATAAAGAAAAACTAATGGCGATAGAAAGGACCAGTGTGGTTTCAATGATAAAACTAAATCTTTTGATTCTGATTTTTTGGGGATATGTATGGCAAGGTGGGGGCGTGGTTAGGGGTGTGGCAGGGGCCTGTCTTAACCGGTTCACCCCCAATGGGTTTTTACCGTAACGGACAAGAACAATTTTCACCTGTCAGTGCTCCTCCCTTTCATTCACCAGTAACTTTATCATTACTTATCACATCAAAATGATCTATACCTTGTTTTTTTCTTCACAAATTAGGCTTTTTGTGGGCAATACTTGTTTTCTGTAATTACTAGCCAGCCTATCACAGAGAGGAGAGGGGAAGAGAGTGGGTGGGAGGAGCCTCATAGTTTGGCCTGAGGGGTACTCTGCTTCTACCTGTGCCTCTGAGCCAGCCTATCACAGAGAGGGGAAGAGAGTGGGTAGGAGGAGCCTCATAGTGTGGCCTGAGGGGTACTCTGCTTCTACCTGTGCCACTGAGCCAGAATATCACAGAGAAGAGAGGGGAATAGAGTTGGTGGGAGGAGCCTCATTGTGTGGTCTGAGAGTGAGATACTCTGCTTCTACCTGTGCCACTGAGCCTGCCTATCACGGAGAGGAGAGGTGAAGAGAGAAGTAGTACAGGGCCACAGTATGTTGCATTCCAGAGCTACCACAGTGTTTCCCTGCTGCTTAATGAAGTATTTCACTTTGTGACACATGGGTAGTTAACCACGTATCAGCTCCTGCCCTCTCTTATGAATATGTTATCTTGAGTGTTATATTAGGCTAGGTTCACACTTGGTCCGTTAATGTATCCATGGCTCCGTTTTTTCAGGCTGGATCAAAACCAGAGCCACGGATACCAGTGTTAAAGATAGCAGCCCTCTTCATCCATAACAAAAAAACTGATCCGTCTGCTTTCAGGGGGACCCGTTTTCAAAACCTGAATGGACGGTCCAGATTTGCAACATTTTCACGGATCCCAGATACAGGGAGGGGTAGTGAAAATAAATCAGAAACCGGATCCGGCTCTACACAGGCAGTTTTGGACACAAACTGATCCGTTTCTGTGTCAC
Source organism: Hyperolius riggenbachi (assembly GCF_040937935.1). NCBI lineage: Eukaryota > Metazoa > Chordata > Amphibia > Anura > Hyperoliidae > Hyperolius > Hyperolius riggenbachi. The sequence continues at coordinate 541,896,737 of NC_090647.1, read as the reverse complement.
AGCCTGTGGGAGAGAGGGGGCCGCCATGCTAGAGGGGGAAGCAGCCAGGATGGGGGTGGCAGCTGTAATGCCGTCCAATCAACAACAGAGGACAGCATTACAGGAAGTGACACGGCAGCGGTGGGACGCAAGGAAGTAAGTTTCCCGCTCGCCGCTTGCTACATTACATTCATTTTAAATAATTCAGGACATGGGACCCTAGCCTTAAAGTGCCCTACCAAAAAAATCCAGCATCTGTATTGAAAGGTCAGTCACACAGTGTTTGTTTCTGGAAAGGGGTTAGCAAAAGTGGACCCCATCTTGCACATACCTTAGACATGTGCATTTCATCATGAATAATTTTTTACACAATACCATAAATGAGTCCAGTTTTATTAATGATCATTTGAATGGTTGTTTGTCTGTTTTCCAATATTTAACACTCAACTTTATTGACGGTGCGAACCGTCTCCTTCAAAACCCCGCCCCAGGACTTCACACATCAACTGGCGTTGAGCTGTCCTGGGGCTGCCGCCGCATCCATGCCATTTGGCGTGGAGCGGTCAGCAAGCATTTAATACAAGTCACACCTGCATGAGCATACATACAAATGGTGAGAACCCTACTTTAGAGGTGTGCACCTGATGAGAACCTCAGGTATAAAAAGCCATACTTACCTAAGTATGGTCCTTAGAGACTTCCCCCGCCATCCTCTGGGTCGCCGAGCGTGGACCCCCCAATATTATTGACAAGAGCTTGTTGGTAGGAACATCAGGAACATGCTCCTCTTCAGGCAAGAGTGTAGCTGTGCCGCGCCTACGCAGTAAGCCAGAGCTGCTCGTGCACCAGTGGCTCTGTGCTTCCTGCCAGAAGAGCATAGCCCCAATGGTAAAGAATACCACAACTGACAAAAAGGAAGGTGCGGTGGCTAGGGAGGGAAAATTAGATACTTACCGTCTTTTTGTTCCCTGCCGTCAGTCGCAGGTCTTTTACAATAGATGCTGGTGTCGGGCGATTCTCCTGACCTCTAACCCGGAGATACTACGCGTGCATGCACAGTGTGTCCTTTCTTCACCACTTCTGCCAGCGCATAAATACGGCAGAAGCAAGTCCACTCCCCTGGCTCCTCCTTCCGTGGCGTGCAAGACGCTATGAAGGAGGAGCCAGGGGAGTGAATTTGCTTCTGCCGAAATTATGCGCGGGCAGAAGCGGTGAAGAAAGGACATACTGCGCATTCGCGGCGCAGTATGTCCGGGTTGGAGGTCAGGAGAGTGACTGTGGGGAACAAGAGAGGCGGTAAGTATCTAATTTTCCTTCCCTAGCCACCGCACCTTCCTTTTTGTCAGTTGGCTGCAGGAGTGTTACACCACAAACAAGCGTGCAGCTAATCTTGTCAGATCTCACAATGCCAGAAACCCCTGATCTGCTGCATGCTTGTTCTGGGTCTATGGTTAAAAGTATTAGAGGCAGAATATTAGCAGGGCAGCGAGGCAACTGGTATTGCTTAAAAGGAAATTAATATCGCAGCCTCTATATCCCTCTCGCTACAGTTGTCCTTTAAGGAGAGTCCCGTGAACAGCGGCAGGAGTGAGGAAGACCTTGGAAGACTCTATACGCAGAGTTCCCCAACCTTGTCCTCAAGGCCCACCAACAGTGCATGTTTTGCAGGAAACCACAAACATGCACAGGTGGAGTAATTAGTGTCTCAGCAGGGCTGATTCACTTCCTGTGTGGATTTCCAAAAAACATGCACTGTTGGTGGGCCTTGAGGATAGGATTGGGGAACACTGCATCTATAGCACAGGTGTTGAACTCCAGGCCTGGTGGGTCAGATCCATGCCAGTGTTTAGGATGGACTGCGAAAGAGAGTAATATGTTCTGCCTGATCGACCACACTTTTCCTGATTCAGTCCCATCTATTAATTTGAGCCGTGTCAAAAATGTGTGAGGACCTCGGCCCTCGAAGGACTGGTTTGACATCCTTGGTCTATAGGATCCAGAGGCTTCGTCTTCTTAGGCAAGTATGTGTGTGGGGTCTCTTTAAAGAACACCCGAGGCGAAAATAAAGTAATGAAATAAACAATTGTATCTACATTTCTTCTCCTAAAAATGACTTTTTAAGATATTCCATGGTTTTATTTTATGTTTAAATCTACACAGTGGGAGACATGGCAGCGCTTTCAAACAAAACTTATACCGGAATGGTTTATCTGCATTGATGTGCAGAGCTCCAATAACTGGACTATATTACACAACTATCACTCACTACAGGCAAAGGGGGGTGTTAGCTTCAGTGATAATGTGTGCACAAATATTACCTAATAGACATCCCCATGGTGGTGATGTACCCTCTCGGGGAAGACCTAACACTAGTCTAACGATAAAAACATAATATTCCTCGTGCTGCTTATCATAAATGGTATACATATTTCATAAAACAAACAGACAGACATGTGACAGCGCGTCTTATAGTCCGGAGCGTCTTATAGTCTAAAAATTAGGGTATAATCTCCAAGAGTGAACAGTGCAAGCCAACACAGAAAGATCATTTTTGATAACCTTAAATTAAGTTATAGTTTTCTCTCCTCTCAAATGCAATTACCATGTTTTTTGGCATATAAGATGCACTTGTTCTCCCCCAAAAATGTGAGAAAAAGTCACTGCATCTTCTGAAAACAAGGAGTCCTGCCAATACGACCCACCGACCTGCCGCGATGTTGGAGACTCCCTGTACTGTCCCCTGCATCCTCCTCTGCTCCCTCGTGTCCTCCTCTTCTCCCAGTGCATAATCGTAAGCAGCTCCAGCGGGGATCAGTGACCTCTCCTTTCCCTTACGGCTTCACTAGCGCCAGCTTCTGCTGATCACATCAGGAGCGTAGAGACATGGGGGGAGCAGAGGAGACATGGAGGGAGCAGAGGGTACACATGGGGGACAGGAGAGGACACATGGGGGACAGGAGAGGACACATGAAGGACAGCAGGGGACACATGGAGGACAGCAGGGGACACATGGGGGACAGGAGAGGACACATGGAGGACAGCAGGGGACACATGGGGGACAGAAGGGTACACATGGGGGACAGGAGAGGACACATGTGGGACAGGAAGAGACACAGGAGTTACAAGGACACAATTATTGGGGGGGAACATCTACAAGATGCTCCTGGAACATGGACGCACCAGATTTGGCTTTTGCCCTCTAAACCTAGGTGCGTCTTACATGTCGAAAAATATAGTACAACTCGCATGTGTGGAATCGTTTTGTCTGATTTCACACATGTGAGTGGTCTTACTGCGCTCTAATTTTGTTGCAAAGTGCACAGTGTAAATGTGTTTGCAATTGCAAATGCCAATTGCAATTTTCCATGCGAGTTGGGCCTTAGAGGAGGTTGTTGGAACAAAGAATTCAGAGGGCAAATGTAAAAAGAATGTTCTTCTATAGCTGTGTAGACTCAGCTTTCCTAGAAACTTCTTTCATGCAGAGGTAGAAGCCTAAAGTCACAGCTGTAGGTGTGTATATCATGCATAATATTTCTCTCTCTTATAAGAAAACAAGAAAGCCATACTTTTTTTTTTTAGTTTTATTTAATGTTTTCAAGTTTACAAACAAATGCCTTACACTGTTTTTAAGGTTTTTTTTTTTACAAATAAATATTAACATAACATAAATCCATTTCTGTAAAGCATGCTGGGTTTTCTGGTAGGAAAGCCCAGTGGTGGTACCCAGCAGTGCCAGCTGCTTGGAGCCCCCCTGTGCAACACTGAGTATTAGGCCTCTTTCAGACAGGAGGCTGAACTGGGCGCTTGACGAGCAGTTCAGCATCTCGTCTGTCACCTGCCAGTGCAATTTAAATGCAGCCAAATTACAACGGTAGTAACACCACGCGTGTCAAGTGCTGATACACAGTGGCGTCACCCGGCCGCAAAAGACTGCAACGTGCCACGTCTTAGCACGGCTACGGCCACGCTCAGATGCGACTCCATGGGGGGCACCTGTCCAGCGCCAGTACTAAGTGCTTGCAAATGCCTGATGCAGGAAAGCAGCTGACAGGCAGTGAATTCACCGCCTGTCAGTTGCCCATCTGAACGAGGTCTTAGAGGGGAAATCCCTGAAAGCCAGGCCACAGTGCTCAGTTGTGTTGCAGAATAATTCTGCATGTCAACTAACAATCCTATGGGCCTGTTCACGGTAGTGCATTGTGACAGATCACATTATTCTAACTGGCCTCAGGGTCCCAATGAGGCTTCCCCGACCTCTGAAGTTTGGAGGAATCCAGCGCCGGCTCAACCGAAACCTCCCCCGACACACGGTGATATATTTACCTCTCCGGGATATAGCGTAGGCGCAGTAGCGGCTCTTTGTTCATGTAAGGCGGAAATAGCCGGACCCGATTGTACCTGCTCTACTGCGCAGGTGCAAAGGTCACGCGCCTGTGCAGTAGAGTGGATACGATCGGGTTTCGGCTATTTCCACCTTACATGAACAAACAGCCGCTACTGCACCTGCGCTGCGCGGTAGGTAAGCCTTGTTAGGATCCAGAGGCTTCCCCCTGCCAAGGTAAGTATCCCCCAGAGTTTTTTTTTTCCAGTTACAGATTCTCTTTAAGTCTGGTACACACATAGGCTGCATGTTGCCCGATGAGGTTTGGGACCCGATCCCTTGGGCAAAATTTCCGGGGCGAGGATGTACAGATGCATCGCTAGTCTATAGGATAGCAACATGTTTTGTTGCTATGTGAGGGGTGGGGTGAAGGGCGTCATGTGGTGGGCAGGGTGAGTGGGGACAACAATGCTTTTGGCCAGCAATCAGCTTAATCGATCCACCAAACTGACCACTGGCCATGCAGTCGGGAGGCATTGGGAGCAGCTGTATTCATGCTAGATCTTTGGCAACGGTGGTCATAATTGACAGCGTCAGATGAGTTTTAACTAGTGTGTGTATGAGGTGATAATTGTATAATTTATGCATTTATTGTATTATTTGGATCAATTTGTATTTTAGCTACTTGGGAGAGTGTGTCTCTCTGTGTGTGTGTGTATGTGCTTGTGCCTGTGTGTGTGTGTGTGTGAGTGTGTATGCGTGTGTGTGTGTGTGCCTGTGTGTGAGTGTGTATGCGTATGTGTGTGCCTGTGTTTATGTGTATGTGTGTGTGTGCGCATGTGCCTATGTGTGTGTGCTAGTGTGTGTTTGTGTGCCTGTGTGTGTATGCATAGCCCCCCAACCGTCCCGGATTCGGCGGGACTGTCCCGATTTGGGGGGGCCCTCCCGCTATCCCGCCGGCTGGGCAGAGAATGGAGGCGGAAAAAATGATCGATGCCCCAGTCGCAGTAATGAGGGATGCGGGAGCCAGCTTCATTACTTTCTCCCTCCCTCCCTCTCTCTGAATGCCCCCTGATGTATGCCTGCGTCCCCCCCCCTTTAGGCAGAGTGAGCGCGGCGGAGCGGGCAGTCGAGTCCTCTTACCGCTGATCCACGCGTACTGGCATCAGACTTCAATCTGCTGTGACGTCATAGTAAACAGGAAGCAGATTGAAGTCCGATGTCAGTACGCGTGGATCAGCCGGTAAGAGGACTCGACTGCCCGCTCCGCTGCGCTCACTCTGCCTACCGGGGGGGGGGGGAGGGGGGAGACACAGACATACATTAGGGGGCATTCAGAGAGAGGGAGGAAGTAATGAAGCCGGCTCCCGCATCCCTCATTACCGCGGCTGAGGCATTGATCATTTTTTCACCTCTTCTCTGCCTAGGCAATCCCCCCCCCCCCCACCTAAAAGGGGCACCCTACTCTCTACCCACGGGCATTCTCTCCCCCCTCCACTGACAACCCCCCTACCCACTAGCACCCTCCTCCCCACCAAGTGTAAGTGCACCCTGGCCTCTGCCCCAGGCACCCGGCCCCTGCACCCTGCCCCTGCACCCTTCCCCAGGCACCCTGTCCCAGGCACCCAGTCCCTGCACGCTGCTCCAAGCACCCTGCACCCTTCCCCAGGCACCCTACCCCTGGCCCAGGCACCCAGTCCCTGCCCCCTGTCCCTGCCCCAGGCACTCTGGACCCTGCACCCTGCCCCAGACACCCTGCCCCTGTCCCAGGCATCCAGTCCCTTCCTCCTGTCCCGGGCACACTGTCCCTGCAACCTGCTCCAGGCACCCTGCACCCTTCCCCAGGCACCCTGTCCCAGGAACCGAGGCTCTGCACCCTGCACCAAGAACTCAGTCCCTTCACCCTGCACCAGGCACCCTGCACCCTTCCCCAAGCACCCTGTCCCTGCACCCTGCCCCAGGCACCCTATCCCTGCACCCAGTCCCTGCACCCTGTCCCTGCACCCTGCTCCAGCCACAACTGCCCTAACCAGCACCCTGCCCCAGCCACAACTACCCTAACCAGCACCCTGCCCCAGCCTGAACTGCCCTAACCAGCACCCTGCCCCAGCCACAACTGCCCTCACCACCAGCACTCTGTCCCTGCACCTTCCCCAGCCTCAACTGCCCTACCCTGCCCCAGCCACTAGCCTGAACTGCCGAACCACCAGCACCCTGTCCCTGCCCCAGCCTGAACTGCCCTAACCAGCACCCTGTCCCTGCACACTGGCCTAACCAGCACCCTTTCCCTGCACCCACCCACCAGCCTGCACACTGCCTTAGGCCTCTTGCACACTGCAAGCAATTCAGATTCAGATTCCGCTTTTTAATCAGTTTTTACCTCCGATTCAGATTCAGATTTGCAGTGTGCAAGGAGCAAACTGCAAATCTGAATCTGAATCGGAAGTAAAAACAGATTAAAAAGCGGAATCTGAATCTGAATTGCTTGCAGTGTGCAAGAGGCCTTAACCAGCACCCTGTCCCTGCACCCATCCTGCACACTGCCCTAACCTGCACTCAGCCAGCAATTGGGGGTCCCTAGGGGCACATTTTTCTACCTAATCCTGATATCTATGGGCACATAGCTATCTAATTCTTTTATTTGGTGAACATGGCTGTTTAATTTATGTATCCAGGGTGGACTTGACTACTAAATTGTTTTATCTTGAGGCATCTGTCTATGTAATTTGTTTATTGTGAGGCACCTGGCTACTTAATTAATTTATCTGGTTGACTGTTAAAGCTTTATTTTTATTGGGCAGCATGTGACTACTTGATGAATTATCTGATGGCATGTGACTACTTGATGAATTATCTGATGCAGGGGTCTAGTCCTGGGAAAAGAAGTGAGTGGACTCACTTGGAGAACCCCTGCGGCGCCAAAAAATGGGCGTGGTCAAGCACACCGTGGGTGTGGTTATGGGTGGGGCCAAATATACATGACCTTAGCAGTGATGTAAAAGGTCTGCCGAGGAAGTTTGAGCTCTGCCGTAGTGTATCCCCCAAAAATAGATGTAATCTGACAGCATTTCACCAAAAAGACACATAATCTGGTAGAAGTTCCTCCAAAATACAGATAATATGGAAGTGGTTCCCCCAAAATAGACAATGTGGCAGCAGCAGTTCCACCAACATACACATAATTTGGAAGCAGTTCCCCAAAATACGCGAAACCTGGCATCGGATCACCCAAAATACACGTAACACCCAAAGGACATATAATCTGGCAGTAGTGGTCCCCCAAACATACACAATCTGGCCTCAGTTCCCCAAAATACACGTAATCTGGCAGCAGCCGTTCCCCTAACATACACATAATCTGGCAGCTGTTCCCCAAAATACATAACAGCGATTCCACAAAAATGCAGATAATCTGACAGCAGTTCCCCCAAAATAGGTACCCCCAGGTAGCCAGGTCTATAGGTGTCCCCAGTATAAGTAGCCATGAGTATAGTAGTCCCCAGTATATGTAGCCAGAGGTATAGTTGCCTAGTATATGTAGCCAGGGGTATATGTGCCCAGTATATGTAGCCAGTGGGATATGTCCCCAGTATATATAGCCATGGGTATATGTGCCCAGTATATGTAGCCAGGGGTATATATGCCCAGTATATGTAGCCAGGGGTATATGTGCCCAGTATATATAGCCAGGGGTATATGTGCCCAGTATATGTAGGCAGGGGTATATGTGCCCAGTATATGTAGCCAGGGGTATATATGCCCAGTATATGTAGTCAGGGGTATATGTGCCCAGTATATGTAGGCAGGGGTATATGTGCCCAGTATATGTAGGCAGGGGTATATGTGCCCAGTATATGTAGCCAGGGGTATATATGCCCAGTATATGTAGTCAGGGGTATATGTGCCCAGTATATGTAGGCAGGGGTATATGTGCCCAGTATATGTAGGCAGGGGTATATGTCCCCAGTATATGTAGCCAGGGGTATATATGCCCAGTATATGTAGGCAGAGGTATATATGCCCAGTATATGTAGCCAGGGGTATATATGCCCAGTATATGTAGGCAGAGGTATATATGCCCAGTATATGTAGCCAGCGGTATATATGCCCAGTATATGTAGCCATGGGTATATGTCCCCAGTATATGTAGTCAGGGGTATATATGCCCAGTATATGTAGGCAGAGGTATATATGCCCAGTATATGTAGTCAGAGGTATATATGCCCAGTATATGTAGGCAGAGGTATATATGCCCAGTATATGTAGGCAGAGGTATATATGCCCAGTATATGTAGCCAGGGGTATATGTCCCCAGTATATGTAGGCAGGTGTATATGTCCCCAGTATATGTAAGCAGGTGTATATGTCCCCAGTATATGTAGCCAGGTGTATATGTCCCCAGTATATGTAGCCAGGTGTATATGTCCCCAGTATATGTAGCCAGGTGTATATGTCCCCAGTATATGTAGCCAGGTGTATATGTCCCCAGTATATGTAGCCAGGTGTATATGTCCCCAGTATATGTAGCCAGGTGTATATGTGCCCAGTATATGTAGCCAGGTGTATATGTCCCCAGTATATGTAGCCAGGTGTATATGTGCCCAGTATATGTAGGCTGGGGGATATGTGCCCAGGTAGCCAGCAGGAGGGGAGCAGCGCAGAGATGGAGAGCTATGGGGACAGCGGGGATGGGCGGACATCTCCCCCCCCCCCCATCCCTCACCTTCGTGCTCCCCTTCCTGCCTCTCCCCTCCGGCATTTTAAAGTGTCGGGCCCGGCGGCTAAAGTGGGCGGAGACTTACCTCGTTCCAGCCGCAAGGGATGCTCCGCTCTGTGTGCGGCTAGTCTGGTCTTCTAGCCGCACACAGAGCGGAGCGTCCCTTGCGGCTGGAAGAACGTGGTAAGTCTCCGCCCACTTTAGCCGCCGGGCCCGACATTTCAAAACGCCGGAGGGGAGAGGCAGGAAGGGGAGCACGAAGGTGAGGGATGGGGGGGGGGAGATGTCCGCCCATCCCCACTGTCCCCATAGCTCTCCTTCTCTGCGCTGCTCCCCTCCACACAAGCCAGGGTGAACGGCGTTCACTCTGAAGAATAAGTGGGTGGACGCAGTTCACCCGCGTCCACGCAGGACTCGACCCCTGATCTGATGGCATGTGACTACTTGATTAATTATCTGATGGCATGAAATTGCTTGATGAATTATCTGATGGCATGTGACTACTTGATGAATTATCTGATGGCATGTGACTACTTGATGAATTATCTGATGGCATGTGACTACTTGATGAATTATCTGATTGCATGCGCCGTATTACCCAGATAAGCCTTTAAGTTTCTTCTTCAGTCATAATACAGAACTGGATCAAAACCATATGGTTCAGGGAGAAAGAGAATATTTATGCCACTAGATGGTGGTGCTTCCACTGGGCGGTATGAATGAAAGACAAGGGGATTAGATTAGTCTCCTCATTCAAGCATCAATGGGGAGCTCTGATGGAGATGGTCACCTGACGAAGGGGGAGACCTGACGTTGTGCTGGCATTCATTCTGTGGCAGGAGAGCTTGAGCGTCAGTTGAGAGGAGGTGTCAGGCAAGCAGACTAGTGTTTTCTAGGGGATCCGAGGGCCGCAGCCACTGCTTGTACACTACACAAGCATAATTTTATCACTCATTACTGATATCAAAGCCATACCAGCCCAGAATTTTTCAGTAAGCGCAATTTTTATGAAATGATAAATGGGAATACTTTGAAGGGTGCTCTCTGTTTTTAGAATAAGGCACCTACTGAAAAAAAATACTCTGCTAGATCAAGCATGCCCCCCAACTGTCCCGTTTTCGTTGGGACTGTCCTGATTTGGGGGGGGCTCTCCCGCTATCCCGGTATGAGCCCCCCAAGTCCCGGGCGGCAGTGGGCAGACAGGGTGTAAAAAATGATCGAGGCGCCAGCCACGCCTAAGTGGGATGCGGGATGCCTGCAATACATTACTACCTCCCTCCCTCCCTTGGAATCTGCCCCCCTTGTGCCCCCCCCCCCCCCCGTTAGAGTGCGCAGCGGGCTGTCATCTTACCGGTCTTGCCGGCATCCATCCATGCATAGCGGTATCCAACTTCACTCTGCTTCCTGTGACGTCACAGGAAGCTGGATGAAGCCGGACATCAGTACGCATGGATGGACACCGGTAAGATGACAGCCCGATCCGCTGCGCACTCTGCTAACGGGGAGGGGGGGCACAGGGGGGCAGATTCCAAGGGAGGGATGGAGGGAGGTAGTAATGTATTTCCGGCATCCCGCATCCCACTTAGGCGCGGCTGGCACCTCGATCATTTTTTTTTTACCCACGGGCACCCTTACCCTCCTCCCCACCCACGGGCAGGGTATATGAGGGATATATTTATTAAAAAATATAAGGGCATCAATATTAATTTAAAAAAAAAATCTTTAAAAAAACTTTATGGTAGGCGTGACTAGGGTGTGCGTTGGGGGTGTGGTTAGGGGTGTGGCCTGTGTCCCGATTTCTAATTTTAAAATGTTGGGAGGTATGGATCAAGGCTGTTAAGCAGTGGCGTAGCTAAGGAGCTTTGGGCCTCAGTGAAAATTTTACATTGGGGCCCCTCCAAGCACTCTATACACAATTGATACGGTGCACCAAAACCTGCGAAAGACAACCACAGTGTCAGAGGTGCAAGAAGGGGATGGGGAACAGCTTGTTAATGATCACTACTATTCAAAGCATCTATAGAAGTGATTATTACCAGCATAGGACCAATAAAGAGCTAATACTGCAGTTGAGGGAGGGCCCTACAGGGCCCAGATGCAATCGCAACCTCTGCAACCCCTATTGCAGTGCCACTGCTGTTAAGGTTCTCAGTAACGGTACAATTTTTTCATCAGATGCGATCTTTCGATGCCTTCTTTATGATCAAATTGCAAAGAAAACACCCCCATGTGCGACGAAAATCGATGTAAAACGATTCTACGGTCGTTCGGAACGGTAACTATTGAAAATTGGATTTGACAATTGTATCTGAAGAAAGAAAATGCCCTAATTGACCCGTTTATGGAAACAATTGATAATTCCCTTCCAATAACTTACGATTGTAAAAATTGTGTCGAAAGATCGCATCTGATAAAAAAATTGTACCGTTAATGGTCACCTTTAGATTTACCACCACTTTTGTTTATACGACCTATTCAAGCATTATTTGACACCGATAGCCCTGCATTGACCAACATGATCCCATCTACCTTCTCATTGTGGCGAGCGTCATAGCGTGATGGCCAATAACTAGTGTTGGGCGAACAGTGTTCGCCACTGTTCGGGTTCTGCAGAACATCACCCTGTTCGGGTGATGTTCGAGTTCGGCCGAACACCTGACGGTGCTCGGCCAAACCGTTCGGCCATATGGCCGAACTAAGAGCGCATGGCCGAACGTTCCCCGAACGTTCGGCTAGCGCTGTGATTGGCCGAACGGGTCACGTGGTTCGGACCCGAACGCGCTCTGATTGGCCGAACTGTCACGTGGTTCGGGTAAATAAATACCCGAACCACGTCATATCTCCGCCATTTGTCTGTGGGTTTAGCTTTGGGTAGGCAGGCAGGGTAGTTCGCGCTCCAGCCACGCTAGCCAGGGTCCCCCCCAGTCATTGTGTGTCACTGCTGGGAACAGTAGTACACCGCTCGTTCAGCCACACTATATAGCATTCTGTGTACTGTTCTGTGTCTGCTGGGAACAGTGGTACACCGCTCGTTCAGCCACACTATATAGCATTCTGTGTACTGTTCTGTGTCTGCTGGGAACAGTGGTACACCGCTCGTTCAGCCACACTATATAGCATTCTGTGTACTGTTCTGTGTCTGCTGGGAACAGTAGTACACCGCTCGTTCAGCCACACTATATAGCATTCTGTGTACTGTTCTGTGTCTGCTGGGAACAGTAGTACACCGCTCGTTCAGCCACACTATATAGCATTCTGTGTACTGTTCTGTGTCTGCTGGGAACAGTAGTACACCGCTCGTTCAGCCACACTATATAGCATTCTGTGTACTGTTCTGTGTCTGCTGGGAACAGTGGTACACCGCTCGTTCAGCCACACTATATAGCATTCTGTGTACTGTTCTGTGTCTGCTGGGAACAGTAGTACACCGCTCGTTCAGCCACACTATATAGCATTCTGTGTACTGTTCTGTGTCTGCTGGGAACAGTAGTACACCGCTCGTTCAGCCACACTATATAGCATTCTGTGTACTGTTCTGTGTCTGCTGGGAACAGTAGTACACCGCTCGTTCAGCCACACTATATAGCATTCTGTGTACTGTTCTGTGTCTGCTGGGAACAGTAGTACACCGCTCGTTCAGCCACACTATATAGCATTCTGTGTACTGTTCTGTGTCTGCTGGGAATAGTGGTACACCGCTCGTTCAGCCACACTATATAGCATTCTGTGTACTGTTCTGTGTCTGCTGGGAACAGTAGTACACCGCTCGTTCAGCCACACTATATAGCATTCTGTGTACTGTTCTGTGTCTGCTGGGAACAGTAGTACACCGCTCGTTCAGCCACACTATATAGCATTCTGTGTACTGTTCTGTGTCTGCTGGGAATAGTGGTACACCGCTCGTTCAGCCACACTATATAGCATTCTGTGTACTGTTCTGTGTCTGCTGGGAACAGTGGTACACCGCTCGTTCAGCCACACTATATAGCATTCTGTGTACTGTTCTGTGTCTGCTGGGAACAGTGGTACACCGCTCGTTCAGCCACACTATATAGCATTCTGTGTACTGTTCTGTGTCTGCTGGGAACAGTAGTACACCGCTCGTTCAGCCACACTATATAGCATTCTGTGTACTGTTCTGTGTCTGCTGGGAACAGTAGTACACCGCTCGTTCAGCCACACTATATAGCATTCTGTGTACTGTTCTGTGTCTGCTGGGAACAGTAGTACACCGCTCGTTCAGCCACACTATATAGCATTCTGTGTACTGTTCTGTGTCTGCTGGGAATAGTGGTACACCGCTCGTTCAGCCACACTATATAGCATTCTGTGTACTGTTCTGTGTCTGCTGGGAATAGTGGTACACCGCTCGTTCGCCACTGTATAGCATTGTGCTCTGTGTCGCTGCTGGGAATAGTGGTACACCGCTCACCCGTCACTGTATAGCATTGTGCTCTGTGTCGCTGCTGGGAATAGTGGTACACCGCTCACCCGTCACTGTATAGCATTGTGCTCTGTGTCGCTGCTGGGAATAGTGGTACTGTATAGCATTTCTGTACTGCCACTGTACTGCTGCCAGTCAGCGTGTACTGTAAGGATAAGTGAAATGAGGAAGAAATCCGGTGAAAGAGGGAGGGGCAAGGGAAGAGGTGTTTCCCCTGACGGTTCACGTACAGGCCACAGGGGAGCACCCAAGAAAACCCACTCAATACCGCCCATGTTGTCCAGGACAACAACCCTCACAAATCCAAAAGAACAGGACCAGATAATTACTTGGATGACCTCTCAAGCGTCCAGCAGTGGGTTAAGCAGCACCAGCACATCACGCACGAGGTCCGAGTCCTCAGCCAGTTACAAGGAGCCAGTGGGCACAAAGCTGACACAACCGGCAGCGACACCACGCACACAACTGCCAGATAACCAGTCCGATGAATTACCTCAGGACACAATGGGGTATTCGCAGGAGCTATTCCCAGCCCAACAAACTTCCACCTTTCAAAGGTCAATGGAGGAACAGCCAGAAATGTTGTGCCTGGATTCACAACCGTTAACTGTGGGAAATGCACCGCGCACTGAAATACAAGGCGAGTCCGAAGAGGACTCGGAAACCCAAATCCCAGAGCAATTTGGGCAGGAGGGGTTGCAATTGCAGGAGGTCGGCCGACAAGATCTGGAAGACGACGTTGGAGTGTGCTGCGCAGAGGTTGTTGTGGGGAGCTCTACTCCACGGCGGTGGCCCACAATGACATATGACGAGTTTGAGGAGATGGAAGAGGAGGGTATGGACAATGTGGACAGAGACCCAGATTTTGTTTGTGAACGAGAACATCGCCGTCGTAGCAGCAGCACAGATGAGTCTGTTGAAGAACACACTGCTGCACGAGTTCGCCTTGTGCCACAAGGTAGGCGGCGCGCAATTTCAGGCACCACAAGCGTGGAAGTTCAAGTGAGAGGCAAAAGAGGAGCAAACAGAAATCGCCAGCAAGGAGGCAGGTGCTCCAAAGTCTGGGCTTTCTTTGAAGACTGCACTGAGGATGTTACCATGGCGATTTGCAAGGTGTGCAAGACCCGCCTGAGCAGGGGGAAAAATATTAACAACCTCTCCACCACCAGCATGAGCCGTCACATGCTATCCAAACATCCCACTCTTTGGGCAAACGCGTCAGGACAGGGTACCAGAAACAACACTGCCTCCCTTGGGTTCACCAGACTCACCACCAGACCCGCCTCAGCAGCAGCAGTAGCCCAGCCATTGCGTGGTTCACAACATTCACAAACATCAGACGACGCTGACACTGTCACTTTCCGGAGTAGTGCTCTTGAGGTCTCCCAGTGTTCATCAAACACAACAACCAACAGCCCTTCCGTGTGCAGCGCTACGGTTCAGTTGTCTGTGTCGGAGATGTTTGAGCGCAAGAGGAAATTGCCAGCAAATGACCCCCGGGCCGTGGCAGTAACAGCCAGCATAGCCAAGCTTCTGGCCTGCGAAATGCTGCCATATCGATTGGTGGAGACAAACAGCTTCAAGGGCATGATGTCAGTGGCCATCCCACGTTACGTGGTTCCCAGCCGCTACCACTTTGCACGCTCTGCAGTGCCTGAGTTGCATGAGCACGTGGTCAGCAAAATAACCCGAAGCTTGAAGAATGCCGTTGCCTGCAAGGTTCACCTCACCACTGACACCTGGACGAGTGCGTTCGGCCAGGGTCGATACATCTCCCTTACCGCGCACTGGGTGAACCTTGTGGAGCCTGGCAGCGATTCCTCACCTGCTACGGCACGGGTGTTGCCCACGCCACAAACAGCTGCACCGCCGTCCCTCCCACTGGATAACAGCAGCACCTACCTCTCTGACTCCTTCTCCTCCAACGCATCTCAAAGCTGTACCTCATCCGGAAACGCTAACCCAGCAGCAGTAGGATCGTGGAAGCAGTGCAGCACAGCTGTTGGCATGCGTCAGCAAGCGTTGCTGAAGCTAATCTGCCTTGGGGATAAGCAGCACACAGGGGAGGAAATTTGGAGGGGAATAAAGGAACAGACGGATTTGTGGCTGGCACCGCTGGACCTGAAACCGGGCATGGTTGTGTGTGATAATGGGAGTAATCTCATTCGCGCTTTAAGGTTGGCTAAGCTGACACACATCCCTTGCCTGGCGCACGTGATGAACCTAGTAGTTCAGCGGTTCCTGAGGACATACCCAGGCGTGCCCGATCTGCTGTTGAAGGTGCGTCGAGTGTCCAAACATTGTAGAAATTCCAGTACTGCTTCGGGGGCACTCGCCAAGATGCAGGAGCGCTTCAATCTCCCCCACCATCGCTTGCTGTGTGATGTCCCTACGCGCTGGAATTCTACGCTGCACATGCTAGCCCGCTTTTGCGAGCAGAAGAGTGCAGTGGTCCAGTACATGACGGCGCAGTACCGAGGCGCATCCGGCCAGCTGCCAAGCTTCTGTGGATCCGATTGGGCCAACATGTTGGACCTCTGCCAAGTCCTCCAAAATTTTGAGCAATCCACGTTGCTTGTGAGCAGTGACAACTCTTCAGTCAGCATTACCATACCACTGCTGTGTTTACTGAAGAGGTCGATGTTAAAAATCAAGGAAACAGCTGTCATGATGCAACTGGGGGAATCTGAAGGAGAAAACGATCAGCGTGATGGTACCAACATCAGGCCATCCGCCTCAGGGAACGCTGGCCCCAGCAGCTATGACGAAGAAGAGGAGGAGGAACAGCTGGAGTTGGAGCAGGAATTTCATGCCACCACTGACGAGGGCCAGAGCGGTGCACGTTGGACTTCCACAATTCAACGCGAATGGTCAGCAGAAGCAGACCAGGAGGAAGGTGACGACTATGATGCATCACAACAACTATCACAACGCTCACAAGAGGATGATGAGGATTCTGGTAGGACTCTGGCACACATGGCTCAATTCATGCTAGACTGCATTGAACGTGACCCACGCATTGTGCGCATTCTGGACAACACCAATTACTGGGTTTATACCCTTCTGGATCCACGGTACAAACACAATGTTCCAAAACTGCTTGAAGAAAGAGTCAGACAGGTCAAAATGGAAGAATACCAGCAGGCCCTTGTGGAGACTTTAGAGAGGAGATTGACATCCTCCCCCTCCTCTAGCCAGTTGTACGCAGACAGACTGACTTCCGCAAACCCAGGACGACCAGGAGGGCAGCAAACAACGCAAGCCGCAGCTAGTACCCAAAAGGGAATGGTATCGGCAGTGTCCTTGGAGTGGGAAAATTTTCTGACACCCATGCAGCCGCAGCCCACTGAACAGCAAGCGTGCAGATCCACCTCCAACACCGATCGCCTGGAGAAGATGGTCAAGGACTACATGTCAGATGGCGTAGCTGTGTCGAACCATCCATCTGCACCCTTCAACTATTGGGTATCGAAGCTAGACACCTGGCACGAACTGGCAATGTACGCAATAGAGGTGCTGGCTTGCCCGGCAGCCAGCGTTATGTCGGAACGCTGTTTCAGTGCTGCCGGAGGCATCGTCACAGATCGGCGTATCCGCCTCTCTACAGAAAATGCAGACCGTCTGACTCAAATTAAAATGAATCAATCCTGGATTGGAAATGACTACGCAACACTCCAGGACCCCAACCAAGTAACATGACCAATGAACATCTGGGATGGTGTTGCGTTTCCGGGCCCTGTTTATTGAACCTCTCATCTGTATTACATTTATGACTGCATGGCGGCAAAAAGCATTGCTGCTATATCCGCACGCTTTTTGTCCACATGCAAGGCCTGGGTTGTTGTGTCTCACAAAGCGTGGCCTTCTCCTCCTGCGCCTGCTCCTGTTCCATCACGTCTGCTGCTGCTGGGTTAGCGTTGCCGCGTGGTCCCTGTTTATTGAACCACTTATCTTTATTACATTTATGACTGCATGGCGGTACAAAGCATGCTATCCGCACGCTTCTTGCCCTCATGCAAGGCCTGGGTTGTTGTGTCTCACAAAGCGTGGCCTTCTCCTCCTGCGCCTGCTCCTGTTCCATCACGTCTGCTGCTGCTGGGTTAGCGTTGCCGCGTGGTCCCTGTTTATTGAACCACTTATCTTTATTACATTTATGACTGCATGGCGGTACAAAGCATGCTATCCGCACGCTTCTTGCCCTCATGCAAGGCCTGGGTTGTTGTGTCTCACAAAGCGTGGCCTTCTCCTCCTGCGCCTCCTCCTGTTCCATCACGTCTGCTGCTGCTGGGTTAGCGTTGCCGCGTGGTCCCTGTTTATTGAACCACTTATCTTTATTACATTTATGACTGCATGGCGGTACAAAGCATGCTATCCGCACGCTTCTTGCCCTCATGCAAGGCCTGGGTTGTTGTGTCTCACAAAGCGTGGCCTTCTCCTCCTGCGCCTGCTCCTGTTCCATCACGTCTGCTGCTGCTGGGTTAGCGTTGCCGCGTGGTCCCTGTTTATTGAACCACTTATCTTTATTACATTTATGACTGCATGGCGGTACAAAGCATGCTATCCGCACGCTTCTTGCCCTCATGCAAGGCCGGGGTTGTTGTGTCTCACAAAGCGTGGCCTTCTCCTCCTGCGCCTCCTCCTGTTCCATCACGTCTGCTGCTGCTGGGTTAGCGTTGCCGCGTGGTCCCTGTTTATTGAACCACTTATCTTTATTACATTTATGACTGCATGGCGGTACAAAGCATGCTATCCGCACGCTTCTTGCCCTCATGCAAGGCCTGGGTTGTTGTGTCTCACAAAGCGTGGCCTTCTCCTCCTGCGCCTGCTCCTGTTCCATCACGTCTGCTGCTGCTGGGTTAGCGTTGCCGCGTGGTCCCTGTTTATTGAACCACTTATCTTTATTACATTTATGACTGCATGGCGGTACAAAGCCTGCTATCCGCACGCTTCTTGCCCTCATGCAAGGCCGGGGTTGTTGTGTCTCACAAAGCGTGGCCTTCTTCTCCTCCTGCGCCACCCTCCTCCTGTTCCATCACGTGTGCTGCTGCTGGGTTAGCGTTACCGGTCCCTTTTCCTGGAACCTCTTATATGTATTACATTTATGACTGCATGCCGACAAAAAGCATGTTACCTGTGCAAAGAAAACAGACATTTCCCGCATTTAAAAGACAGTTTTCCCTTTGAAACTTTAAAATCGATTTTCTCAAAAACTATAAGCTCTTTTTGCTAATTTTTTTTTCCTCTTGTACCCACTCCCAAGGTGCACATACCCTGTAAATTTGGGGTATGTAGCATGCAAGGAGGCTTTACAAACCACAAAAGTTCGGGTCCCCATTGACTTCCATTATGTTCGGAGTTCGGGTCGAACACCCGAACATCGCGGCCATGTTCGGCCTGTTCGGCCCGAACCCGAACATCTAGATGTTCGCCCAACACTACCAATAACACACATAATGCAATCTATTCACTGCCAATGCACAGGCTGCAATGTACTCGCTGACTTGACTACCCAACGGTGCATGTTTTGCAGGCAGCCTCACCTATGCACAGGTGGGGTAACTAGTGTCTAAGCTAGGTGGATTCCATGTAGCTGAGACATTAAATACCCCACCTGTGTATAGGGGAGGTGACTGCAAAGCATGCACCGTTGGGTAGTCACGAGGACAAGTTTGAGAAGCACTGTCCTAAGCTATTAAAGGACACCCGAGGCGAAAATAAACAAATGAAATAAATGATTGTATCTATCTTCCTTCTCCTAAGAATTACTTTGAGGTTCCTGCACACTGCAAATACGATTTGCAATTCCGATTTTGATTCCGATTTGCAATTCCGATTTTGATTCCGATTTGCAATTCCGATTTTCCCTGAATGCTATCAACAGAAAAACGCAGAAAAAAAACCACAGCATGCAGTAATGATTAAAAATCTGAATCGCATGTAAAAAACGAGTAAAAATCGGAATCTGAATCGAAATCGCATGCAGTGTGCAGGGAGCCTTGAAGATATTCCCCATTTTTATTTTATGTTTAAAGCAGTTTAAAACCCTGACATTATATTCAATAAAAACATGTTTTCCTACTTTTTATATGCCCTACGGTTATCATATTTGCATTTGTGCATAAGTATTATTATTCATTTAGAAGTTATAGGTTTCCAAAAGTACAGTTTTTTGCTTTGTGAGCTGACTTTGCATTTTATTAATAACTGGTTTTATTCATTGCTGTATTGCAGGCAGACATGTTTTCATTGTCTCATTCTCTCCAGCAGCTTCTCTGCAGTCAGAGACTGTGTCACATTCCTCACTTGATACACCAGATAACATTATCTAAAGTTTGGATGCGTCTGCATTTCACTGCACTTAACTTTCAAGCTCTGTGTGTAACCCTTCGAATGCTGGTCTAGTTAAAAAAAAATTGCTGATTGCATATAATATGCTGTAAGTAATGTTTTAGAGCAAAGATGAAATGCAGGGTTATATTCCACTTTAAATCTACTTTTAAGTTTTAACTGTTTTATTGTTTTTGCTCAATGACACATTCAGTGAAGTATGAGTTAAAATCTAAGAACTATTGACCCTTTTTTAACTCTTTCCTGCTCTCAGAAGCCATTTTCTGCTAGGATAGTTGGAATTTCTCATCAGTGAGGGTCACACTGTAGTCACTTCCTGTCTGAGTCAGGACTGAGTCAGCCACTTACATACTTGATATTGAACTCTTTCAGGCAGAGAAAGAAAAAAAGGAACACACCATAGTTATTTGTGTGCTAGGCACTGTACATACCCATGTCCATCTCATTGTGTATCCTTTAAGGCATTTTGTATTGACCTGAGGAAGCGGGCCATGACCTGTGAAACACGTTGCCAGATTTTATTTATTTATTTTATTTTTTAATAAACATTTTTCCAGTTGAACTGGTGTGTAAATCTTCTGGAGGGGTAAGCGATTACCTCTCTTTTTTATTTGCTTTTTTATATATGTTAAAACATTAAAATGGAACACACATTGGGCGTCTCCATCCTACCCATTACCATTCAGACCTCCTTTGGAGGTAACAGCTTTACAGTTTTTCTGGAAAGTCTATCGTACTACAGGAGAGCGACCATCCAGTATCCAGCAGGACCGGGAATACTGATCAGGGGTGGTTAATTGCCTGCAGTTCTATATTGTGGTATTGCAGGGACTGCAACCCACCTTTGTGAGTATATATCTATATACTTTCATCCTCCCTATACCTGATGATCCTGCACCATTGGGCTCTGGTCTCTCCCTACTTCTAGCCTAGGTATTCTTGGTCCCTACAAGAATTACCAAAGAACACCCCCCCCCCCCCCCCCATGATGAGAGTTACACTGTTTGCATACGCACTTTGGGTAAAAGCAGGGCCGGGCCGAGGCATAGGCTGGAGAGGCTCCAGCCTCAGGGCGCAGTGTAGGAGGGGGCGCACAATTCATTCAGCTGTCATTCCTAATTGTGTATGAAGCAGAAAGAAATAAGAAAAGGGGATACATAGCAGTGACTGCAAGCCAGATAACTAGATATTAAGGTGTTGGGGAGGTTGTGGGCCCTGTGGCCCTCTTAGTCTAATAGCAATCAGTGTGTGACAGCTGGGGTGGAAGGGATGGTGGGGCGCACTTTGGTGTCTCAGCCTTGGGTGCTGGAGGACCTTGTCCCAGCTCTGGGTAAAAGCCGTTAAACTTTACCAGCCTTGTAACCACACAGTAAAGTTTACCATTTAGCACATGTAGCCCACAGTATCCTGCAATCTAAACCCTTATTCTTACACTTTCATAAAAGTGAAACAAGACTTTCCTCTCTGCTCTAAACGATTAGCCACAGCATGACAACCTTTATGGGCAAAAACATTCCTTCATTTGATTTATAGAAATCCTAAAAAAAAAAAAAAATGAAGATTACAATCTGGTTTCCATGTGCAGGGGGGAAACTTGAATCGTAATTTGAGGATTCGGTTTGTGGTGGTCCAGTCCATCGATGTGGCTCAAATCAGAGTAACTCATGGCTATTAAAAGAAGAAAAGATGATTATCCTATGCTCAATATATCATTAGCATTGTCATTTTGTAGTGATTAATAAATATTAATTAATTAATTAACTAACCTCTTGAGGACTGCAGTGTTAACCCCCCCCCCCCCCCCCCTAGTGGCCAGGCCATTTTATGTAAAATGGGCCACTGCAGCTTTAAGGCCAAGCTGCAGGGCCACACAACACAGCACACAAGTGATTCCCCCCCCCTTTTCCCCCCACCAACAGAGCTCTCTGATCGCCCCCCAGTTGTTTTTGGTTTTTTTTGTAAATATTTATTGTATTTATTTTTATTAAATAAATCTATTTTTTTCCCCATCCCGCCCACCCCCCGCCAGCCAATCACGGCGATCGGCAGTCATAGACTTCTGCCTATGACAGCCGATCGCTCTCTTGTCCCCCAGGGGGACAGCCGTGTGACACAGCTGTCCCCAGTACAGCGCTGCTGCTGATCGCTGTGCTGTACATGTAAATAGACAGCGGTTTAGCCGTCTAACAGTCTCCCAAGCAGCGATCGGAGACTGAAAGCGGGGCAGAGCTCCGCCCCCCGGAGCAGGAGATGCGCCACACAACCTGCGCGCGATTTCCTGCAAACTGCTGCCCCAGGACTTTACGCCGATCGGCGTTAGGCGGTGCTGGGGCAGCCGCCGTGGCCATGCCCATTGGCGTAAAGTGGTCGGCAAGCAGTTAATACATAAATATCTCTCTTTTTAACCTCTTCCCCACTGCTGGTACTCATATCTACACCCCCTGAAAACTTCACAACCAGGGGTGTAGATATGCATACCTGTGTATTTACCTTGCCGCTCGCGATCGCCGCGCTGCTGCCGTTCATTTCCGTTGCTATCTCGCCGGTCTGTGAATGGGAATAGCTGTTCCCCAAACCGATCACAGTGCCTGTGATGAATGAAAGCAGGCGTCAGCTAGACGCCGGCATTTATTCAAAAAGTGAAAGGAAAGAGCAGATACACAACACTTCCTGTGTACTGTTTACAATAAGTGTGGCACCATCTTGAGGCCAAGAAGTAAAAATGCACCCACATACACTAATAAAAATGTTTTTATTTTTATATACAATAGTTTTTAAAAGTAAGCCAAGATGTGAGACCCATGGAAGCTGCCATAATTTTTTTTTCCTTTTAAACAATACCAGTTGCCCGGCAACCTGCTGATAATTCTGCTCAGCAGGGTCTTAATCACACACCTGATACAAGCATGCAGCTAATCTTGTCAGATTTGTCATAGACATCTGAACTGCATACTTATTCAGTGTCTATGACTTAAAGTATTAGCAGAGGATCAGCAGGGCAGCCAGGCAATGTGCATTGGTAAGAGGAAATAAACATGAAAGCCTCCATATCCCCCTCACCTTGCATTTCCTTTAAACTGTTTTTATTATTTTTTTAGTATTTATATAGTGCCAACATCTTCTGCAGCGCTGTACAGAGTATATTGGCCTCAATTCACTAAGATCATGCTGGAGATAATAAGGCAGAGAAAACTTACCTCCACACTTTGAGAGAGTTATCTTATCTCTTCATTCCTTAAGTTACCTCCTCTGTAGTCAAGTTACCTCCTCTGTAGTTATTTTCACACGCAGTTAATTAACAGTCTGTCTTTAACTCTGGAGTTGTTTTGAGGATTGGAGAGTTAACTTAAAGCGGATCCGAGATGAAAAACTAACTATAACAAGTAACTTATCTATATAGCTTATCTAAAGTTTAGATAGTTTACACAGCAAATCTAGCTGCAAACAGTTTTAATAGAACATGATTATTTATTCCTGTGATACAATGACAGCAGCCATGTTGTTTGTAAACATTACACAGAGGCAGGCTTATCTGTCTCTTGAGCCATCAGCCTAATCCCCTCTCCTCTGAAATCTCTGGCTAGTAACACCTCCCCCTCCTCCTGCCCAGACTGAGCTCCCATGAGCCCTTGCTACTGTCTGAAAGTGCCTTGGCTCTCTGAAAACCTGTGGGCGTGGCTTCTTTAGTTTATAGGGAATTAGAGTATTAAAACAAAAACAAAAAAG
Source organism: Hyperolius riggenbachi (assembly GCF_040937935.1). Lineage (NCBI taxonomy): Eukaryota > Metazoa > Chordata > Amphibia > Anura > Hyperoliidae > Hyperolius > Hyperolius riggenbachi. Next base: position 541,873,202 of record NC_090647.1, on the reverse strand, counting down.
TATTTGGCTTGAGGAATGCCCTATAAACAATAGGAAAGGAACACAATTATGCAATGTGTAAAAGTTCACCTCGGATCCACTTTAAAGACAGAAGAGTTAACTTTAGGTTTCCTGAGGTAAAATGTTTCCTGAATACTACATGCCTTATCACCATGGTAACAACTCTAGAAATGTTATTAAAGACAGGAGATAAGCTTAGTGAATTGAGGCCAATTGTCTTGTCACTTAACTTCCCCACAGAGGGATTCACAATCTTTTTTTAATATATTTTATTCTGGCCTCTGTTTCAATACTACTTCATCATTTTGCTCCCCATCTGCATATATTGTACATTCTATACTGACTTAGATACAAAAACGTTTAACAAACATTTTTGATGTAAAACATGTGCCATGAAAATTGGCACACAATTGTAAGGCTGCAGCCACAGGGACACGCTCGAGAGGCCACCCTGCAGTGTTAGGGAGTCTTGCCTTGAATTCCTTATTGGATGGGTACTTGACTCGGCCGGGATTTGAACCCTGGTCTCCCATGTCAAAGGCAGCACCCTTAGCCAGTACACTATCCAGCCACTGCCATTACGCATCAAAATACGCATGTACAGATGCGTAATGACGTAACTAAGTGCCCTCCCCACATTCCAATTAGCTAAGGGGAGGAGTTCAACACTATATAAACAGCAGTTCAGTACTACTTGGCCACTGAGGCGCCAGGTGCTATCTGGACATACTGCTGGTAAGTGAATCTGTTTTGATGCTTGTTCATTATGTGTCTTCTAGAAATTACTCTGCATGTCTTTCTTAAATACCCAATGTACTATTGCCAGCCCTGAACTCCTTTGCACTATTTCATATAGGCTAACCGCTCCCAATACACATATGTATGGGTAAAAAATATATATATATGAATTATGATACTGTTTACTGTATGTTATGAAAGTATCTCGCCACATGCTTGAGATTAACGTTTGATTATGTTTATGATTATGTTTATGAATATTAATGCTATGATGTAATACTTAAAATTACCACTATCTTTCTTCCCCCTAAAACAAACCCCCCCCCCCACCCTTCTTTCCCCCCCCTCCCATTTCCCATCTCCAATTCTTTCCCCATTTCCCCCCCCCCCCCCCCCGGCCCTCCGTCCTCTTCCCGCCCCCCCTCCACCCCCAAAATACAATAATTAGCCACCTCTTCCCGTTAATTTAAATCACACCAGTGAATTCCATCATACAAATATTTATGTTTATTGATATGCAGTCTGTTCAGGATTTGTACAAATGTGTTGCCTCTTACCCCCAGTTGTGTGCTCCTTCCTGTAATTGCCTGATGAAGCGGGTTTGACCTGCGAAACGCGTTGCGACCTTATTTGGAGTATACCAATAAATGTCCCTTTTGTGAATACACAGTTGTTGTGTCTGCTTGTGGGAGGTGAGTCCACCACTGCCTCCTAAGCAATAATTTTAAAACTTTTAAATATTGTTTTTATCCTTTTGGCGCCTCTGTTCTCTACCATAATACTGATTGTATCCACCTTTGGTGGAGGGGGATACCCCTTCTTGTTTTTCAAGCCTACAGAGAGCGACTTCTTATTCCTGAGTGAGGACAGGCTAATCTCCTCACCTGCCTATACAGTGGTTGCCTGGAGGTAACCCTGGTTTGTGAGTATACAATTCATACTCTTTCTAATTATCCAATTACCTTGACATACTACACCATATCGGGCTCTCGGTTCTTCTCTTCTTCATACTTTCACAATATGGCTCATATGCGATTAACTTTTTTTCTCCTGAGTTTTCTCCTACATAATATTTTCACAACTAGCTAATAAAATGATTTTTGTAACCACCAGCAAGCAAGAAGATTCTCGGAATAATTTTGATACTTTTTTTTGTTACTTTTTTTGTTACTTTTTCAGTTGATAAAACATTACTTTAGGCTACTTGCACACCAAGACGTTGCGTTAGGTGCTACGTTAAGGTCGCATAACGTGCACCTAACGCAAGGCCTGGTGCTCTCTGATGTGGACGTCAGAGTGAGCCGCGTTGTGCAGCTCACTCTGACGTCCGTGTTGCGTACTCTTGGACGCATGCGGCATCACATGGTCCCGCCGGCCAATCGCCGCACAGAGCGGCCGCACCAGGAAGTAAACACTGCACGTCACAACGTGCAGTGAATATTAATTAGCCATGTGCCTGGCCGCTCTCCGCTCCTCCCCAACCTGACTGAGCATGTGCAAACAGTCTAACGCGGTTTAAGCCGCTGTAACACCGTAGCATGCTGCACTTTGCGGAGAACGTGCAGCGTTACATGTAACGCAACGTGGGCAGTGTGAACAGCCACTTGTGTTACATTGCTGTGCGTTGGGGGAACGTTACAGGCTGCACTAACGTGCGCCTGTAACGTCCCTGTGTGTAAGCAGCCTTAAAGAGAAGATGGAAATTAATTTCCTAGGAGAGAATTTAGGAGAAGAAGTGAATTGCATATGGGCATATATCCGTTGCACATCCGGAAAACAAAAGGATTGCATGTTTTCAAAGCCATGCAACACATACAGTGTAGCACGCAGTCCATAGACTTGAAGTGGGCATACGTCAGGTGACTAGGCGGCTGATCGACCATCCGAATATTAACTTTGGAATCGGATGAAAAATCGGTGCCACCTAGTGCATGTCGGCCGACTTTCTTGATCGAGCACGCGGCAGTAAATGCAAGCGATATCGTGATCAGCAACAAACGCGACTAAACCCCTGACACTGTTCCCTTAATGTATTAATGTGTGTGCATGTGTGCATTTATACATTACATGTCCTGTGTCGCGGTGCCCAGCCATCTGTGTGTGACGCCATGGAAGAGTGGCAGATTCAGAAGACAGACCGGCACCACATATTTAAAGAGGAACTGTCGCCAAAATCTTAACATTTTTAATTCATACAAATAAGAAGTACATTTCTTCCTGAGTAAAATGAGCCGTAAATGACTTCTCTCCTATGACGCTGTCACTTACAGTAGGTAGTAGAAATCTGACATTACCGACAGGTTTTGGGCTAGTCCATCTCTTCATGAGGGATTCTCAGCATGGCCTGTATTCTTTATAAAGACATTCTCTGAAAATGATTAATACAAAGATGCTGGCCAGCCTCCCTGCTCGCTGCACACTATTTTGGCAGCTGGATAGAGCAACTGCCATTCCCTATGGCCCCATCCTCACTTGAAAGCGCAAAATGCCGGCGCTTGCCGCTGGTGTTTTGCATGAGTGATTTTTCAGAGGAAAAATCACTGAACAATGCAGTGATTTTTCCTTGATCGCGTTTAGCACTTCTATAGCACTGAAACGCGATCGATGGGAAATCGCCTGAAAATGGTGCAGGCGACGCATTTGCGTTTCGCGATTTGCGGCGATTAGTGCAAATCGCCCAAGTAAGAATGGGCCATTGGGTTTAATTACACTAGTGCTTTCAAAAGAGCTAGCGTTTGTTTTGCCAAAATCGCCGGCAAAACGCTCAAGTGTGAATTAGGCCTAAGTGCTTTTAAAAATAAAGAAAACCCTGAGAACCCCCTTATGAGAAGATGGGCTAGTCCAAAACCTGTCAGTAATGTCAGATTCCTACTACCTACTGTAAGTGACAGCAACATAGGAGAAAAGTAATGTTATGGCTCATTTTACTTTGGGAGAAATGTACTTCTTATTTCTATGTGTTTTAAATTTTAAGATTTTCGCGACAGTTCCTTTTTAACCACTTGAGGACCTAGCCTTTACCCCCCCTTAAGGACCAGCGCTGTTTTTGCTGATTTGTGCTGGGTGGGCTCTACAGCCCCCAGCACAGATCAAATGACAGGCAGAGCGACCAGATCGCCCCCCTTTTTTCCCCACTAGGGGGATGATGTGCTGGGGGGGTCTGATCGCTCCTGCATGCTGTGGGTGGTGGGGGGGGGGCACCTTAAAGCCCCCTCCACCGCACAATTCCCCCTCTCCCTCTCCTCCCTCCCTGCCCCGAGAGATCGGAGGCTGCACAGGAACGGATCTGTCCTGTGCAGCCTCTAACAGGCTCCCCGCTGTCATGTGACAGCGATCCCCGGCCGCTGATTGGCCGGGGATCGCTGATCTACTACAACTCTGCTACTGTAGCAGCGTTGTAAAAATGTAAACAAAGCGGATTATTTCCGCTTGTGTTTACATTTAGCCTGCGAGCCGCGATCGGTGGCCCGCAGGCTATTCACGGAGCCCCCCGCCGTGAATTGACAGGAAGCAGCTGCTCGCGCGAGCGGCTGCTTCCTGATTAATTAGCCTGCAGCCGGCGACGCAGAACTGCGTCGCTGGTCCTGCAGCTGCCACTTTGCCGAAGCGCGGTATGAGTGCGCGGCCGGCAAGTGGTTAAACATTAGGGGAACAGTAGCGAGGCGGCGGATGTGACGGGCTTGGCCGATTCCAGAGAGATTTAATGCCGAGATTGATCAGGAATCAGCCTGCAAGTGTATGGACAAATCTCTCTCTGATCAGATTCGATCAGAGAGAGATTTGTCTCTTGGTCGAATCTGCCCATCATATCTAGCATGGAGTGAGCAAAGGCATACAGGGGCGGGCTGGCTGGCATCTGCCTATATACTCACACATCTGTGGCTCACAGCCGGGGCCGGTTATATTTGCGCCATCCTGTATGACTGAATCATGTTTTGTTGCGCTGGATGTACATTAGTGTGAAAGGAGCCAAACAGATGCCTGAAGCAACAAATCAGCTCTCAGCTAGTAAATGAAAGAAGGAATCTGATTGGTTGTTCTGAAAAGACTTTTGCTCTGGATTTGATGAACATACTTACTATTTAACTTTGGAAGCTCGGGCTCTTCATTGATGCAAGTAACCTGATTGTGCCACTCGGTCCATTTCACTTCATTTATTCTGCAAGTGATGAAAGTTACAGTGATGTTTAATCAACTCAATGCTACTTATTCAGAAATAGTGGCGGGGGAAATGTAGGAATCCATGGGGTTGGTTCACAAAACTTCTCATACATTCTCTATCCATAAAGGGATACTGTAGGGGGGTCGGGGGAAAATAAGTTGAACTTACCCGGGGCTTCTAATCGTCCCCCACAGACATTCTGTGCCCGCGCAGCCGCTCACCGATGCTCCGGCCCCGCCTCCTGTTCACTTCTGGAATTTCAGACTTTAAAGTCTGAAAACCACTGTGCCTGCGTTGCCGTGTCCTCGATCCCGCTGATGTCACCAGGAGCGTACTGTGCAGGCCCAGTATGGTCTGTGCCTGCACAGTATGCTCCTGGTGACATCAGCGGTAGCGAGGACACGGCAACGCAGGCGCAGTGGTTTTCAGACTTTAAAGTCTGAAATTCCAGAAGTGAACCGGAGGCGGGGCCCGGAGCATCGGTGAGCGGCTGCGCGGGCACAGAATGTCTGTGGGGGACGATTAGAAGCCCCGGGTAAGTTCAACTTATTTTCCCCCGACCCCCCCCCCCCCCTACAGTATCCCTTTAAAAGAAACCTGAAGTGTGAGACCTATGGAAGCTGCCATATTTATTTCCTTTTAAACAATACCAGTTGCCTGGCAGATGTGCTGATCTTTCTGGTCAGTACTGTCTGAATCACACACCAGGAACAAGCATGCAGCTATCTTGCCAGATTTGTCATAGACATCTGATCTGCATGCTTGTTCAGAGTCTATGGCTTAAAGGACAACTGAAGAGAGAGGTATATGGAGGTCGCCATGTTTATTTCCTTTTAAGCAATACCAGTTGCCTGGCAGCCCTGCTGATTCTCTGCCTCTAATCCTTTCAGCCACAGACCCTGAACAAGCATGCAGCAGATCAGGTGTTTCTGACATTATTGTCAGATCTGACAGATTAGCTGCATGCTTGTTTCTGGTGTTATTCAGACACTTCTACAGCCAAACAGACCAGCAGGGCTGCCAGGCAACTGGTATTGTTTAAAAGGATATAAACATGGCAGACTTCATAATCTTCTCACTTCAGTTGTCCTTTAAAGTATTATTATCAGCAGAGGATCAGCAGGACATAAAAGGAATGTGCATTATTTAAATGAAAATAAACATGTCAGCCTCCATATCCCTCTCACCTCGGGTTCCCTTTAAAGTAAACCTGTGTTAAAAGGAAGAAAATCAGATATTTATCTGGGGAGAGGGAAGCCTCTATCCTAAAGAAGCTTCCCCTGTCCTTGTACGACAAGCCGTGCCTATGCTGGAACCAGTGATGTTCTATTTTAATATTATTAAAACAGTAGGGACTGTCCATGGTCATGTCTAGGAGAACTCATGGAGAAGCATGTGATCAGTTTGGTCAGGTGATAGATATGTAAGTCTCTGATTTGCTAGTCATGATCATGTGCTAAAGCAGGATGTGAACCCAGCAAATCAGAACTTTCCACATCTATCAGCTGATCAAACAGATCACATGCTTCTCCATGAGCTCACCTACCCATGGCCATCACTACTGGGACCTTGGAGGAGTGGCCTCCCTGCGCACTAGGACCGTCCCACTTGGGCTCTGGTAGAAATAGCCAAGCCTGACCAGGTTTGTGCTACTGCACAGGGTACAGACGACTCGTGCCTGGGCGGTACCACAGACCTAATCCAGGCTTTTTTCAAAGAAAGCTGAGTGGGGCGGTGCTAGTGCTCTTTTGGGGTCAAACAGAGGGTCTCAACGCAGGAACAGGGCTAAGGAGGATAACGAGGAAATACTCTTTAGGAGCCTCCTTTGGGGCATTTTTTCTGCTACAGGTACATTTTAACTTATTCTTTACCTTATTAATCACTTCCCAACCGCCCACAGGTAGTGTTGGGCGAACATCTAGATGTTCGGGTTCGGGCCGAACAGGCCGAACATGGCCGCGATGTTCGGGTGTTCGACCCGAACTCCGAACATAATGGAAGTCAATGGGGACCCGAACTTTTTTGCTTTGTAAAGCCTCCTTACATGCTACATACCCCAAATTTACAGGGTATGTGCACCTTGGGAGTGGGTACAAGAGGAAAAAAAAATTAGCAAAAAGAGCTTATAGTTTTTGAGAAAATCGATTTTAAAGTTTCAAAGGGAAAACTGTCTTTTAAATGCGGGAAATGTCTGTTTTCTTTGCACAGGTAACATGCTTTTTGTCGGCATGCAGTCATAAATGTAATACATATAAGAGGTTCCAGGAAAAGGGACCGGTAACGCTAACCCAGCAGCAGCACACGTGATGGAACAGGAGGAGGGTGGCGCAGGAGGAGAAGGCCACGCTTTGAGACACAACAACCCAGGCCTTGCATGAGGACAAGAAGCGTGCGGATAACAATTTGCATTTTGTCGCCATGCAGTCATAAATGTAATACAGATGAGAGGTTCAATAAACAGGGACCGGAAACGCTAACCCATCACAGATGTTCATTGTTCATGTTACTTGGTTGGGGTCCGGGAGTGTTGCGTAGTCGTTTCCAATCCAGGATTGATTCATTTTAATTTGAGTCAGACGGTCTGCATTTTCTGTGGAGAGGCGGATACGCCGCCGATCTGTGACGATGCCTCCGGCAGCACTGAAACAGCGTTCCGACATAACGCTGGCTGCCGGGCAAGCCAGCACCTCTATTGCGTACATTGCCAGTTTGTGCCAGGTGTCTAGCTTCGATACCCAATAGTTGAAGGGTGCAGATGGATTGTTCAACACAGCTACGCCATCTGACATGTAGTCCTTGACCATCTTCTCCAGGCAATCGGTGTTGGAGGTGGATCTGCACGCTTGCTGTTCTGTGTGCTGCTGCATGGGTGTCAGAAAATTTTCCCACTCCAAGGACACTGCCGATACCATTCCCTTTTGGGCACTAGCTGCGGCTTGTGTTGTTTGCTGTCGTCCTGGGTTTGCGGAAGTCAGTCTGTTGGCGTACAACTGGCTAGAGGAGGGGGAGGATGTCAATCTCCTCTCTAAAGTCGCCACAAGGGCCTGCTGGTATTCTTCCATTTTGACCTGTCTGGCTCTTTCTTCAAGCAGTTTTGGAACATTGTGTTTGTACCGTGGATCCAGAAGGGTATAAACCCAGTAATTGGTGTTGTCCAGAATGCGCACAATGCGTGGGTCGCGTTCAATGCAGTCCTAGGCCGAAGAGGTCATAGCCTAGGGTCACAAAACCTGTTTATTTGGGCTATTTCAATGGTGGCGAGTCTGACGTACATAAATCGCAGCAATGGCCGTTAGCAACGTCTGAATCTCACGAAATGTCTCATGCAGGTAGAAGACATATTGTTAGACTTGGGCTCCAAAGATGGGTTCCCTACATCTCTGCAAACCAGAGTTACAGGGCTCCAAATATGGTAAAATCACCCATAGGCTTTCATTGGGCCTCCTATTTACAGTTCCAAAATCTCACATCTTTTCAAAGGGCAATTACTCAGCAGTGGCAAATTTTCTAGCATTGTAGGGACCCTTAGGGGGAACATGACTGGTGAGTTTCGGGCCCTTAGGCCGAAGAGGTCATAGCCTAGGGTCACAAAAACCTGTTTATTTGGGCTATTTCAATGGTAGTGATGGTGACGTACATAAATCGCAGCAATGGCCGTTAGCAACGTCTGAATCTCACGAAATGTCTCATGCAGGTAGAAGACATATTGTTAGACTTGGATTCCAAAGATGGGGTCCCTACATCTCTGCAAACCAGAGTTACAGGGGTCCAAAATTGGTAAAATCCCCCATAGGATTTCATTGCCTCCCTATTTCACTTTCCAAAATCTCACATCTTTTCAAAGGGCAATGGCTCAGCAGTACCAAATTTTCTAGCATTGTAGGGACCCTTAGGGGGAACATGACTGGTGGGTTTCGGGCCCTTAGGCCGAAGAGGTCATAGCCTAGGGTCACAAAAACCTGTTTATTTGGGCTATTTCAATGGTAGTGATGGTGACGTACATAAATCGCAGCAATGGCCGTTAGCAACGTCTGAATCTCACGAAATGTCTCATGCAGGTAGAAGACATATTGTTAGACTTGGATTCCAAAGATTGGGTCCCTACATCTCTGCAAACCAGAGTTACAGGGGTCCAAAATTGGTAAAATCCCCCATAGGCTTTCATTGGGCCTCCTATTTACCGTTCCAAAATCTCACACCATTTCAAAGGGCAATGGCTTAGCAGTGGCAAAACTCACAAGTCAAGTTCCCCCTAAGGGTCCCTACAATGCTAGAAAATTTGGTACTGCTGAGCCATTGCCCTTTGAAAAGATGTGAGATTTTGGAAAGTGAAATAGGGAGGCAATGAAATCCTATGGGGGATTTTACCAATTTTGGACCCCTGTAACTCTGGTTTGCAGAGATGTAGGGACCCCATCTTTGGAATCCAAGTCTAACAATATGTCTTCTACCTGCATGAGACATTTCGTGAGATTCAGACGTTGCTAACGGCCATTGCTGCGATTTATGTACGCCACCATCACTACCATTGAAATAGCCCAAATAAACAGGTTTTTGTGACCCTAGGCTATGACCTCTTTGGCCTAGGGGCCCGAAACTCACCAGTCATGTTCCCCCTAAGGGTCCCTACAATGCTAGAAAATTTGCCACTGCTGAGTAATTGCCCTTTGAAAAGATGTGAGATTTTGGAACTGTAAATAGGAGGCCCAAAGAAAGCCTATGGGTGATTTTACCATATTTGGAGCCCTGTAACTCTGGTTTGCAGAGATGTAGGGAACCCATCTTTGGAGCCCAAGTCTAACAATATGTCTTCTACCTGCATGAGACATTTCGTGAGATTCAGACGTTGCTAACGGCCATTGCTGCAATTTATGTACGTCAGACTCGCCACCATTGAAATTGCCCAAATAAACAGGTTTTGTGACCCTAGGCTATGACCTCTTCGGCCTAGGACTGCATTGAACGCGACCCACGCATTGTGCGCATTCTGGACAACACCAATTACTGGGTTTATACCCTTCTGGATCCACGGTACAAACACAATGTTCCAAAACTGCTTGAAGAAAGAGCCAGACAGGTCAAAATGGAAGAATACCAGCAGGCCCTTGTGGAGACTTTAGAGAGGAGATTGACATCCTCCCCCTCCTCTAGCCAGTTGTATGCCGACAGACTGACTTCCGCAAACCCAGGACGACCAGGAGGGCAGCAAACAACACAAGCCGCAGCTAGTACCCAAAAGGGAATGGTATCGGCAGTGTCCTTGGAGTGGGAAAATTTTCTGACACCCATGCAGCAGCACACAGAACAGCAAGCGTGCAGATCCACCTCCAACACCGATCGCCTGGAGAAGATGGTCAAGGACTACATGTCAGATGGCGTAGCTGTGTTGAACAATCCATCTGCACCCTTCAACTATTGGGTATCGAAGCTAGACACCTGGCACAAACTGGCAATGTACGCAATAGAGGTGCTGGCTTGCCCGGCAGCCAGCGTTATGTCGGAACGCTGTTTCAGTGCTGCCGGAGGCATCGTCACAGATCGGCGGCGTATCCGCCTCTCCACAGAAAATGCAGACCATCTGACTCAAATTAAAATGAATCAATCCTGGATTGGAAACGACTACGCAACACTCCCGGACCACAACCAAGTAACATGAACAATGAACATCTGTGATGGGTTAGAGTTTCCGGTCCCTGTTTATTGAACCTCTCATCTGTATTACATTTATGACTGCATGGCGACAAAATGCAAATTGTTATCCGCACGCTTCTTGTCCTCATGCAAGGCCTGGGTTGTTGTGTCTCAAAGCGTGGCCTTCTCCTCCTGCTCCACCCTCCTCCTGTTCCATCACGTGTGCTGCTGCTGGGTTAGCGTTACCGGTCCCTTTTCCTGGAACCTCTTATATGTATTACATTTATGACTGCATGCCGACAAAAAGCATGTTACCTGTGCAAAGAAAACAGACATTTCCCGCATTTAAAAGACAGTTTTCACTTTGAAATTTTAAAATCGATTTTCTCAAAAACTATAAGCTCTTTTTGCTAATTTTTTTTTCCTCTTGTACCCACTCCCAAGGTGCACATACCCTGTAAATTTGGGGTATGTAGCATATAAGGAGGCTTTACAAAGCACGAAAGTTCTGGTCCCCATTGACTTCCATTATGTTCGGAGTTCGGCCATGTTCGGCCCGAACATCTAGATGTTCGCCCAACACTACACGTGACCCGTTCGGCCAATCACAGCGCTAGCCGAACGTTCGGGTAACGTTCGGCCATGCGCTCTTAGTTCGGCCATTTGGCCGAACACCATCAGGTGTTCGGCCGAACCCGAACATCACCCGAACAGGGTGATGTTCTGCAGAACCCGAACAGTGGCGAACACTGTTCGCCCAACACTACCCACAGGTGAACATGCTCGCCCCCCAATGGGAACCACGGGTGCATCCCAATCCTCTTTGCTGCAACGCAGATTAAAATGTTTTAAAACTGTTTTAAAATGACCGTTTTGCAGGAAGTGGATAAATAGCTTTCTCATACTTACACAAGTCCCACCAGCAGGTAGAGCATTAAACTTTTTTTCTTGGCATGATTAATGAGATGCTAATAATTCTCAGTTGCATAAATTTGCATTCCTTTTTACTTCTGTGCCTGCGCAGAAAGCTCTCGGCCACAGGAGCTTGAACGCGAGTGGCGCAGACACACGCTTGTGCATGCGCAGTGGTTGCCAACCTGGCAAGGTTGGCAGTTGCTACAGAGGGGACCCCGGGAGACTGGCTTGGAGTGGAGCTGAGGCAAGGGACACATAGGCTTCCAGGGGCTGCAGGAAGCCCCAGGTGAGTAGATATCTCTTTTTGTTTTATTTTCCGGATGTTTCCTCTAAGACAGGGGTCTCAAACTCGCGGCCCGCGGGCTATTTGCGGTCCTCGATACAATATTTTGTGGCCCGCGCCGGCAAAAGCTTCCTTATAGTTCGCTTCAGTGCTCCCAAGTAATCCGCCGCATCCCCGCCGCGAGGCTGCAGAGCCCCCAAATCGCCCGGGGGGCAATTCGTCGGCATTTCCTGGAAGGGGCAGAGCTTTCAGCTTCAGCTCTGACCCTCCTGACGTCAATTGCGGCGGGGCAGAGCTAAAGCTGAAAGCTCTGCCCCTTCCAGGAAATTCCGGCGGATTGCCCCCGGGGCGATTTGGGGGCTCTGCAGGCCTCGTTTTGCGGCGGGGACACGGCGGATTAATTGTAATGGGAGCACTGAAGTGAACTATAAGGTAAAATAGGCAAAATAGTTAGCCTTAGTGTGAATTTGATTTTGAAATAAAAATCAATGCAAGGCGGGGAGGGGGGGGGGGGGGGGGGGTTCTGCTGATTGACTTTTTTTGTAAAATCCCTTATGCGGCCCAGCCTCATCCTGACTTTGTATCCTGCGGCCCCCATGTAAATTGAGTTTGAGACCCCTGCTCTAAGAGATTCAGAGCTGTCAGATTAATAAAACTCACAAGATACTCCAACATAGGATGAAAAAACACATTTAGGCTGGATCCACACTATGGCTATCATTCATAAAGAGGCTGTCGGTAAGGGGAATTAATGCGGAAAAACACCGCTGGCTGTGTTTTAGACTTCTGGGTGGGCATTCATAAAGAAGTATCCGTGTGCGGAAGCAGTGCGGAGATTCCCCGAGCTAAGCTGGCGGTAGGCAGGCGGTAGGCTTGCGGAGACACGGAAGCTGCCGAGTTGATACATTTCTCCGTGTTCCGCTCTGCTGCAGCTGCCTGGGAGGTCTGTGTCTCCATTCACTTGCATTGGTATCGCCACATCACAGGGAGCGGTACTTCCCGACCTATCACCGCTTGCGGTGATCTTTATGAATAAACATTTTGCTACATTTGTTCGGATAATCACCGCACAAGGCGGTGATTTATCACTCTGCTCGGTAGTGTCATTTTTTTATGCGGAAAGAGGCTTTATGAATACTGACTTTGCCGAGTGGTCGGTAAAGTCAGCTGTTTTAAGCATTTCCGCATGCGGAAATGCTTTATGAATGATAGCCTATGGGTTTGATTCTCCAAAGCGTGATAACTGCTATCACAGCAGTTATCACCCGATGTTCCGCTTACAGTGCTTATCATGTGATTGCTAAAATAAAGTTTAATGCCTGATGAAGCGGGGTTGTGCCCGTGAAACGCGTTGCAGTTATATCTTGGAGTATGTGCATAAATTATCTTAATCTCAAGCGACAGCATCGTGTCTGTTTTAGAGTGGCTGGTCCACCACCGCCACCTGAATATTTAAAACTTTTTAGCATATTTTATCCTTTTGGCGCCTCTGTACATCGATATATGTGATTGCTAAGAGCTTTCTGAGCACTTTTTACTCACTCCCATTCACTTTCATTAAAATCACAGTAAAAATTGCCGCATATGCAATTTGCGCGAGCGCAGCGATTTTTACTGTGATTTTAATGAAAGTGAATGGAAGTGATTTTTTTAAAAGCACTCAGAAATCAAAAGCGTTCAGCAAACGCTTAGAAAAGCGCTTATAATGTGGATCAGCCTCATAGTGCATTTTACTCTTGGACACATGGATTTTTACATTTTACAGTTTCCTATAATAATGGTCTTTTAAGGCTAGGTTTAGTGGGTGTTACGTTGCATTCCCTGCAACAACAGAAACACAGTATAACAGAACAGGAAAGTGGTGGCGCACGTCATCCAGTGAAGCATAGAGTAATTGTAAAGTATGCTTCAACATCACTGTTAATGCGCTTTTTCTGTGACCAAATACAGACAATATTTACAGGTAAGTTATCGAAATGCAAACAAAAAGCTATGGTATGACCTTACTGTTGGCCTTCTCTATACAGCAAAATTAAGGTTACCTTAAACAGAATCGAATATCCTTCCCCACATTGCACATCTTTCCAGGTTTGAATTTATTCCTTATGCACACCGGCAAACTTCTCTCAAACTGCAGTATAGTTCTAGCTCTCTGAAAAAGAAATGTTTATTTATTACTTGCAGAAAAAAAAAGATGAGAGATGTCCTATTGGTTGTACTTAAACTACTTACTGCACCTGGTGCAGTATAATTACGGCCCTGGAAAACTAGACTTGAAGTCCCAGGGTCGGGAAAGCATGTCTTCAGCAGCGGGCGGCCGCCGCTCACTCCCGTCGCTGCCCGTTAGCGGGGAGATGAATGAATGGGAATGCAAGTCCCATTCATTAATCTTAGTCCCCATGGCAATGAATGCCGGCATGTATTAGATGCCTGAGTCATTGTATCTTCCTGAGGATACAGTGCCACGCATTACTTCTGAAAAACAAAAGAAAAAACAGGGCACCGAGAGCCCAATAGTGCAATATAGTTTTAACAGAGAAAATCTGTCTAAATAGTTTGTGCAGAATTATACTCATAAAAAAGGGTCACCAGCAGGCAACCACTTGAAAGGCAGGTGGGGAGAATTGGTACCCGACCCCACTCGGGTATAAAAGTCGCTCTCTGTAGACAGGAGAAAAAAGGGGGCGTACCCCTCCACCAAGGGCGGATAAGTAATATGTATCAAACGCAGATAGAACAGAGGCGCCAAAAAGAGTAAAAACACTATTATTTAAAAACAGTAAAAAGAGGGAAGGTAAGGTGGACTTACCTCCCTCTAGCAGTGGACAACAAAACTCTGAGGTAGAGTAGAATGCATTTATTAAACAGTGTAACTCCTAAAGATGCAACGCGTTTCGCGGGCCACAGCACCGCTTCCTCAGGCTATACAGGAGTTCAAAAAAGCTGTATCCAATCCAAGTATTGAATGAGCGCTCATTCAATACTTGGATTGGATACAGCTTTTTTGAACTCCTGTATAGCCTGAGGAAGCGGTGCTGTGGCCCGCGAAACGCGTTGCATCTTTAGGAGTTACACTGTTTAATAAATGCATTCTACTCTACCTCAGAGTTTTGTTGTCCACTGCTAGAGGGAGGTAAGTCCACCTTACCTTCCCTCTTTTTACTGTTTTTAAATAATAGTGTTTTTACTCTTTTTGGCGCCTCTGTTCTATCTGCGCTTGATACGCATTACTTCTGATTCACGTCCTTACGGACAGTAACCTCCCTGGCGGTAAGCCCGAGCTAAGCTCGGGCTATGCCGCGCAGGAGGATTTCTCAGGCCCTGCTGGGCCAATTTACTTACTTTTTTTTTGCAACACGCAGGTAGCACTTTGCTAGCTGCGTGTGCATTCCGATCGCCGCCACTCCGCGCTCGATCGCCGCTCTTCGCCTCGCCGCGACGCCCCCCACCCCCAGACCCCGTGCGCTGCCTGGCCAATCAGTGTCAGGCAGCGCTGAGGGGTGGATCAGGACTCCCTTAGACGTCACGACGTCCATGACGTCGGTGACGTCATCCCGCCCTGTCGCCATGGCGACGGGGGGAACCCTTCAGGGGGGAACCCTTCAGGAAATCCCGTTCTTTGAACGGGATTTCCTGATCAAAGATCGCCGGAGGCGATCGAAGCAGGCTGGGGGATGCCACTGTACAGCGGCTATCAGGTACCAGTTTACCCCCAAGCTTTTTTGCTCTAACGGACCAGAGCAATTTTCACTTATGAGTGCTCCTCCCTTTTATTCCCTAATAACTTTATTACTACTTATCACAAGAAAATGATCTATACCTTGTTTTTTTCGCTACCAATTAGGCTTTCTGTGGGTAGTACATTTTGCTAAGATTTTTTTTATTCTAAATGCATTTTAATGAGAAAAAAACATAAAAAAAGAAAAAACATTATTTCTCAGTTTTCAGCCATTATAGTTGAAAAATTAAACATTCTCCTGTGGATAAGGGCTCGTTTCCACTATAGCGAATCCGCCTGCAGGCACTGCATGCGGATTCGCATAGTCAATACAAGTGGATGGGATTGTTTCCACTTGTGCGTCGTGCGTTTCGGCGTGCGGGAAAAATCTGCACGACAGGGTCGTCAGATTTCGCGTGCGGCAAGAATGCGGGCGAATCGCCACTAATGCATTCAATAGGGAAATTTCGCATGTAAAGCAATGGAGCTTTACACAGGCAGTGACATGGTTAAATTCGCCTGGCTCCTTGCCATGTGAAATCGCATGCGAAATCGCGGGTAAATCCGCATGCGGAAACGCAGCCGCATGCGCGTTCTTCTGCAGTGGAATCCAGGCGATTCCGCACCGCTACAGTGGAAACGAGCCCTCAAACAAACACATTTTATTTGCCCAGTTGTCCCGCTTATTAAACCATTTAAATTATGGCCCTATCACAATGTATGGCGACAGTATATTATTTTGAAATATAGGTGTTATTTTTCCTGTTCTGTGTTTTTTTTTTTTTGTTCTGCCATAATTACAAGCCCCTATGTAATAAATTAAAATAAATTTTCCCCCATAACATATAGATTAAAAGAGCTGAGTCCCTAAGGCAACTATTTATTTATTTTAAGCTGATTTTTTTTTACAAGTGTTTTTTTTTTCGGGGGGGGGGGGGGGGGAGTGTTGGAAGTGTAATTTTATTAATCATGTGTATGTACTTGTAAATGTATGTATTTTGTACGTGTATCATACTTTTTGTCCACAAGATGGCGGTAGTGAACACTCGTTATAGGAAGTGTTCACTTTTTTTTTTTTTTTTACACTTTATTTAATTGTTACATTTCCTGTGACCGCGAACAGCGTCTACGTCCATTCACTCCAGGCACTGTGATTGGGTAGAGGACCTTCCCCAATCACTCAGCACGGGATCCCGAAACGGCGGCGGTAGCGGCGCGCACAGGGTGGTAGCAGCAGCGGAAACGCGCTACGTATCAAAACGTCATGTTGCCGTTAATAGGGTAAAGCATGACGTTTTAATACGTTAGGATGCCACTAAATGGTTAATTGGAAATAATGAGGGAGAACATCTTGTGCCCAAATAGTAAAACTACATCTAAACACATTTTATTTAATAAGAATGCCAACACTTACATTTAAAATTAACTATTTACCTCCCACACTCCCCCATAGTACTCAAACATATAAATACATAAAAAAAGCATAAATACTTGCCTTAGGGACTGAACTTTTTTAATTAGTATGTCAACAGTTTATTACTGAAAAAAATGCACCTTTATTTCCAAATAAAATATTGGCACCATACATTGTACTAGGGAAATATTTTACATGCTGCATTAACCGGAACAAATGGGCAAATAAAATGTGTAGGTTTTATCCACAGTAGAACATTTTATTTTAACACTATAATGGCAGAGAAATGAGAATTTTTTTCCATTTTTTTATTATTCCAATTAAAATGCATTTAGAATAACATTATTCTTAGCAAACTGTACCTCCCAAAGAAAGCCTAATTGGTGGCAAAAAAAACAAGACATAGATAATTTTGTTGTAATTAGTAGTGATTAAGTTATTGGCGAAAGAATGGGAGGAGCGCTGACAGGTGAAAATTGCTCTGGTCCTAAAGGGGAAAAAAACCCTCAGTGGTCAAGTGGTTAAAGAAGAACTTTAAGAAAGGATTGATCTTCATCCCAATCAGTAGCTGATAACCCCTTTCCCACTAGAAAATCTTAACCTTTTCTAGAATAGATCATCGGGTGGTCTGTATGGCTGATATTGAAATCTTATGATTTCGTCTATATCCCAAGCCCTTTTTTCCAGACTCCCTTTTTGCATGGACACAGTGACGGGACCCGGTTCCCGTCATCTGCGGGCAGTGGAGGACGGTGGTGTGGGAGCGATCAGAGCGGATGGGGCTGGAGGAAGCCCCAGGTATGTATCAAATCTTTTTAATTTTTCACCTCTGAGTCCCTTTAAGATTTCCTGTAATAACTATGTAAAGATTAGTACATATACCAACCTGGAGTCTCCATATATTCTTGCTGTCTTTGGAAATATCATCCACAGTCTCTGCCATGAGTGCGATCAGCATGTTTAGAAGAAGTACAAACGTTAGGATGACGTAGGTGATGAGTAACCCCAGGAACAGCACCGGGTATTTGGACTCCTGTTGTATCTCCAGGTCTCCTAATCCAATGGTGAGTTTAAACAGTTCTACGATGGCCATTCTGAAGCTGTTATATCTCCTGCATACATTATCAGCGGGGCAGTGTTCTATTAAGGACGCAAGTGCTATGGAAAGAATAATACCCTTAGTTATAGCACGGTGACATCTATCAGTCATATTTCACAAATTCCTGTGATGTTGCACGTTGTACTTCAGGTGTAACTCCATGCACTGACTGATAGCAGTATCAACAGAATTACTGCAAACTGCACTATAGTCAAACAACCACAAGATGTCACTATCTGTACAATGATGTGAAGATCTCTATGGTATTGTGATTTCCTATATTCACTCTGTGTTCCTCTCTATTCTAAGTAAGCTACAATATCTGACGGTGGTGTATGTTTTATCTCTGCAAGTGTTTCTTTAATAAAGGGGGGTAGCTGCTGAACAGCAATGTGGGGTGACAGCACAACCTACAGCGAGTGAGAAACGGCCAGGGACTTGCAGTCACGGCTGAAAGGGATACGGACAACCCAGGAGAGGTGGTGAGAGCACAATTGGGCAATCCTGATAAACTTCACCTTGCTGATAAAGGGCGCAATACTCTGCTGCACTATGCAATAAATTTAGGCAGTGTGATGGTTCTACTGTAGCGGATGGACTCTGATAAATCCTCATACTACAGGATGTCCATATGTATTGAAGGAGAGGAACTGACAGAGCAATTTGAGGCACTCAGTTTTGGATAAACTCCCGGGAGTATAATGGACACTGGAGTGAATGATGTATATGTGAGTTGGTAAGTATGACACAGCCGGCTGTATACGACCAAGCGGGGTAACTACAATTATATCCACTTTTAATAGGGGGGAAAGGGGTATTTTTGATATGTAGACAATAAATGTGTTAACCTGTTTGAAGGAGACAGTTGTGGAGTGGTAAATTATTGTTATACCGGGTGCCTATCTCGGTGTAAAGATCACTCTGCTCTGTCACTAACACTACCCCCCCTCCCCCCCCCCCCCCCCCCCCCCCCCCAAAAAAAAAATGGTACATGATAGAGTGAAGACTGGCACTAGATGTGGCTGGATTTGGCATTAGGCACTGCTGTATCCACCATTCAGATGCATGCACTCCGCAGAAAGCGGATGTTCAATGCATAAATCAGGAGAGACAAGCGAGGCAATGCAACAAGCAAACAGGGTAATCGCAGCAGGCCACAGACATGGTGGTTAGCAGTATGGGTGGTAAACTTCTGTTTGCTTGACGCAGTGCCTCGCTTGAGGAGAAAACCTCATGCTTCCCAATCCAGCTGGACTTACAGTAGGTGTACATGTAAAAGGGCAGCCAGTAAAAAGGTGCTAGAGATAGCCTCTAGTACAATTACTTAATTACTATAGCGATATATCGATAATCTTTAATGATATTTTGTTATGACTTAACCATACTTTAACACCTCTACCGATGCCTATTCCTAAGAACCCACTGGTGGTGCCTAACCTTATCCCTGTGCCTAGCTATTAACCCCCCTCCCTTCCTGGTGCCCCTAAGGACCTCCTCACACTCCTAACACTAAAGACCTCTGCCCCTAACCCCTGATATTTTCAATGCTGTAGGCGGAAATGATAAAAGCTGCCGTTAGAGGCTATGAATGGTAAATTGCAGCTATAAACGGCTATAAACAGAATATGTTGGCATTTTATAAATCATAATAATATAGTGGCTATAAGTTGGTTTCAATGGTAAATATCGGTTATAAACCTCTGGAGCCTCCGGGTGCCCAAATGACCGTTTATAGCAGCTAATCACAGATTTGAACTGCCGTTTTGAACAGGGCTCCTCCCAGTCCCTTTTTGCCTGCTTCATCACAGTAGTCTCTGGCTGCTCTTATTCTTCTTAACTTTGCACTTCTCTCCCCCCTCCCCCCAGATGCTGCAGTATTGTTGGCTAAGCCAAACCAGCATCATCAATCCCATCCACCCATGATCCATGATCTGATAAATAGAGATGGGCTGAACTGTTTTGCCGGCGAATAGTTCACAGCAAACAAGGGGTGTTCGCAGGGCCGGCTCTAGACTTTTTGCTGCCTGAGGCAAACTTGTGAGGATGCCGCCCCCTCAATGGGTAGTATAATTGCCCCAGGTAGCCTGGAGGGGGTATCAGCGAGGAAGGCGGGGTCCCCGGTCTGCTCTCCCTCTCCAGCTAATTACGCAGCGTGTGGTCGGGCAGCGCACGGGGTAACAATTACTCAAATTTTCAGGGTATGTGGAGGGGGACAGTGGGTACAAGAGAAAAAAAAAGTTTTTCCACAGACCTTATAGTTTTCGAGAAAGTCGATTTCAAAGCTTCATATACCACATTTAAATGCGGTAAATGACAGATAATGTAGCAAACCTAATGGAAGTGTACATTTTTTATATATCAAAAGAAAGAGCAATGCATTTCATGACGGGGTTTACAGGAGGGGTCCCCCAGAGCATGGACCATGCAGGTTGGTATAGCTCTGGATGCGAAGTCCCAAGTGGTCGGGGCTCTGCATCAGAATCAGAATCATCTTTATTGTCGCCAAGCACACCAATTGGTGAGCCCGGAATTGCTTGTGGTTCACATGGCAAGTGGCAGTTCAGGAACATATAACATATAACACCCGGCAAACATATAACACCCGGCAAACATATAACACCCGGCAAACAAATCAAGGCAAAGCAAAACATACACGCAACCATATAGAGCAACACAGTTAGAGTCTTGGGTTGCCCTGGGGGCTAGAGTGTCCCAGTGGTGGTGGGGGGTCTTGAGTTCAGTGAGTTCAGCAGGTGAACTGCTTGGGGGAAGAAAGTGTTCATGCGCCTAGTGGTTTTGGAGGGGATGGATCTGAACCGGGGACCCAATGGAAGGGTCTCGAAGTAGCGTCTGCCCGGGTGGGAGGGGTCGAGTAGGATCTTGGTGGCCCTTGACTTCATTCTCGTGGAGTAGAGGAGATCTAGTGAGGGCAGGTGGGCGCCGATTATCTTTTCTGCTGCGTTTATCACTCTGTGGAGTTTGCATTTATCCTTAGCAGTTGCTCTGGCATACCAGACTATGATGGAGCAGCTAGCCATCCCAGCCTGCATGAGAGACAAGGGGTTAAAGAGGCTCGGGGGGGGGGGGGGGCACACTCTGAACATTAAAAAAAAATTCAAAATATAAAGTT
Source organism: Hyperolius riggenbachi (assembly GCF_040937935.1). NCBI lineage: Eukaryota > Metazoa > Chordata > Amphibia > Anura > Hyperoliidae > Hyperolius > Hyperolius riggenbachi. Next base: position 541,852,112 of record NC_090647.1, on the reverse strand, counting down.
GCCATGAATCTTTATTAAGCCATATTGCGGCTGTATAGTGATCCCTTGTCAAAGCGTTGCCATTCCCATCGTATTTCCAGGGGGTCCGTACGCACTGTGTACCGACCGCCCGAAAACTGTATCATTAAAATGATTGCTCTTTCTTTTGATATATGTAAATTTACACTAGCATTAGATTTGCTACATTATCTGTCATTTACTGCATTTCAATGTATTCTTTTTTCTTATGAAAAACTTTAAAATCTTCCCAAAATTGGTCGCGTTGTCAGTCGGGCACGCACATGGCGGCATCGATTTTCATCCAATTCGATAACAATCGAATCGGATGGTTGATCGGTTGCTATGTTGCCTGATGTATGGCCACCTTCACTGTTTTTTGGCTAAGTGCTTCAGAAAACAGAACAGTATTAGACGCAAGTTGGGTCAATTAGCTCAGAGAAACTCTTTTGCATAGATAACAACTGAAGTTTCTCAACTTTTTTTGTATTGGAAAACAATATGAGACCCTTTTCTTTGCTACCAATGTTCTATTTCTTTGTTGAGCTACACATACAATTCATTATATCATAAGTTTATTTACACTTCAGGTTTGCTTTAATAAAGTGGTTTAAAATATAATAATGTTGAGAAACACTGGTCTATAGCACTGATTATCACACGGAAGGATATAATTAGTTTTAGAAAATAAGAGAAGTCCCTTACCAATGCCGAATCCACACAAGAACAGAACGTACACTAGTAAGAATTTTAGGACATCATGTAAGATCACCTGGAAGTATAAAATGGGTTTGTCATGTTATATATACAATATTGTGTTAACCATTGACAAATAGTTATCCTCCTAGCGCTAACCCCGAGCTAGGGTCGGGGAGGAAAACTGCAGTTAAAGAGTAACTGTCAGGCTGCAAAAGCTAATTTAAACCTCTATTCTCCTGTGTTAAACAGTTTAGAAGGAAGCCAAAAAGGCAATACTGAAGTTAAAAATCTCTCTTACTTTGATCCTTGCTGAACAGCAAGGCTGGTTATTCCCAAGCTCTTAAAAGGACGACAGGCCGCATACCATACAGCAAAGCATTCTGGGGCCATCCCCTCGGCTGCTAGTGAGAAGTTACAGGGTCAAGTTACAACAGCATGTAACTCAGTCCAGCGCACAGCACTGATAAATCTCCGGGCAGAGTACACTGCAGGAGTCCGCTATTGTTCCTAGCCACATGGCTAATTAATATTCACTGCACAGTAGTGTTATTCATTACCAGCGTTTCTGTGATCAGGAAGCAGGGAGGACATGACGACACATTTGGCTTCATAGGAGACAGACAAACATGAAACCTGCCATGAGCTGTCAGGAGCATCATTCTCTGCAAATACTATAGAAAAATTCTGTGAAGTACAAACGTGGACAGTGTAATGCATATGTAATGTAAGTACAGCCAATCTTTAGCTACTGATATATGTGTTTATTTTCTCTGAGACCTTATACCTAACAGCTCCTCTTTAAGAGCAGTAATCCCGACCTCTGCTCGGGGTAGCCGCCGGAGGTTGTTTGCAGAGCTATGCGCGCAGCCAGCGTTTCTCCACACCTTCCGAGGGATCCCGACGTCTGCCGCCATTCTTCTTCCTCTCCTCCGGGGCTCTGCTTCCTCCTGGTGAGATCACTGGCTGTCATCATGACAGCCGGCAATTTCACTTTAGAGTTGCAGCGCCACCCGGAGGATGGAGGGGAAACTACTGCAGCACTGGAGCTAGAGAGGCGAGAGATTGCTAGAACTGCTGCAGATCTCCCTGGCAGCATGATTTTTCCAGGTTTTAGGGTCTGAAAGGGTGCAAAAAAATGGCACCGCTTTTAGACCCTAAAATCCAGAAAGAATCATAACGCCGAGGGGGTTAATCAGTATTTTATACACACAATTTTTAATGACATTTTTCCTTTTTTATAAGGGGCATATAACACCTGCAACACAGGCAAGAGGGGAAAAAGACACCCAATGGCTTCAGTATCACATATAGTATATAGAATATCCAGTTTGGCAAATGAAGAGTACAGAAAATGTGTTAGATTTACTATTAGCACATGAAAGGGGCTGATTCAAAAAACTTTCCTCAGGGTTTATCTCTCCTTCCTACTGATTCACAAACTTTTCTCAAAATGTATCTCTCCTGGACGGATTCATAAAACTTTTCTCATGATTTATCTCTCCTTTGTGCCGATTTACAAACTTTTCTCAAAATGTATCTCTCCTTGGGGAGGATTCACAAAACGTTTCTCAGGATTTATCTCTCATTGGTGCTGATTGACACACTTTATCTCATGAATTACCATTTCCCCTTGTGCTGATTCACAGTGGTTTCTCCCAATTTATCTCTCCTTGGAGGATTCATAAAACTTTTCTCATAATTGAACTCTCCTTGAGGTCGATTCATAAAGCTTGTCTCACAATTTATCTCTCATGGGGTGCAGATTAAGCACTGGCCATTAATCCGTTAGCAACATGCACATTACCGGGTTAACCTGGATGTTGCTATGGTAATGTGCATACCCATAGCACCACGAGCAATAACACAGTAGAGTGTGTGCGGCTAATGGGTTAACCGCCTATGTTCCCCCGTGCGAGTAATGGAAAAATTGCTGTGCACTCCTTGTGCATGGCAACTTTACTGAAGATTAGTGCATCAAGCCCTTTGGGACTGATTCATAAAACTTGTCTCAGGACTTCTCTCTCCTTAAAGAGTAACTGTTAGCCCCCAAATTGAAATTTAAAACACTATTGCAATGTTTTATTTATTATATAAGTGAGCCAAAAAGCCAATGTACAAGTTAAAAATCAATCTAATTTTGTTACTATCTAACCTTTTCCCCCAGCTCCGGACACAAGCCGCATATCAGATACTGTAGCATGCAGAGCATGCCTATGTCTGGCCGACCCCCCTCTCCCCCCCAGGACCAGGTGCTAATATATTCTCCCCACCGCAGCTGACCGCTCTGACACGGAGAGAGCGGCAGCACTTCCAGAGCAGCACCGCAGAGCAGCCAGCGCCGTGCATCTCTCTCACATGTGATTCTCTCATGTGACTCAGCGGCGGCTGCTCTGCGGTGCTGCTCTGGAAGTGCTGCCGCTCTCTCTCCGTGTCAGAGCGGTCAGCTGCGGTGGGGAGAATATATTGGCACCTGGTCCTGGGGGGGAGAGGGGGGTCGGCCAGACATAGGCATGCTCTGCATGCTACAGTATCTGATATGCGGCTTGTGTCCGGAGCTGGGGGAAAAGGTTAGATAGTAACAAAATTAGATTGATTTTTAACTTGTACATTGGCTTTTTGGCTCACTTATATAATAAATAAAACATTGCAATAGTGTTTTAAATTTCAATTTGGGGGCTAACAGTTACTCTTTAAGGCTGATTCATAAACTTTTCTCACAACTTAACTCTCCGTGTGGCTGATTGATTCATAAGCATTATTATGATTTATGTCTCCTTGGGGTTGATGCACATTCGCAGGCAGCACACGGCAATATTACCAGTACTAAAAGCAGCAGTGTACCGTGTGCTGCTCAATTACAGTACCAGTGGTGGATTTTTCATAAGGCACTGTAGGCATGTGCTTACAGGCGCTTGCTGATGGTAAGGCAGGTTTTTTTATGTTACAACCACCTATAACTATTCATTTTTTCTATGTTTTATGGTTTAGAGCAAATCTTTAATTTTGAGTTTCACACCACTTTGAGCTTTTAATGATAACATATGTTAAGCATTGCTACTTGCCCTTTGTATCATAACACTGTATATTCCCAAGGATTGAACTCCTCTTGTGTAATACATCATGTTTATCCAGCCTAGAACCACGGCCAATACGATAAAGATCAGCTGCTCCTGTACTCCAATCACAAAACAGATTGTTGAGATGATAACCAGCAGGGCTTGTATGAAGCTGCAAAACAAAAAACACATGTAAAACTGCTACTATGGTCATTGCAGCATGTAAATGTTTTATAGGAACACAGCAGATAGTTTAACCTTCAGTGAATTTTCCCCTTATGGACCAGAGACATTTTCACATTTCAGTGCTCCTCCCATTCATTCACCAATAAATTAATCACTACTTATCACAACAAAACGATCTATATCTTGTTTTTTCCATCACCAATTAGGCTTTCTGTGGGTGGTACATTATACTAAGAATTTTATTCTAAATGCATTTTAGCAGGAATAATAAGAAACAAAATGGAAAAAAAGACATTTCACAGTTTTTGACCGTTATAGTTTTAAAATAATACACACTACCATAATTAAAACCAACGTATTTATTTGTCCATTTGTCCCAGTTATTACACTGTTTAAATTATGTCCATATCACAATATATGACACCAATATTTTATTTGAAACTAAAGGTGCATTTTTTCAGTTTTGCATCCATCACTGTTTACTAGTAGAGATGGCCTGAATTTGTTCTACAGTGAACAGCTATGGGTAATGACCTTGGGGTCATTTCCACATACGTCATTTTACACATTATTGAGCAGCCACTTTCCCGGCCTTTGCACGTCCTTGATCGCACACCCACAGCCAGGAGCGTTCTGGACATGCGCATGACATCACCGGCTGCAGGCGCGTGATCAAGGCTGTGCGGCCACCGGGAAATCGTCTGCTCAGTAATGCATAAAATGATATATGCGGAAATGACCCAAGGTCATTCCCCATAGCTGTTCGCTGTAGAACAAATTCGAGCTATCTCTATTTACAAGCCCACAATAAAAAATAACAGTAATATATCCTCTTGACGTACATTTTAAAAAAGTTCAGTCACTAAGGTAACTATTTATGTATTTTTTTTAATTATGCAAAACATTTTTGGGTACCTTGGGGAGAGTGTGGGAGGGAATGAGAATTTTAAATGTAAGAAAAATTAAAAAGTCTTTAAAGCGGATCTGAGATGAAAAACTAACTATAACAAGTAACTTGTCTATATATCTTATCTAAAGTTTAGATAGTTTACACAGCAAATCTAGCTGCAAACAGCTTTAATAGAATATGATTATGTCTTCCTGTGATACAATGACAGCAGCCATGTTGTTTGTAAACATTACACAGAGGCAGGCTTATCTGTATCTTGAGCACTCAGCCTGTGAAAAAACCTAATCTCCCTCCTCCCCTCTGCCTCTGAAATCAATGGCTAGTAACACCTCCCCCTCCTCCTGCCCAGATTGAGCTCCCACGAGCCCTTGCTACTGCCAAGGCTCTCTGGAGAAGCTGTGGGCGTGACTAGTTTAATTTATAGGGAGTTAGAGTATTAAAACAAAATCAAAAAAGTATTAGGCTTGAGGAATGCCCTATAAACAATAGGAAAGGAACACAATCATGCAATGAGCAAAAGTTCACCTCGGATCCACTTTAATGAAAAAAATGTTTGTAGATGTAATTTTACTATTTGGCCACAAGATGCCCTCAGTAATTTTTTCTTAATCTCTAGTTATCTGGCTTGCAGTCACTGCCATGTATCCCCTTTTCTTATTACTCCCTACTTCCAACACAATAGGGAATGATAGCTGAGTTGAGTGAGTTGTGCGCCCCCTCCTACACTGCTCCCTGAGGCTGGAGCCTCTCTCGCCTCTGCCTCAGCCCTGTACATAGGGTTAACATCCTGTGTTTACCAATTAGCTCTCTTCCGTGGCTTTTAGCTGACACAGCTGAGGGATAAAATTACAAATTTACAATTTGCAGTCGCCAATCCTACCCGTAATTGCAGCAAAACGCATGCTTGCAAACTAATGATAGTCACAATTACATTGCACCACAATTACGATGTGATTTCAGTGTGGAAAGGCCCTTGTCCTGCATTGTTGTGTGTGTGTGTATAAAAATAATATTTTTACAAAACTTACAAAAGAAAATGAAACCAGGCATCAGATAAAACTGATTGTAGGTCTGACGGCCTGAGCCTGAAAATGGTTATCCCCTGGATATAAGAAAAGATAGTCAAAGTTAAAATTACATATTTTGCAACATCCCTTCCATATCAGATTTAAAGCGAGAGAGAGAGAGAGACATTTTCAGGTCACTTCCGATTTTCTATCCGGATATCCAAATCCGGACGGATATTGGGTTTTACTCGGATACCAAAAAGTTTTTGGATTCGAATATCCGATTCGGATCTGGATATGTGGGTATCCGGATCCAAACAATTCAGATTTGAAAAAGGGGTATCCGAGCACCACTGCACACCAGGTACAAATCAAATCAACCCCATCCACCCAAAAAAACCTACCCAAATATGAACTTAGGCCTGGTGTACACCAGAGGAGTTTTTCTGAGCGTTTTGAGTTTTTGCAACCTCCTGCCAATGTTATCCTATGTGTCTGTGCACACTGGAGCAATGAGGTTTTGTAAAAAAAAACAAAAAACCATAGCATTACATTGGGAAGAGCTTTTGAAACCTCTAGTGTTTGGAGAGCTTTTCTGGTGTGCCTCAGCCCTCCCATCCAGACCTGTTCTTCAAATATATATACGCGTTAAAGCGTAACCAAGAGCCCTGTCACTGTTTTCCTGTTGTGTGCTGCAGCACCCTCTGTATTTATATATTTCTTATGGAGTCTGGGGATCTCCAGTGCTGCGTGCATGCTTTGAATAGTATTTGCATAAAATTCGGTTTGTGCTGCTCATCCCTTGAGATATATATATATATATATATATATATATATATATATATATATATATATATATATATATATATATATATATATATTAAAAAAAACATCTCCAGGTCTCTGTCATCTTGTACTTTATCACACTGAAATTTGTCAATTTAATGGACAGGAACCATTTTGATAAAATGTGGCTGCTGTAGAAGCCACAAACAGTCTCTGCTGTGGGCGTTTGTGATGCTCTTGAGAACTTCTGATATGTTCTTGTATGTGAGTATAGGCTATTTCCTCCTCTGTTACCATTTCTGGTGCAGCACGGGCTACTACAAGGTTGTGGTTGTTGATATTCATGTTTTAAATGTATTATTTGTTTATGAAGGTAGCACTAAACTACTTTGTGCTGCCTGCTACACAATTGACTTATTTTCTCAATCTCTGCTGTGCTCTACAAGTATTGTTATGTCATGTTTTTTATTGCATATTTATGCCATTGTATTTAAGCTGCTAGGCCAAATTGGCTGTTTTGGACTGCATTTTGTATGC